>NW_019174343.1:296906-326793 GCF_002260705.1 Seriola dumerili
CTGAGACACACACGAAAACACCCAAACAAGGCACACAAAGATAGATATGTACAAAGGCATATCATGGGGTCTTACAGCCAATCATGTTTATGATCATGCAAAGACCACGCATAAGAGGATCAATCAGAAGAGACTACACCCCTAGACACAAGCAGTATAAAGTAGGTAAAACCCAGAACGAGTCAGATCTTCTTGTGGCATCCTCTTGTATGCTCTGTACTGATCTCCACGCTCGGCCGAACGTGAATAAAACGCTGTTCATCTTAAACCTCCACTCTCTCCGACTGTTTACTCCCACATCAACGGACTCGGCGAGGCATCAAGGTTTTTTATGAGTTAATTTCTGCCTCAACAGTATGACTTTAGCCAATTTCACCTAGAATACTTCACATTACTGATTAAATACTGCAGAGCATTTGCAAGAGTTTAAGGTATACTTTACGTTTTAAAAGCGATGAATGAGGTCCTGTCTCCTCCGTATAGCCCCCAGTGGAGGCTGCACTGGCCAAGGTTCCATGGGCATTGGCTCATCTGGCTGCACCGGCACATCAAAAGGCACACCATTCACTAATGCAATGTTGTGCAAAACTGAACAGGCCATAATAATGTCGCACACTTTTTCTGGGGTATACAACAGCGTTCCTCCTGCTGGTCCAAGACAGAGCCACCTGCCCTTCAGCAACCCGAAGCAGCGCTCCACAGGGACCCGTGTGCGTGTGTGCGCACTATTAAATCTGCGTTCCTGCTCTGTAGCAGGGTTAGCCAGCGGGGTTATAAGGTATTCCGTGAGAGGATAATCCTTGTCACCTAGAAGAACCATACCAAAATGTTAATTATCTGACACCTTGTTTAGTTAATGCAGTTTATCTAGGGTAGTTACTTACCGAGGAGATGACTTTGGCTCTGCAGTGCCCCCTCCTGCAGCCGCGCGCCAACACAGCTGTTTTGAAAAATAAAAGAATCGTGTGTCCCCCCCGGCCACCTGGCCACCACGTTTAAAAGTGATAGCTCGGCATCACAAATCACTTGTACATTTATAGCGTGGTAGTTTTTGCGATTGATGAATGCATAGTCATTCATGGATGGTGCCTTCAGACGCACATGAGTGCAATCAATTGCTCCAACCAAATTTGGAAAACCAGCAATCTCATAAAATTGCCTTTTAATCACAGATTGCTGGGCATCATTGTATGGGAACCAAATGTACCTTCGGGAGAGGGACTTTATTGCAGCCAACACTGCTGGCATCGTCCTGATGATGGTTGGCTGGGAGATTCCAGCCCTGTCCCCGATCTCCCGCTGAAAGGTCCCGGTGGCCAAAAACCCCAGCGTGGCGAGCACCTGCACGGGTACAGGTAAGGCGTTTGACCGTCTGGTTTCCCTCTTCAAACGGACATCTAAATGGTTGCATAGCTCGATGATGACATGTCTTGGGAGCCGAAAGCGACTTATCAGCCAAGCATCACTCTCCATGAGGAGATCCCTGTGGTCTCTGAAAACGCGCTCACGTCTGACACGTGCGTATTCCTCCAAAACAAGTAAATCTGCCATCGTTATGATTTGATAACTGTCAAAGCATCTGTTTAAATAGGGGAGTGAGTAAACATCTGACCAACCACAGTGCAGCAATGATTATCTCACCAGATGCTTCTAATTGTTGTTCCAGTTGTGTCACACCCATCGGAAAAAACAAAAAACAATTACACAATTTTGCCATGAACTAATTTGCAAACACACATTTCTGCTTGTATTTATTATTATTTCAAATTTTAATGTGCAATAATTAGATGTCATGTTAGGCTATTTAGCCTATCATATTGTTTTATTGTACAAAAAAGTGGTATAAGTAAAAAAAACGTGGGCTTTTTTAAAATTCAAATTTTTTATCTTGTTTTATTCGTTTTAAGAATCCGTTTTGATCTGTTCTAAATATGTGACATGATAATGACAGCTGAGGTTTGTTTAATAATTATTTTCAGACTCAGACAGATTTTGCTGTGCTGCACCGCAAATCCAGATTTGCGTACACGAGCTCAGACCTGACGTGAGATCTGATCGTAGCGTCCCCTCACGTCCAAATTGATAAATGCCGAAGTTTGCGTGGAAACGGTCGTACGCACGGTTTTCTGCCGTACGTTCATTTGATAAATGAGGGCCATTGAGTATATTCTTAAAGGAACCGCTCACATGGTCCGAAGCAAACAAAAGACTAGAAATATTATGACAGTGCATTAAAAACAAATAAAAATGAGAACCAGGTTATTCTAGCTTATGACAAGACTAGTTTATAAAAAAAAAATCTTATCTCGTGTTACATCTTCCACTGGGTGAAACATGGGTGAAACACTGTTGACTGGCTCAGAGAAAGCAGGCTTTCAGGAGAGGTTACCATGAAAGTTCATCTTTGGACTGCAGCTGCGCCTCATCACTAGCTGCTGTCAGAGTTCAGCTCCACACAGAAAAAAGGAGTCTGTACAGAGTCACAACATAGACAGCAGGACTTTAGACTGTAGCAACAGGAACTGTAATGTACAAGAGGCTGTGATAAAAGTTATATTTTTATCTTCCAGACTCCAGTTACACTTGGTATTAACATGTGATGTCTGTCTGGATTTCTCTTTAGATCAAATGCATGTTATTGTAAAGAGTAACTGACACAGAACTCATTATAGCAGAATGTTATAGAGTCGTCAGACCACTCCTGGAAGTAGAGTGGCTTATGTTGTGATTAGATCTGGACTCAGTCTGCCTCTTCCTGCTGTCTGACAGCCAAAGACCAACCTTTCTTCTACAGAGCTGATCTTCCACAGTGAACATGTCTTTACACTTTGCATGACAACATGAAGTTAGAATGAGTCAGTGACACAGACAGACTACAACAGACCTAACATACCTTTAAACTGACCTAATGTACCTTTACACTGACCTAACATACCTTCAAACCGACCTAACGTACCTTCAAATGGACCCAACGTACCTTTAAACTGACCAAAGCGCATAATATTTTCAAATGATGATGACAAGTGGCGGCACGTCCGCATAGCTCATAGTTTTTTACAATATATTTGTATATATTAGTATATTTTTTTGTCGATTAATGTTCGTCTGACCGTGGAGAAAATAATGTACACAAAGGAAGACCTCCTGGCTTTAAAGTACTAGATATGGAGTTAAACATCCCATACCGGCTGAGCTGAAGAAGCCGTACTGTGGATGCAGAGCAGGGGCTAAGCTAAATGCTAGGAGATGGAGATATAAGCCTTTTCTACCATCGATCCTTATGGGAAATGTTAACTCCCTGGCTAACAAGCGTCATGAACTGGAGGCACTTGTGAAAAATCAGCAAGCATATCGTGAGTGTAGTCTCATGTGTTTCACGGGGACACGGTTAAACAACAACACTCCCGACCGTTGTGTGGATTTACCTAGCTCCTCTGCAGTACGAGTGGACAGAGACGCCAGAGCAAGTGGAAAGAATAAAGGTTGAGGACTGGTTCTGCTTGTGAACAATAGATGGTGCAACCCCTGTCACATCATAGTGAAGGAAAAGATCTGCTGATATTGAACTGTTGGCAGTTGTCCTCGTCCAGTTAATCATATTGTTGTTTTCCCTATGGTCCTTATAATTATTTTTTTTATATGTGCATTTGTCGTTGATGTTGTAAAAATTGTTGATAGCACTGAAACAAGTTATGAATACTTACATACAGTAAGTATTAGTAGGTGATGCATGACACATGGGTCGTCCTTGGTTATAGCAGCATGAGGAAGGGTTGATGACATCATTACAAAGGCAGAATCAGAAAATAAGGTAGGCTTTCACTTACAAGATATTTGGCTTGATGTTTGGTGCAGTATGCAATAAACATATTTATAGGAAATAACAATCAAAAAGATAAACATACATAGATACATATATAAAAAAATAAAACAATGATACACTAAGGGCCTGATTTACTAAATTGCGTGCGCACACGGATAGATTGCGCGCGCTGCCTGTTTGGGGCTTGCGGGTGATTTACTTAGATTAACAGCGCAATTGACTACAGGTGCAAAAGTGATTGAGCCTGCCCTATTTAAATGAGGATTTTGCGCGAGTTAAGGGTGTTCACCATGGCGAATGCAAATGAGCAGACCCAACGGAAGCGCAAAAGCAAATTTGAAGCCACGGAATTAGAGGTGCTGGTACAAGAGGCAAACAAGCACATTTCTGAGTTTCATATCAGGCACTGCATGACTCCTCCTTGTGACTGGATCCAAATCAGCTCCTACTTCACGGAGAATCACCAAAATGGCATCGCCGGATAACCGATATGTCTCAATTATTTTTTCTTCTGCCATTCCAAAAAGAGTGACACAAACAGAAAAGATGCGTTCTCTCAATTGCCTGTCGTGCCTACACCGCCTCCTTGCAACAATGACCGCAGCCATCTGTGTGCAGGTAGCCTAAGACTTGACTTTCAAACGTGCTAAATGTAGACGCAAAAATAATCAGCGCAATTAGTTTCAGGTTTGGTAAATCACATTGCGTGCGCAAAATGATTCTATTTGCATCTACTCCTCCCAATATTTTGCGCGTTCTGGCAGGCACGCCTATATTGCATATTCATGAAGGCAGAAGCGCAAAATGGATAGCGTGTGTTATTTTGCCCGACTGACAGACGCAATCCTCGGTGCGCCCGGTTGGTAGATCAGCATCAACATGTGTTTGCGCGTGCTGTCGCGTTTGCGCACGTTTTAATGCACACAAAGCTTTAGTAAATCAGGCCCTAAGTGTTTTAGAATGACAAACCTCCTGCTAGGCAGGATGTGCAAAAGGTATTGATCAGGGGATTAGGGAAAAGATCGCAGTATGGACAATAAGTGTTCTGTGCAGGGATAATACTCCAAAGTGTTACTGTAATGTGGTTGTTGATGATTAATTAGGCCAGACGCAGAAGAAAAGCAGGTGCTGGTCCTCCGTTGGGGGTGACTGGGCTGGAATCCTGGTCCTGATAAGGAAGTTCTTTAGATCATACAAGTTCTTTATATTCAGACATATCAGGTCTGTTGTGTGTGTATAATAAATAGTAAGGATAGATATGAATATGCTAAAATAAATACAGTATGAATATTGACATGAATATACTGAGATATACACAATGTGAACACTAGTAACAGTATGAATATTATGAAATGTAAATGCACGGAAATGAAGAGTAAACAACTAGAGGTATGATGAAAATTCAATGCACACACTATATAACCAATAAACAATAGAGAGTAGTACAAATATGGATGAATATATGCAGTGGTATAACTGTAGTATAAATTTGAATAATTATGAATCAGCAGTATGAACATGTATACACTGTGGCTCTGATATAACCACAGTGGTCAAGGCCAAGTTATGCAAAGTGACGCAGGGTGGCAGCTGAGGGGAAAAAGCAGATCCTGAATCCGCTGGTTGTGGAACAAAGATTCCATTTGTAAACTTGTTTCTTTGTCTTGTGAATGATAGAATTTTACTCACCTAGACCCTCCTCACTGTGTCTGTACATTCTCTGCCATTGGTGTTGGTGCAACAGTACAGTGTCTGTACTGGCTCAGGTCCTGATAAAGACAGAGGTATGCTGAAATCTCCTCAGAATTGTAGAGGCCTAGTGAACTTTCAACCCTGCCTTATCTTGTAACAGTAATGTAAAGTGCTTACAATAATGTGAACCTACTACAGGATCCATACAACTTCAATGTACAATCATTATAAAATAAGCCTGAAGTTACTGATGTAACTAGCTGGACAACAGGCAGCAGGAACAGGCAAAATTATACTAAACTGCTACAATGGAGTCTGTCAACAACATCAATAACATACATTTATTCCACTTGAAATGTTTGTCGGTACGGTTTGTCATTAGTTGCACTAATGATACTTTTCACCAAAGAGCCAACATTAGATGTTACTCACCAGTCTAAAAGAAAAGTTGCAACTCAGCATCAAATCGCATCTCTTTACTTGCCCAGAACTGTCTCCAGCAGTGGGAAGCCACACCAATATTTACTCATGTTTTTCTTCTTTTCTTTGCTGTTGAACATGGTTTTGTTGTCAGAGTGGTCCTTTGGGATGAAGATAAAGATCGCTTTCTAGAAGCTTCAGCCATCTCTGCGTTTCTGTGATGCTAGTCAGGGGCTGTAGCGGAAGCTGTTCTTTTTTTCGTGGGACTGAGGGAAGGCTAGACACTACACTGAGTCACATAGCATCTAGTGTCACAAAGTGGTATTACAACATAGGACAGGTTGGGCTAGCTGGTTAGCATACTAATTTCAGTAGATATCTCTGAAATACAATAGATGGAGGTCTTGGTCATGACATCATCACTGTGGCTTATCATCACTGTGGCAACAAGGTTGCCGCTTGTCCTAGACTAGTTTGATGAAGAAAACACTCAGAAGAAGCTCTAAGGTTTCATTCACTTCACTCTGTCTGACAGCGTCATCTGAAATGTTCATCCATCTGTATGCATCATGTAGCATCTTGCAACCAGGTTGAGTTCAAAACAGAAACAACATGATGACCATTGTGTTGAATACACAGTCTGACATTTTACACAGTTCAGGTAAGATGACTATGTCTGTCTGTACCTGTGGTGCTGGTGTCAGCCACAGTGGTGGACTCTGGATCCTCCTCAGCAGCATACTCTGCCTGACAGTCCCAGTCCACAGGACCACTACTCTGTGTCATCAGGCTCAGATACATCTGGATCACACCTCTGGCCTTTTTCAGAGCCTCCTTAGGAGAACTCTCTACCATTCTGATGAACCTCACTGGGCTGTCCTGCAACAACAACAGAACACAATGAAGACAACAGAGAAAAAACACTTAAAGCTGTGTGCACGTGAAACATGAGGCCTGGGTAGATGTATGTTTTCCCACAGTTGTATATTATTATATTGTCTACTTTTAGTTGTTTTGACACGAGAGGCTTTAATTACTGGAGAAGACAACAGTTCTTTATTGTGAACCACTGTGAGACCATGGGCTTCACCTGCTGCAATAACAGTCTCCATTCCTTTGGGTTCACTTTCCCCCTCTTTCTGCTGCCAGTGATGCCAAAAGGGCATCAGTGAGGTCCAGGACTGGTGATAAGGTCCTGGTCCAGTCAGTGTTCCAGTTCATCCAGAAGGACTCACCAGGACATCCAGATCACAACAAGACCATGGTCACAGGTAATAAATGCAGGTCTCTAACCACACCATCACTCTCCACCTCACCCTGACCCACCTCACCACATAGAGACACGTCCTGCTTTGACTGATTGTTGACATAAACTGTAGTTCTGTTGTGCTGTCTGTATTGGTCAGTTCCCATGAGGCTTCTGTTTTGGCTTTGGTGTGCACACAGCTCATTTTCTGTTTTATGTGGAATGTCATTTTAGTTTAACATACTTGTAATTCTCACCTAGTACATCTGGGAGAGTGGAAATACTTTTCCAATATAAGTTTTGGTTCTGGAGAATTTTTTTTGTCAACAGTAAAATTTAAGGAGATTCAAAGTGAAAACATTCCTGTCCCCATGTTTCCTTCTCTCAGACAGGAACATGTTTCCAGCTCAGTGGTGGCAGAGCTTTGCTCACTGAGCTAACAGCTGGAGAGATGTGTTTACATCCACCAACAGGGTCTCCATGTCTCTGAGCTCTACTGGAGGATAAACCATTCCTAAACATATTCATAGTATATTCATATACATACATAGTACAACATATACATAGTTTGATGATGGTGGTGGAAAATGCTGTCTAACACGTTGCACTAACATCTCCCATATAGTTCACCTGGGCTGAGATCTGGAGACTGTGAAGGCTATTCGGTGACCAACATGTCCTTCACAGCAGCATCTGTATTCATTATGTCTCTCCGTTATGTTTATTCAGGTTCTGTCTGCATGTCCTAAACTTCCCCCTCCTTTCAGACACCTGGCTACCATTAGTTACCATGTCCGTTCATATTTTATGCAGAAACAACTGAACACATCCAAGCCTGAAGACTTGTTAACCAAAGTAATGAGGTCATGTGCTCAGTACCACTGGGGATGATGATAATTGGAAAATAGGCACCAGATTGTTGAGCTGTCAGCTCATGACAAGTTGCACCAACCACACAGCATGTGGGACTTTAACCCTTTAACGGTCTAAATCATTTTCAACCATCTCAGTTGTTTCATTTTCAGTGAAATAATTATTGATTTACTTTGGCAACAAATACAAACAGAAATAAAACCTTTAAATTGAAACATTTTTGAAATAAAATAAATGAAGAAAGAGTCGTATTACAGCAGCTCAGTCTTCTCTCCTATATTATTATATATTTTTTTAGGGCATTTTGGCCTTTATTGTGATAGTTACAGTGAGAGAGACTGAAAAGTCAGGGAGAGAGAGAGAGGGGATGACACATAGCAAAGGGCCGTGGGTCGGACTCAAACACATGACCGCTGCATCTAGGACCAAGCCCATGTGGCACGTGCTCCACCAGGTGAGCCACCAACGCGTCCCACTATAACTGTCTTTGAGGAGATACAGTCCAACAGTGTGTGCAATTGTTGTTTGTACAGGTTAGAGAGACACACAAAAGACACAGAGTTGTTGGAGAGAGACTGGGAGGCAGTGGAACCAGTGTGTGTTGTACTGTCAGCCCTGAAAATACTTTGAGCTGGCCTACTGTCAGCTGATGTAAGGTGTGTGACATTACCTCAAACTCCTCGTTGATGGCAGGTACACATCCCTGAGAGTACAGGTGGTAGATCACCTTCTCCCAACTGCTGACGTATCTCCTGTTGTCTGAGTTCCTGACATAGTGGAAATGTGTCCCCAGGAGCTTCAGGATCTGTGGGAAGGCTGCTTTGATGTAACAGACCTGGCTCTGTGTGAAGTATACAGGGAGCATTAGAGGAGGATTTCTGGGGTCACTTTAAATAAGATGTAACTCAGTGAGCCTGTTGAAAGGACATCTGAGTCTGATTCTGTGGATACAGACCGGTAATGTCTAAAATATGGTCTCCACTGTGAACCAGCAGAAATGATTGGTCAGTTCACTCAGAGAGATGCTGCTATTTAATTGGCTGTTTGATGATAATCACTGCCATCCAGACACTAGGAGACTCTTCCAGCTCAGTCACACAAGCTGAAGGTTCATTAACTCAGGATAAATCACTCCCACATGGAGGATTTTATGGAGGTTGTGAAACAGATCATAGCAGCCAGTCTGTGTGTGGAGGGGGAGGACGAGAAAGCCTCTGCAGGTGGAGAGAGAGCTTCATCAGTCTGTCAGTCAAGCTGAAGACGACAAGACTAAAACAAGACTGAAAACATAATCTGATCAATTTAATATATTTAAAGCTAGAAAACGTCTTTCACATCCATCTGTCATGGACGTTGTTGTCAACTGACCAGACAGTGTTTATTCTGTTCATTATGTTGTATGTATTCATCATCACAACTACACCACACACACATGTGATCCCAATCACAACCATAACCCCTGCAAGCTTCTCATACTCATAAATAATAATAATAATAATAATGATAATAGCAATAATAATAATAAATGGAAACAATGTGAAGCACCACATCATATACAGAGACAGAACGAGCTGGTAAACAGAAACAGGTATCCACTGTCACAGATTGTAGACTGTTTTAAATTTTGTGGGGCAAATGAGCCAGGTCTGGGGGGTCTGCAGGGGTCCAACAGATGGTTCTGAATACAGTAGAGTCCACAGTGGACCCCATATATGTACATACTGTACATACAGTGTGGCTGATCTGAGTGTGATATGGTTATGTCAGATGACACACAAAAATCGATCAAGAGCAATTACAAAATATTTCCACTTCCTCTTTGGCCCCCCTCCAGCAGGTGGCGGCCTGGGCGACCTCCTAGTAGGCCTATACCTGAAGCCTGTTGTCCATCCTCATACATGTGTAGAGTACCTATATCAGTTCAATTCAAACAAACTGATTTTGAATCAGATTCAGTTCTGTGTCTGTTGTTTTTATTCAGCCTGTGAAGTAGACTGAGACTCACTGGGTGATGTTGCACCACTGAAGATGAGGCTGACCCACATGATGAAGAACACACTGACAGCAGAGTGAACCTGTGACTCAGGTACTCACCAGATTGTGATGATCAGTGAATGGATAGATAATAAAACAGCTGCGGTCCAACTGATTATCAATCTGTGAGTAAACATCACAAAGTTAATTCACACACACACACACACCCACACACACACACACCCACACACATACGGTGGAAGCAATACCACTTCTACCTAACCTAACAATAACTAACTGAATGATTGAGATAAATGCTAATGTGCTAACAATGACAGTGTTTGATCATTGAGCTTCCAACAGACTCTTCTTTATAGTGAGTCCCAGTCTGGATCAATAATAAATAGCATCATTTGCTTTGATCTGTTGGTGTTTTGGTGTTTCTCTTGTCTTGCGTTATCAGTGGGTCAAACACATCAACTTGCTCTGCCACCAGACTGCTGCATAGGAAACTCAGCTTGGAGAGATTGATTGTGAGGTCTGTGTGCTCAGCTGTCTCTACAGGTCAGTCTAAATGTTGGTGTGGTAATTATAATCATCAGGTTTGTCTTCATTTCTACGAGCTACTGTCTAAACTTCCATATTATATACACAGTGAGGAACAGGCATTATGACTCCTGTCTGTTGGTCGTCTGAACTCTCACCAGCCTATTTAGGCTCAGAAGATGATCCTGTGTGACTGAATATCGGCATGGACCAGGGACACCACCGAACGCTATGTGGAAACACAGGAGGAGCAACAAGCACAGATGCTGAGCCTGGAGGAAGAAGAACACAGGATCAACATAATGCAACTGTTGATCCTGCAGTCAAAACTGTTGTGCTCTGAGTTTACAGGCTTAGAAACATGCCCACAACAACAACATCTTCATGTTCAGATTGATCATATTTAGTGTTACTACATAGACCTGAAGCTGATAGGAGTATATCAGTGTATTGGACACAGAGAAATGTTGACCACACAGTGATGTAAGAGAAGTCAGAGGTCATTAGGAGTCATTTTATGGGGACTATGAACATCTGTATAAATTAATCCAACATCTTCTGTGAGCAGGGCTAATAACACAGCTAATAAAGACCACAGTGTGTTTGGTGGGGGCTTGGATAGTTTGTCCTTTTGACCATAGTAACATCTGATTGGACACGTTGATGTTCAGAACCCTCTACTTATTATTACATTATTACTACATCATTATATCAGTCAGACAACACTTATCTACATGCCTGTAAAGTTTAGTGACTGTATCTTGCAGGTTGTAATGCTACCATACTGACAACTGTACACACACACACACATACACACACACACACACACACACACATAAGGTGAAAACAATACCACTAATGATAAAATAATAACCTATAACCTAACAATAATGAATGATTGAGATAAATGCTAATGTGCTAACAATGACAGTGTTAACATGATGACTAATGTTTACCATGTTCAACCCCTTAGTTTAGCATGTTAATATTATAAATTATATCTGAAATTTTGACCTGATGATGGCGCTAGATTAAATGTTAACAAGGGAATGTGAACAGCAAAGTGTCATGAGAATCCATCCAGTAGCTGTTGAGATATTTGAGACCACAGTGGTGGACTGAGCATGAGGAACATACGTCAAAGTCAGGTGTTTCTGAGAAGCTTCACCTACTCTGATAATACCAGTCTGTAAATAAAACAATTTAAAAGTAACGTTACTGCTCAATGGTGAACTGGTTTAATATTCCGTATGAGGCTGTGAGGTGACACCGGGGCTGTTAGCCACCAGGCTTACTGTATTGTACTACATTAGTGTGCAGGGGGGAGGGGCTCTGACTTTGAGGTCAGAGGTCATTAATCAGATCAAGAGTGGAGGGATTACAGTCTCCACAGAGCTGGTACAGTGTGGGTATCTCTGGCCTGTGCAGGTGTGTACCACTGTTAATTCACATTTCAGTAAAATGAACCAGTGGCCTAGTTAAGATTAACTTTTCATACATCCTCTCTCTTATCTTTCTATCAAACACCTCATGAGGCCCCCATGAGGCTGTTAAACACAGCTCTTCCCTCAGTCTCTGGTTTTATATACATGTCTGAACTCTGTTTGGGTGCTGCTCCTGAACTAACTTTGTCATCTGGCTCTGAAAACAGAAAAAAGTCTGTAGATGACAGAGCAGTTTAAAGACTGAATCAACATTAAACAATCTCACATAGTTTGTGCTGCACCTTCAGAAATCCATCAATGAGCTTATCGTCCCTCCTAAGATCTTAGTACCTACTAGCTAGTTTCTAATCAGTGATGTACTAAACCGAATTTTACTATTACAGAGTAACTACACCCTCAGATTCAAGCTTGTGTGTGTCTGTGGGGCAGTGTTAGTGGCTATAGTCCTGCTATCAACCACTGTTAACTCCTGTGTCAGCCCTAAATATCCTATTCACTCTATAAGATAGACTTATAGTCTTAACTGTGTGGGAGGAGCCAGAAACTTTAAAATCATGACAGAGAGAAACACAGGGTAATAAATCTGAGCAGAAAATGCTGTGTTATGAATTTTGTTGGAAAATCCCCTGTATCAACGCCATGACAACAAAAGTCTATGGGATTATATCTACAGCACAAAAACAGAATTTTGGGTGTAGTTTCTCTTTAAAACCTAAGAAATGTTTCAGCTAATAAAGACTTTAGCGATGTGTAAATCAGTTTCTAGGAAAGATCTAAAGTGTGTCCAATGAGGCTTACATGAACTGAATTACTTACATGGTGAAATAAAAAATGATGAAACTTTATCAAAAATGGAGTAAATTTACCTTTTTTGGTTAATACTAGTGGAGACATCCCTCTATAATATAATTTATAGACATTAAATATACTATATACTATATATTATACATTTAATTAAACATTATATAATTTCATACATGAAATGTGCAGAAATGTATTATATTGTGCAAATGACTTTTTCCCTTTGTCCCCTTTTTTTTTTAACTTTTCAGAACTATAGCTCATTCACTTAAAAATCACTTAGAAATTAAATAGTGCATAATTATTAGTAAGTAAGTAAGTAAGTTATAATAATTGACCATCATTGAGAAAAATGGAAGAAAATCTCCTAATACAAATAAAATAGTGAGTCAGTTGCACAATGTTGGTCTGTTTTATTGTTTAGTATTAATCTAAATATCAGCTGTCGATCTGAATAACACATATTTAGGACTGACTCTTACAAGATTTAAAGTATATTTCCAGAATATACACATTATCATATATTTATTGATTTTACATATACTGTTTAATTATTAAAATACTAATTTATTTGACCATACTATTCACTGATCACTCTTATTTACTATTTTTACTGTATTGACTAAGTTAAATGACTATTTAGAGATAGATCATAGATCATAGATCACAGATCGTAGCTCATTAACCCTTGCATATAAAAATTTCTTGTTAAAATCAGTTGAGAAATATAAACATATAACATATATATAACATATAAACATTGTTGGGACTGCAGTGCATCCAAGGTGGAGACCACATGCTCTTTGTTCTACAGACAAAGAGCATCCCCCCTGGCATCCCAAAAGGGACACTGAGCATAACCACCATGTCCCCCACGTGTTTAGAGATAGGCTCCCACAAAAGGAGCAGGAGACAGCCTTATGCAGAAATTCTGGCTCAGATGCAGGGTCAGTCAACACATGGATCAGACAATGACGTCACGTCATCGTTGACCATGTTATCTCAGACAGTGACAGTGCTTTTGAATGTTGTTTCTCCAGCAACTCAGAGCGTTACAGCTCAGTGCCACAAGTTAGGGAAAACTTAAAGCACCAGAGATCCAGAGTTCACTTCACAGAGTACTGACAGTAAGTAAGCTCAGGGTACCTTACACTCTTGTAGATAGACACACTGGGTTTGTCACCGGGGAGAGGGAGAAGAAGGCTCCCAGCCCAGGTCAACCCTGCTTAAACTCTCTAGCTGGCCTGCTCACAGCAGACTGCAACACTACTTAGGATTAACTGAAAGTGAACCAAGTTTTCTTCAGAATCAGCAGCTACAACATAAGGTCAGCCAGCTGATTTCCAAGCAACAGGAGCCACAGCAGAGTTAGCACGGAAAAGCTAACTCTGTGAGAAGAACAAAGGAGAAAACAGTGGAAGCCACACAGCCAGACAGGACTTCCCTCCACCAGGAAGCCACCCAACTCACTGGACTCTTCAACACTGGAAAGGACCTCTTTGTTTTGTTCCAAGGACTGGGTAACGTTAACTGACTGGGCTTAACCTCACGTAGCATAGCACAGCTAAGCAGCTAGATGCGGCTCCAGAGTGGAAGTTGTCTGCAACTTCGGGGTTAACCCCCTTCACTTTAAACCACAGGTGGCAAGCAAAAACACGGAAGCCCGGCTTGATTCTGAGGAGTGCAGGATTTATTTCTTTGACAGACAGCTAAACTGTATACACCTTGCCCTCTTACTTCACAGCTACTCCTAACTCAAGCTCCATTCCTTTCACCAGCTTCATCTTCACACATACAACTCACGCTCGCTCTCCCTCGCTCCACCACTCACACCCACACACACTGTCAATCTTAAAGGAGCCATGCCAAACTACCCCCACTCTGGATGGCAATTACAACATAATTCCACTCCAGCAAAGTAACATTTATTTATATTCATTTATATCACTTTTTTTTTTACATAGGCATTCATCCTCATTTGCCAAGAGTCCAATGTAAACATGTGGCAGTCTTTCTTGCAGGGTGCATACATTACAGCAGAGCAACACTAACCCTAAGGAAAAATAGTAATCCACTACACAATTTGTGAACATATCTGAGTACTAACTAGGTGACCAGAAGGACATGGAATTAAACTTCACTACATTAAAGACATCCGTTTTAACAGAAAACTGTTTTATCACAGTGCATATAAACCATTACTCCTTGTTTTATTTTTTACTTTTGAAAGAACATATGAAATTAATAATTAACTTCCACAACAGCAAACAGTATAAAACATATACTTCATTTTGAACTTTTTTTTGTTCTTTAATGTTGTCAATTGTCCTTTGAACTATGGAAACTGTCCATGAACTTAGTGAGCCACCCACTCACCATACCTGACTGGGGGTTGCCGTGGGCGGCTTGCCCTTAGAGAGTGATATCCTGGTGAGGTGGCTCCACTGTGCTACCCCCACTATCCTGAAGGTCCCCAGAAGAAGAAAAGTCCAGATGAGGAAGGGTAGGGGAAAGTAAGGCAGGAGTAGCAGGGATATTCCCGGCTGAATCTGAGGAGGAATCTGAGAGAAGTTCCTGTCATATTGTCTCTTTGCACGTTCCACAGACTCACCAAGTGAACCTCGGGCAATCTGATGTGCCAGCTCCAGCCGCCCATGGAAGCATTGGACATACTCCAGGGCAGAGGGAGTGGCTTCAGGGTCGGTCACATCCCGACCGGACATCATGAAGTTGGGGATGAGACGAGTGGTGCTGTGCTTTGTTGCTCTGTAGGCCATGACAGCATAGGGAATCAGCATCAGCGCTCAGCTGTTGTGGCCAGAATCTTTTGCAGGGTGGCATTGAATCTTTCTACTTGGCCATCAGACTGTAGTCGGAATGGTGTGGTGTGTGTCTTGTCAACACCAAACAGTGTGCACATTTTCTGGAATACTTTAGACTCAAAGTTCCGGCCTTGGTCACTAGGTAATGTCTGTGGTGCTCCGCAGCGACACACCCACTCTGAGGCAAGCACTTCAGCCACAGTTACTGCCTTGTCATTTGGTAGGGGGAAAGATTCCACTCATTTTATGAAATAGTCCTGTATCACAAGCACATAGCAGTTTTACGCTCAGTCTCATTCAGTGGCCCCATGATATCCAGAGCGACGCGCTCCATGGGGGCTCCCACCCCAACGGTTACCATGGGAGCTTGTGGCGTCTTAAGGATTCTGATGAACACCTGGTGCAGGTGCGACACCAGAGAGCAACGTCCTCTCTCATCCAGTGCCAGTAGCAACGGGTCTGAGGCCGTGCCACAGTGTGCTCCACGCCAAAATGTCTACTGACCGGCCCTTCATGCATCTGCCTCATGACATCAGGCTGGACGGCAGCACAACTTGTGGGTAGAAGTGGGTGTCATTCAGGCTGTAGAACCGCCTGACCGGAATTCCATCTTGAAGGTAGCACCACCTCCACTGGCTCCAATAAGTCTTTGTAGCTGGGCTGCATGGGGAGACTGTGATCCATGGAGGCATGCAGTCTCATTGGTCTTAGCCACAAAAATATTCTCAGGACGTTTTTAATTGTGTATGTTGGTGTGTAGGGTTTTGTCTACCCCCACTGGACTCACCATTGTATGGGTCAGGTGTCTCTCTACCCCCACTGGACTCTGTGTCGCCTGTTTGACGACAGAGTCCAACTCACAATGCACAGCTTGGTCACTGACGTTCCCACAATGAGAGGAGGGGCCTGGCAGCTTATATGGGCATGACTGGCGACATGGCTTCCTAGAGAGGCTGTCTGCGTTGTTGTGTTGCCAGCCAGGGCGATGAATGATCTCAAAATCATATTCACCCAGTCTCTCAAGCCATCTGGCAACCTGCCCCCCAGGCTCCTTCATTTCTGTCAGCCAACGGAGACTGCTATGGTTGGTGCGCACAATAAAGGGATGCCCCAGGAGGTACTGCCGGAAGTGTGATGTGAACTCCGCAACAGCTCACTGTGTGGTGCAGTAATTCTGCTCAGTTTTGGAAAAGCTGCAACTTCCATAAGCCAGCACACACTCCCCTCCTCCCACTCCGCCCTGCTGAACTTGAGACAGGACGGCACCGATGCTGACATCACTTGCATCAGTGTCCAGTATCTTGTTGCTTTGGACTAGAGACTAACCCAGGACTGGTACAGTGGTTAGCAGGTGCTTGAGTCTGTCGAATGCTGCTTGACATTCCGTAGTCCACTAGAAACAGACATATTTCTTGGTCAGGGGCTCAGCTACAGTGGCAAAGTCCTTCACAAACCGCCCATAATATGATGCCAGGCTGATGAACTGACAGACCTCCTGGAGTGACGTGGGCACAGGCCACTCCTGCACCTTCTGTATTTTGGTCAGGTCAGTGATCACACCAAGTAGACTGAATTCCAGCCGCTGGAGTGTTGCTGGAGCATTGCATAATCCAAATGGTGTGACGTTCCATTCGAACAGTCCATTTCTGATGCAGAAGGCTGCTGCTCAGCAGGCTCAGCTCAACCTGCCAGTAGCCCAAAGCAAGATCCAGCATGCTGAACCATTTGGCAGTGGAGAGGGTGTCAAGTGTGTCTTGAATGCGGGTAAGTGTCTTTAATGGTGCAGTCATTTAGACCCTGTAGTCCTTGCAGAGGTGGTACGTCCTGTCCTTTTTACATACCATCACTATGGGCGAAGCCCAGCCTCCAAGTTCTGCTGGTCGGCATCCTGGTGCCTCTCCCACGCCATGTGGCGGGTGCTTAACTGCAACACGATGTCATGCTGCACCAAGTTCGTGCGGCCCAGTAACATGGCCCAGTTGAGAATACATTGCTGTAGGTGCACAGCAGCTGAGCTAGCTGGAGTTGCGCCTCTCTGTTGAGCTTGGCTGCGCTCATTTTGTAGAGCTCTTGCAGGTGTTGGGGGACAGCAGGGTGCTCTGACTGCTCCTGCTTGGTTGAGGTGGTGAAAGGCTGCTAGACTTCTGCAGGCTGGAGGAACTGTGATGGCCCCCTTCTTGATAGTTACAGGAGTAGTTCCAGGGTTAAAGATGTGGAGGGGCATGGCTTTAAAGGGTTGGGTTTCCACCAGGACACAAGCAACCAGCAGTTTGTGTTTCTCAACAAAACCTTAGGTGGGACTAAGCATCACTTCCCTGTTGATGTGTCCTTTAATGTGGGTGTTGCCTCTTACCACATACTCCTGTCCAGCCTGTAATACCACAGTTCGGGCTACTTTCACTGCATGTGTGTTTGGTTTGCTTAGGGTTTGGAAATATGGCACCTCCTCACCAAACAGGACAATGCAATAGTTTCCAAAATCAAGGCTAGCTTGAGCTTGAGTGAGGAACAGACGGCCTAGGAGGACGATGTCAGCAACCAGAAAATGCACATTTACCTATCGGTTGTTGATTTGGACAGGAATGTGAGCCTCCCCAGGCCCAACACCCAGCAGAGCCTTTACAATTGATGGCTGGAGTGGGGGTTGGGCATCTGGGTGAATGGCTCGATAGTGGTGCAGAGGCAACACACTCTTTCCGTGCCCAACTTTCCAGAACAGCACAGACATTCAGTTCATGGACTATTATATAAATACTCATTTCTTGACCATGGATTTTAAAGGGGACATATTATGCAAAATGCACTTTACCATGGTTTTCTAACAGTAATATATGTCCCCGGCCTGTGTACAAACCCCCCAAACATGAGAAAAGTCCATCCTTTCTGTCTTTTGCTTGCTCCACTTTTCAGAAAATGTGTGCTCACACGGGCCAATTGGAGATTTTCCCTTGATGTCGTCATGAAGGGAAATAATTGTTTGTTAGTGCAGTGAAAGTTAGTATTGAGAGTCATGCCTTACGATTTAACGTTTATATCATATTTACAGATACAGTGCCTGTAGGGAATATGTAGATAAGCGCAGAGTTACAGGGAATATGTGAAAGGGGATAGTCTATAATACACATTTTTTGCATTTCGCACTTATAGTGAGCTATTTGCAGCAGCTATTGACAACCCAATTTACACATAATTGAGAGCATTTGTTGTTATCATTTTTGCTCTGCTTGCAGCTGTTGCCATAACTACACAATTAAGGAGATGTTGCTGTAACCTCTGTTTCCTCTGTTCAGGCCAGCACATCAAGTGCATCTATACAGCTTCCTGCAACAAGGGATGTTGCATGCCAGACTGACCCACTGGAGATGCGTATTGTAGGCACACAGTTATCCTTGAGGACTCTTCAGCCTCACATCAGAAGTACAGGTCTGTAGCCACCTGAAGTGCATCTACTTTTGATAAACCTAACAATCATTTATCAGTCTTGGAATGGTGTGCAGGTAAATGAAGCTGTGGTTACTTAGAACTTGTAAGAGTGTATAGGCTAAGGTTTCTGTCAATATTAACATCTTTGATTTTCTCTTTACTGTACCTCCAGACTCTGCCTGGCTGCCATGTACTACAATGAAAATGCTGACCGACCACAAGCCCAAACAAAAGAAGGTGAACTACTCTTCAAGGTCCACTTTCCAAAGGCCATAAAGGGAGAATGCAGAGCTACACCAGTTAAGACTGAGCCGACAAATTTATAAGTGTTAAATTATTTTATTTTTCAACCTAAAAATGTTTTGTACACATTGTATTAAGTATTGCACGTATGTTATGACAGTTCGACGAACAACAAAATACAGTAAAGAAAATGTCAGGAGGTAGTTAGAAACAGACTTTCAGTCATTGTTTTGTAAAAAAAAAAAAAAAAAATGTAAACAAAATCTTTTGTGTTTTATCAAACAGGGTATGTGGTGGACCTCATATTTGAAAAAGTCTTTGTTGACCTGGGACCATACACAGAAGCTGCTTTGGCCATCCCCATCCCAGAGGACCTCACTGCACAGTTCAAGCAGCCTGAGAAGGAGGAGGTCTTATCCAGCTATGTGCCCCGGTTCTATCATGGGGCAGTCTAAAACCCACGTACTGGCCTGTGGCGTCAGGAAACTCGGCACGAATGCGTAGGACCACACAGGCTAGAATGACGACCCAGATTCTGTGACCAAGGAAGCCCCAGCACAAGCTCACAAAGCTCCTATAGGCTATATACCTGTACCGTCTAAAACAACTGGACAGGGCATTTAGTCTTGCAAACATATATCTATGTTGTGTCTCGCAATTTTTTATATGGATCCAGTGAATCCTACAGTTTTTTTTACAATCACTGATTATAAGTGCCTCATTTGATGTAAATAAATGCTTGATTGTTTCTAAAGAAATGACTCCTCTGAATTCATATATTATATGCACACTATCTGCGATCTAATCAAAGAGCAGCTAAACTAATTTATTTGAGGGTGTGTTACTCCATTTATGGTGTGTTATTACCATTGTAAAATTATGTGCACTGAAGTAAAACAAGACTGCCTAACATCTTTTATTTAGATTGAAACTATATGTTTTTACAAAGAAGCAAAACGTACTGGTGTATTCCTCTCAACCGTAAAGTACCAAAGTCAGCGCGATATATGGTGCAGGCATTCTGTAGGGAATACACATTGAGACAGAGCGGCTCCAACCCAGGATGGTGTACCATACATGCTAAATCTTCTTTGACTCCTGAAGCCGTCTGGTAACCTAGAGTGAACTACAAATGGCAAATGCAATGGTTTATCATAAATGTAATGTAATCAAAACAAATTACTGATTAGTTTGTCTAGTGAGAATGCTACCTGTGGTATCTCCTAGCAGCAGATATTCTCAGCTTCTGTGGGCATGGCTGCACAGTTTCCACAGGAGCACTTATCTAAAATATAGAAAAAAATGGTAACATTCACCAAAATATAAAGCTTATGAAATTTAAAAACTGACACAGTGGAGCTAAGGTGGGTAAAAAGTAAGCTTGGCTACATATCAAGCGCATATAACAGGCAATTTTTAACATGTCCTTTATTGCATATAATGTGAAGCTTGACATCAGTGTAGTGTAGAAAACACTGCACAGCCTCGTCTTTAACTAAAGACTAATGTTGCTGAAAGACATGTTTATGCTGATTTACAGCTTTCATTGTAATACACAAAATAAAATTACTACATAAAGGAAGATGTCATGATGAGCATCTCTGCTCAAAACATGGATAAAAATTAATTAAACTAAAAATGATTTACTTTGTCAGCATCTATTAAAATATCTTACTAGTCACAACATTGAACACCTAGACTGTAAAAGTATATCTAAGGAGGCATGACAGATAACTACATTACACAATTCACAATAGTGCTTATTTACCAAAAGAGCTCCCAGTAATGATGAGACAGTAACAGCTAGCATTAGCTACCTAGCTACATGTGTGTGCCAGCACACATCAACAAACTGAAAATGTAATGTCAAAATACACAAAATTGGTTACCAACCATTCAGAAACATCCTGCTGTAGTTGTAGAGTTTGAACTTCTTCAGCAGCCTCTCCCTCTGGGTCAGATTCTGGATAAGTTGTATGGTTGAACCAAAGCGCTTCTTACGCCAGATCGCAGGTCACAGTCACCATAAACATTAGAGCATGATGCCAGAAGCCCAAGCCGCATCCCTTTCCGGAGAGGGGCGTTGTCAGGCACAGCTCATTTGCATTTAAAGCTACAGACACAGAAACAGCCCGTTCTGAACAGGACTGAAACAGAGGAGTTTACAGGCATGCTGAAACATAGGATCGAAGTGGATTTTTTATCAAGAAACTTCAGATATGTTTTGGGGACCTCTGAGACTTATTTAAACTTGTTGAAAAGGAGCATAATATGTCCCCTTTAAAGTGAAACACAGTTGGCTCTGGGCTCTCAGGGATGGCCATTGTAGCTTGAGCTCTGGTTGTTTTTCTAGGTAAAGGACAATTTCTCTTCATGTGACCCATGCCAGAGCAATTATGACAGACGAATTTCCTCCCTCTTTATGTCCTTATAGCCTTTCTGTGGGGTAGATGTGCGGGTGACGTCAGGGGATTTTGGGTTATAGCTGGACACAGCTGGGGTGGCTGCAACACCTGCTCCTCCCCCTTTCAGCCATTTCCCTGACTACAGCTGCACAAGGCCTCCCTTCTGGCACGCTGTGCACCCCCAAGTGCATGAGGCTGGTGACATGTGATGCTGCCCGTTGGTGGTCTCATGCTGATGGGCAACATCAGGGTTAACCCCTTCACTTTAAACCACAGGTGGCAAGCATAGACATGGAAGCCTGGCTTGATTCTGAAAGGGGCAGGATTTATTTCTTTGACAGACAGCTAAACTGTGTAGACCTTGTAGATCACGATCTCTCTTACCTGCAGAAGGATGAAGCAAATTCTTCATGGAGGCGCGGAAAACTCGACGTTCGTTACCCTCTTATTAAGTCGACATCGCTGGTTTTCTTCACTGCCAACGAGAAATCAGCCGCCGTAACCCTCGCGAACGAGGACGGCACCGTCAGGACCACATCGGAGTAACCGTGTTGGATTCCACCGACGGACTGATACACACCCCATCGCTTGGAGGCAATCCAAGTAAGAGGTTTACGTCTGGGCAGAGACTGTAGTAATTGTGTAATAACTTAGCTGTGGATGCTAGTTTAACTTTGATTTGTTGTGTTAAAGTGTACTGTTTGTTATAATACAGATCGCCGTATCCGCGACCTGCTATAGTTGAGAGTGGTGAGGCTGCTGTGTGCGGCGTGCTGATAGTCACTGCTCTTGATAAACTGTGTGTCCCGTTACGGGACTGCTGCATGCGCCACCACAGGTGTGGAGTGAATTGATTAGTCCCATAACCGATCAGACAACGGGCATACCGCTTCACGGCCGTACGCCCGCTCTCTGTGGACTGAATAACCATTCTTCCCATCCCGTGGTCGCCTGGCTCCGCCGTGAGTCGTGTGTTTTCTTTGCCGCACCTACATAAACACTGACATATAGGTTCATTGTTTTGTCACACAAACAAACATATATACATATATTCGACGTCCCTCCACCGCCAGACACGTGTGTTGTGGACTCGAATTAGGTGTCCGAGAAGCCCGATCCCCAAGTCGGCGTCCCGTCTTAGGTTGTCGAGTCGAGACCTAATCTCGTCCGCCATTTTGGCCCACGTGGTCGACACGCTTAGACCCGTCCGCCATCTTGGATCTCTGCGGGATGCGATCGCCACAGATCACACCCGCCATCTTACCTCACACACACCCACATACCTGCACATAGACACACGCACACACACAAACCCGCACACACACACATACACACACACACACACACACATCACTTGATTGTATGGCTGTTTTCCTCTTATATGTGTAGATTAGTCGATTGATGGTAGTAGGCTAGGATAAATCAAAACTGGTTAACTTTGTTAATTGTTGTGGAGATTTAATAAATATCATTGTAGTTTAAAGAGAAGTCTTTGGTCATTATTGTGTATGTTCATTGCGATCCATGACTGATTGAGAAGATCTGAGCTCGAACTTAATCCTTCAATTAATACTCACGGTCCCTGACCTAGGGACCCATTACTTGGAGTGTACTATTAAGGCTATGAGACTACAAACTGATTTGGTTATTGTTCCCAGTTTCCGGGTGGTGCCCCGTAGTATGAATTAATATTGATCAACACAATATTACTGATTAATAATTAATTGACGTCATACGTCAATGATTTATTAAGGATTCTAAGGATTCTTAGTTAATAACCAAACGTGCTCCTACCAGACCCAACAATGTGTTTTCCAAGAAGTGAAACTTTCAAAACTCGTTTCCTACAAAGGTTTTTTTCCTGAGGTTCTTTTGCACCACTGCTCACCACAGAGACTTTCTCCTGTGACAGACAGTCAGAGGCTAACATCAACATTACACACTGGACATGGACTATAGAGTATGTGTATACACTCAGACTCTTATTTCTACTGTACAACGGTTGATGTAACCTCACTCAAATGTTTGAATTCAACATAACATAAGTTATAAGTATTAGTGACTGAATCAAGGCTCTATAACACAGAGGATGATGCATACATATACTATATACCCCAGTAATCAATATAGCCTGATAATCAGCATATTCACATGATCAATATATCCTCATAATGAATACATCCCCATAATAAATATATACCTATAATCAATATATCCCCATAATCAATACATCCCCATGATCAATTTTTTTTAGATATATAGTCATAATCAATCACAGGCAGAAAAGTTTCTTAGCATTAAAAGTGAAACAAGATTTATTTGCAAAATGAAATAATTTTTTTACTTTTAACTTCTTAACTATATGAACAACATCTACATTAAATAAAACTGTGTTGTCTATTCATATATTCAGGTGTTTGTCTAAGAACATCCCTTCACTGGATCTAACTTCACATGTGAGGTGACTGTACATGAGCCACGACCATGAGCTTTGTTTTCTCAGCATTTCATACCAGTGTTAAACTATGCAGGGTTAGGGGTTAGCAGTCTGAAGCATTGAGGAAGCATGTATATGAATGACAGTGTCATCAGCATATTGGAGGATTTTAGCTTGAATGTAAGAAGAAAAACAGTGTTCAGTTGTGAGATGAGCATGTGTTACTACACCACAGTTAATGAATTCTGTCATGTGTTTTGAACATCTTCACTGACATGAATAGATGACAGGATTTTACAAGATGTTTATCAGAGCTGTGATCTTAGATAAAAGGTTCAGCCTGGTTGTCATGAACTGAAATTACATTCGGTTTTCATTAGGTAATTATCAGTCATCAGTCATGGTGTGTAGAGCCTACTGAGTCAGTCTCATCATACCTACTGCAACCTGAAAATATGTCATTTTCATGGAGGAATAATACAAAACTTTCACAGACCTGTTTGAATATATATATCATATAATTTATTATATTTTCTAAACTGTATATGACCCTATACAACAGAAATGCTGAACATGACACTGAGTGATTATCCAGCTCCTGCAGTATTGTTGTGGAATGATTTAGAGTCAGTACTGACACTGAACCCAGTGGCTGTCTGGGAGGTTTAATTTAAACAGTCTAAAAACACTGCATGATGTTATAAAAGATGTTTGTTAGTTCAGTGAATGGATTAAAACATCCTTTAGACAAAACCAACTTTAAATTCTAGATGTTTTCATTAGTGTGTTCAGTAATGAGTAAAGAGCTGAACCTTTGTTTCATATGATCATGGTTATCTGAAAATTACCAGCGGTACTAAAGATGGTATGGTATGGAGGTAATCTGTAAATTTTCTTTAAAAAACCCACAAAAGTTTTTTTTATCTTTAGCCATGATAGTGATGTAGCTTTGGGAATAGTGATTGGTCAGTTGATCTGTTCATTACTGAAGTCCAGAGTAAAGTGACTGAATGTATTAGCATTATTCTTTTGTGGCATCCAATGGATTAACCCTAATGATTTTGGTCCCATGATGCTTTTCTCCAGCTCCACCATTAGTTTGGCGAAATGTGTTTTATTGGATTAATTTTTTTTTTAACGAAAATGAAGTATTAGGTCCTTGGTTTTAACCTTGGTCTTCAGAGACCAACTGAGACACAGCTGGATTCTCTGGGTGTTCACCTCAGCTTTCTACAGGGTTCATCTCTGGTGGTTCTCCCTGGCTCCTCCACTTTTACCTTTAGCTCAAATCCCCCTCTCTCTGCTCTCAGAGTGGTGTTTAGCTGCCTGCTGACCTGTTAGCTTAACTTAGTTAGCACTTGACAGTTTGCTCTGAAGATTATTTAAAGGTTATTTTTTTCAAGTTTGAGACGTGTTCAGGATCTTGAGTGCAGCCACTCTCTCTCATCTGTTCAGACTTTCATGGTCATCGAAAAATAAACTCTATGATATACTCCACATTTACTTAACATCAACAGCTGACCATTACAGCTGAATCCTAAACCACAACTTTTATTTTGTATTATTTTGTATTTTGATGCAACATTGTTTTCCTAAAACTGTGAGGTCAATAAAGAATCTTTGAACTGAAATGAAGTGAAGTGCTTCCTGAAGGTTAGAGGACCTTCATTGTCATGGTTACAATAATAAACACTGAGCCCTTGTATTAATACACAAATATGAGACCTAATTTAAAACTGCATTTGTTCAGAGTAGAACAGTGTCTGTATTTTTAAGAAAAAGATACATTATTGATAAGATACAGTTATTGATGAGATATATTATTGATAAGACACATTATGGTAAGATACATTATCGATAAGATACGTTATTGATAAGATACAATTATTGATGAGATATATTATTGATAAGATACATTATTGAGAAGATACTGTTGTAATAAGATGCAGTTATTGATAACACTCTACCTCTGTGATGTCTTGAATGAATCAGAAAATCGTTCATGAATCTCATTGGTTAACTGCTTTTCCTTCGCTGTCTGTTCACTTGTGTTAGATGGTGTTAATTAGTATGTGTTGCAGTTGGACAGCTCAGTTAGGGGAGAGAATACAAAGCTGATAAAGACTAGGAAGCGCTAGCCCGGCTTTGTCCAGCAGCAACTGTAATTAACACTTTATATCTCTGTCTAAGCCACACAGTACATGTATAACATCAGTCACTTTTTAGAGAAACCTGAAGTCATTTAGTTCTACCACATACCTCTGCTCATCTGTGAACATGTTGTAGAAAAATCTTTAGATTTAATTTAGTGTAATTCAGAAAACTGTTCTTGGTCAGTTTGAACTGGACTCTCTGTTCTACTGCTCTACAGCTCTTCAGATTTTATTTTTCTAAACGGCTGAGTGGATGATGACTGACACTGACTGTGACTGTGGCAGCTCCCAGTATATCACCATGACACACTCTAACTAAAAGCAGCTGTGTGAGTGCTCAGGGCCTTCAAGGTCACTGCTGTTCCAGTATTTCATTTTCAGGCTACATCACGTCTCTGAGGGGGGCCCTCCCTTCAGAGGGTCACCACAGTTTAACAGGCAAGGGTGTGTATGAGACTATGTGTGTATATGGGACAGGTCATCATAATGGATTTACACTTTTCCTGGATGTGACGCTCCCACTGACAGAGCCAGTGACCATGTTTTGATTCCATATTGAATTATAGTGTCCATGTGACTTTTATTTCATCAGGGCTTTGCATTTTTATTTCTCCTATCCGCACATACAGAATATTTAAATTATATATTTCCTGATGGTCAACTAAAACCAACAATATACACATTAATTAATTACAAGTCTTCATGGAGCATGGTTCTCATTTATTTATATAATATTATTCATGTGTCAGAGTGAAGGACATCACTAAAGCTTCAATGCAGTAGAGACCTTGGTGTAAGAACTAGTTAGACATGTTAGGGCGTTAGAGGCCTTCAACAGATTCTTGAAGATACAGAGGGATGCCCTGAACTTTGGCAGCTTGCTGCACCATCAGGGAACCACAGACCAGAACAGTCTGGACTGAGACTGTCTTGTGTGCAGGGATGGTGATGACAGACCACATTCCTTGGAGGAACACAGTCTCTGAGAAGGAGCATAAGGGTGAATGATTGAGTTCAAGTAGATTAAGCAGACCCAGAAGTCTCTCTGAAGACAGTATTAGAGACTGAATTTGATTCAGGCAGACCTCCAGCAAGTGGAGGTCGATGAGTAGCGGAATGACTTGTGCCCTTTTGGCCTGATTGAAGACCAGACACATCACCACATTCTGGACCATCTGTAAGAGTTTCACTGTGTGTGAAAGTAGCCCCACCAGAGGAGCATTGCTGTAGTCGAGGCGAGAGATAACCATGGTCTGAACTAAGAGCTGGGTTGGGTACTGAATCTGGTAAGACCTGATTTTTCTGATGTTATACAAAGCAAAGCGGCATGACCGAGAGATGGATGCAACATGGTCAGAGAAGCAAAGCTGGTCATCAAACATGACACCCAGGTTTCCCTAGACCTTGGTTGGGGTTAGAAATGAAGATATTGATATCACAATGATGAGACTGGTTGGCTGGATGACCAGGAGTTCAGTCTTAGAGAGGTTTAGATGAAGCTGGTGTTCCTTCATCCGGGTTGATATATCAGAAGACTTTCATGTTACACACCAGGGTCAGATTCTTTTTGATAGTGATGATATAAAAACAGTATCACTGTACATCAGGACTGATGGTGTGATTAATGAACAATGTAACAGGTTTCATTTTTGTTTATTTGAGCCATAAGAGAAATAAGGAGCCAGGACTTACTCTGACCTCAGTCAAACACTTGACACTCGATATGTCACATTATATCTGTAGTAATCAATGATAAACATTCATATGCTTCATGTCTGTCACTGCTGTTAAAGATGTGAGGATGGACAGAAACATGTTTGGTACTGTGTCAGGGGATTTTCTTCGTGAGAAAACACTGAGTTCCACTTAAATCTGCTCCAGTGATTTATTTAACTGACTCTAACAGACAGTGTAGGAAGCATTTTATGACAAGACATCTCTGACCTCGCAGGAAACATGAGACGAGGCAGAAAAAAAACAGACTGACGAGCAGGAAAAGATCAAACTGGTTTTTAGGCTCAGAGCTGATTAACTACAAGTTTTCACAAACACAGCAGGAACTGCTTTCTATGCCTGTCTGTTTCTGTTATATAAGCTGCTTGGGTGGAGCAGACCACTGTGTGTCATTTGTCTTCTGGACAGCCCACATGGAGCTGATCAGATCAACATGCTAAAACTGACCTGCTGGCCCCCTGTTGCCCCATCCCCTCCACTCCACAGTTTCCCTCTGCTATATATTACATGGCCCCAGCTTGGCTCAGTGACCAGTTAAGGACACACAAACTAATGCAGACGTGTCCTGGTTCTGGTTCTGAAAAAGTGAAGGTCTTAAACAAGATCTTGACAAAGGGTCCCTCTTTAAGACTGGGCATCAGGGTCAGGTCATGAGCTGGACAGTTACTGTATTGTTACAGCTACACTGGTCTGGGTTTTGATGTAGAAATGTATCAAATGATTACACTTAAAGGTGCAATGTGTAAGATCTTTTAGCTTAAAATGTTCTAGAGTTGAAGTAACCATATCAACAGTGTGTGAAGGAGCCACAGTGCTGACTGCTACACCAACACCAACAGCAGAGAGTGTACAGACACAAGTGAGGAGGGTATTGGTGAGTAAAATTCTATCATTTATGACCAAATCAAACACTATTGTGTGAGTTTAATTATTTACTTAATCACATATGATAGATTACTTGTGAAAATTTCTCATTGACATTTGTTAAAATATGTTTTTACAAATTATTATTTAATATTTTTGCTGTAATTTCATAAAAGACATAATCAAACAATTTACAATTGAAAATGAATTTGTTATACTAATTGCATAAATATTTTGACTCTAGTTTAACTTTATTTTTAACACCATCCAACCCCCCATCCTTAAAGACAAGCTGGAAGGGATGGGGTGGATCCCTTCTTCACATCCTGGATTGTGGATTACCTGATAAAACGGCCACAGTACATCAGGCTGGGTAACTGTGTCTCAGGGACAGTGATGAGCAGCACTGGGGCTCCACAGGGGACTGTTCTGGCTCTGTTCCTGTTCACCCTGTATATGGCAGACTTTAAATACAACTCTGAGTCCTGCCACATCCAGAAATACTCGGATGACACATGTAGCACTGTAAGTATGACTTCTAGGACCAGAGTCTAAGTTCTAGGTTCAGGTGAGTGATTGATACTAGTGCTCGGGAATAACAGACCACAGACCAGTGAATAAGTATTAACTGCCGGCTTGTTTATATAGTAACTGATCAGAAAAAAAACAATAATCATATGATGGTACCAAACGCACAAATACAAAAAAAAAGAACGGTTCAATTTCCCTTCAACCAAAATGAACCCAAGATCTCAGGAAAATAAGGTTATTGACCCCTATTTATCTCTTTTGGGATTTAATACAACCTATTTGAGTGAGGTATAATTTTGTATTTTTCGTTTCTTATATCGGTTGTTTAGTCCCTGGTATCTCCTTTGAGTTTACTCAGTTTAAGTTCTCATTTTATCTCAGTTAGGCCTATTTATGAGTTTAGTTATATTTTTCTACTTCCTCTTTAGTTTGCTTAACCAGCTCTACTCAAACTT
>NW_019174343.1:326818-525628 GCF_002260705.1 Seriola dumerili
CATGTAGCACTGTAAGTATGACTTCTAGGACCAGAGTCTAAGTTCTAGGTTCAGGTGAGTGATTGATACTAGTGCTCGGGAATAACAGACCACAGACCAGTGAATAAGTATTAACTGCCGGCTTGTTTATATAGTAACTGATCAGAAAAAAAACAATAATCATATGATGGTACCAAACGCACAAATACAAAAAAAAAGAACGGTTCAATTTCCCTTCAACCAAAATGAACCCAAGATCTCAGGAAAATAAGGTTATTGACCCCTATTTATCTCTTTTGGATTTAATACAACCTATTTGAGTGAGGTATAATTTTGTATTTTTCGTTTCTTATATCGGTTGTTTAGTCCCTGGTATCTCCTTTGAGTTTACTCAGTTTAAGTTCTCATTTTATCTCAGTTAGGCCTATTTATGAGTTTAGTTATATTTTTCTACTTCCTCTTTAGTTTGCTTAACCAGCTCTACTCAAACTTTTCTCACTTTACACAACCCATTCATGTAATACCAATTTGGCACACTATAAGGAAAAAGTGAATAAATAAAAGAAAACAGTTCGATAAAATATCAAATACAACTTAAATTTCAGATCTCACAGATCAATGCGTATAAGAAATTACTTAAATTTCCACAGTTTTGTGTACCACCAGTCCTTTAGTTAAGTCCTTTCTCAGTCCAAATGAAATTCACTGTGTGTCTCTGCAAAACCTGTTAGTTTTGTCCTCTCACGATCCATGAGTATTAGAAACAGTGTCTTTGTCCACAGTGTGCAGGTGACTTTCGCAGAATAGGTGATCCTCCGAGTGTCTCTCCTATGGGTGGCTCGCCATCTTCTTTCCACAGCTCCAGGTGTTTTCACACCCCAGCGATCCCAATTAAAAAACCTGGCCAAATCCTCGTTCAAAACTCAAATAAAACAGAATCCAGCAAAGCGGACAGCAGGTGAATACAATATCTTCCCAAAAATGAAGGAAAGACAAGATGCAAAATCCCAAAATACACTTCTTTTACTCCTATTTACTTTCTCTTTCCCTCTTGTTTTTGACTTTTCCGTCTGCCATCTCTAATGTTCTGCTCTTGCTCTAATTATCTTCCCTCTCTCCAATAAGCGGCGCTGGAGTTACCTGATTGGCTGTTACTGTGGCATTTGCTAAAGGAGCAGTACACACAAAAATAATGATAAATGGAACAGTCTAACTATTTTTAAGGCTTCTTGTTACCTTAAACACAATTGTTATTTTATTTGCTTACATTTAGTATTGATGTAGGCTTCTATTAGTTTATTATCATATTCACCTAGGTTACACACAGCTATTATGGCACGTATCAGGAACGGGCAGGAAGAGCAGTACAGGGATCTGATGATGGCCTTCAGTGAATGGAGCGACAAGAACTACCTCCTTCTGAACACGTCCAAGACCAAGAAGATGGTCATGGACTTTTAAGGGTCCAGGCCCACCCTTCAGCCAGCCAACATTTGATGAAAGGACATTGAGGTGGTGCACACTTATAAATACCCAGGTGTGCACCTAGACAGTAAACTGGACTGGTCGCTGAACACAGATGCCATCTATCTGAAGGGGCAGAGCCAGCTCTTTTTCCTCAGGAGGCTCAGGTCCTTTGATGTCTGCATTGAAATGAGGGTCTGTGGCTGGGTCTGTGCTTGGCAGGAGTGTGCACTCACTCTGGACAATATCAACCACACTCTCCACAACATTCTGGCAAAACAGAGAAGCAACTACAGGTGCAGCAAATGTCTCATCTCACTGTGCTGCAGAACAGAGAGGTTCAGGAGATCCTTTGTTCCCACTGCCATCAGGCTATACAACAACTCAGCCAAAGGAAGTGGACTAATCTAATTATTATTGTTTATCTATTATCAACTGTTATTATTATTATTATTATTATCAACAATGAGGTAATGGACAGATGAATTTCCCCTAGGAGATAAATAAAGTATCTATCTATCTATCTATCTATCTATCTATCTATCTATCTATCTATCTATCTATCTATCTATCTATCTAAGTGAATGTTTGTTGGTGTTGAATGAGAAAATGGTTTTTAAAAACTAAAAAACAATAAGAAACAATAATAATCAATGATATCGTTTATAGAACAATCTTCATGACAGCCTGACAGTCTAATAACAGTGGTGTGAAGTTTTAAACTTGAATGTAAGGATGAACTGTTTCAGAGTTATTTTCTCTGCTTGGTAAATCAAACAATACAAATGTATTAACAGAGTAATTCCACTGTTTTCCCTGCGTCTCCTCTCTGGATTAAAGTAATTCATGGTGATTCACAGTCACAGACTCTGGCAGCAGCTCGGCTACAAACCCACAGAGAAATAAAGGTCAGATGGAGCTCTGAGTCAAACTGAAGGATTCAGAGACTCTCAGTGAACAGTGTTCAGTCTGAGGCTCTACAGACAGGAACTGACTCAAACTCACAGCTGTGGCTCATGTTAATGTTCACTGCTGTTTGATGATCACTGCCTCAGTGTTAAAGCTCAATTCAGCCTAAACAGCAGAAACGCAGATGTTTTATAGACCTATTCATTTATTTATTTATTGTTTTGTATGTAGAAACATTGAGGCTAACCCAGGTCAGATTGACAGTGTGAACTGTAGAGACAGCAGTAGTGTGTGGTCTGGTTCTTACCTTGGCTAGAAGTTCTAGCTCGTGTGTGTTCATCTGGCTGAGCTGAGAAAGCAGAGATGAACAAAGTCCAGTTCCAGCATCACTGGCCCGGAGTTGGGGTCTTTGTCGCAGTGAGGTCTGGGGAATCCCAATCCAGATGCTTGGCAGCACTCGGGACCGAAGACACCAGGAGCCAGCGTGTTCAGCTGAGACTTGAGGGGCTGGCGCTCAGCTCTGCTGCTTATAGCCACCTCTATCCATCCATACAGGGAGAGACAGCAGGAGAGGAGAGAAGAGGGAGGGGGAGAATGCATGACTGCCCATCCCTGCCGCCCCTTTCACCTCCTCCTGCTGGCTCTGAGCCCAGCTGCCTCACTGAGGAACCAGAAAAGCATCGACCACAGCGCCGGTTACAAGAAGCCTGGTATGAACACCAAGTTCAAATATATATAATATAATATAATATAATATAATATAATATAATATAATATAATATAATATAACACTAAACTACAGTTTCTACTTTAAAGGTGAAGGTCAGTTCTGGTATTTTTCTCTATTCATATAAAAGACCAAAACCATCTATGGGTTGGTCCATTGGTGTTCCAGACAGAGCATTTGTTGGGGACTATTTTCAGGAGCGGATTAATCCACATCTGGTGCTGTGGTGAGTGTCTGGGGCAACAGGAGGGTGTGTGTGTAACTTAATAAATAAAATACAGGTGTGTGTTTATGTCACAGAACATATAACAGGAGATATTCAGTGTTATTGTGGTCTGGGGTTTTATTTATTTATAGACCTCAGTTGTCACTGTAGAGTGTGACCCTCCATCATCATCACCAGAGTGCTGATAAATATTACTAGTATTAGTCCTGAGTTGTATTTTCTTTCAGTATAGTGTCATAGTTCCCTATTATCCTAACAGAACACTCTGCTCTCAAAATGCAGGTCTACTTGTGGTTACTAGAGTTTCTAAGACTAGAATGGGAAATAGAACCTTCAGCTATCAGGCTCCTCTACTGTGGAGACGGTTCTCAGTCTGGGTCCAGGAGGCAGAACCTTCAGCTATCAGGCTCCTCTCCTGTGGAACCGGCTCCCAGTCTGGGTCCAGGAGGCAGCTATTAGCTATAGCTGGATCAGGAGAGTCCATCCCTTAGTGATGTTGCTATAGACCTAGACTGCTGGGGGATTCCCATGATGCAATGAGCGTACTGTCTCTCTCTCTCTCTCTCTCCATATATATCTTACTACTTCATGTCGCTAACTTTCTATTTTTTCTCTCCCGTAGTTTGTGCTTGTCCTCTCTGTCTCTCTCTCTCAGGATCCAGATCTGCCACTACAACACTCACTATTATTAGGATAATTATTACAATTATTATGATTGATAACACTAGTATCTATAGGTATTATTATTTCCCCTATAACAATTAACGATTAATAGCATATAAGAGGTAGTGGCAGAGATAATGGTGTCTCCAGGTATAATTGTTATTATTTTCACTGTTACAATTAACAATCTACAGTATACTGCTGTTCATGGTCTCTCCCTTTCTCTCTCCTCCCTCTCTCTCCTCCCCCCCCCCCTCTTTCTCCTCTCAAACCCAACCGGTCAAGGCAGCAAAATTATGATTTGGTGCTGTACAAATGAAATTGAATTGAATTTCAATTAATTTCATTACAATAAGTTACTGTTGCAGACCTGCACTAGAAACAGGTTCAACCTGTCCTGGTCTTAGTCCTGTTCCTGATCCTGATCCTGTCAGTTTCAGGTTGAATCTGAGACTTGTGTATGTGGCTCCACTGCAGTTAGCATCAGCGCTTTTTCTGTTTTATTTTCTCTCTGTACATGAAAGGGCCACTGGCTTGTCAGGTCCCAGTGTGAACACTCCACAGATAGTTGATATCAGGTGACTCAGAGGTTTCTTCACACCTCCAGCCTCCATGTTTTCGGTCACTGACTGTTACAGTGGAGTCCATGCTGTAACACTGAGCTGTACTAATAACTGTTTCCTTCACTACCACAGAAACAGACACAAACTGAGTCATTTCTCACAGTACCACTGGCAGTGTTTATCTCAACACTGTTGAACTGAGCTGCTTGTGTCTGTCACTCAATATATTATTTAAAAGTTACCTGTGTCTCCTGGTCTGGGTGTTCATACACTAGGGACTCTTAATAAGCCTAAATCCTCTGTTCATGCTGGGTCTATAAATTAACCTTAAAATCCTACAGTAATTTAGCTACATGTGTAGCTCCCCTCCCTCCCTGGATGAGGTAAACTCTTTACAAGGACAGGAAGCCAGTTTGTCACACTCATGGGGTGTGAGACAAAAGGTCTAATGTAATAATGTTAAAGAAGACACTCTGCACATTATCATGAACTGTGGTGACCAAGTGAATCCAGGTGAAGATGCAGCAGGTCAGCAACCAGGTTTCTACTCTACTGACTTACTGTGGAAAAAGCAGACTCTTGACCTTTATGCCATTAATAAATTAATTGATCTACAGAGTTTGATTAAACTATAATTTGTCACATGGGACTGCACACCAGTCACTGACAGCCTCTCATTTTCCTTCATCCTCTTCACTCTGCTCACTAAGAGACATTCAACACCACCATCAGCAGAGGCCTCTGAGACCTCAGTCCTCATCATCACCATCTCTATAGTGACTGGTTATAGAGACTCATGTCATCACGTGTTTATTTAGAAATAAATAGTCTATGTTAAACAGTAATGTCACAGTGTTTCTGAGCGTACAGTAACGTTAGTTTTGTTTACCTAGCTAATGTTAGCTAGCAGATTAGCTACTACAGCAAGATAGATGGTGAGCCTATACATTAGAGATGATTGTCATTTTATCTGTTAGTACAGTGAGCATCATTAGACTAAGACACTGGACACAGAGAAGGACTTCATCCCCACAGTTACTTCTACAAGCAGGTAGATAAGGAGCTGTATGAGATCAGAGGTCAGAGGGCACAGGTAGGAGCAGAGGTGGATTGTGACACAGTGCGACAACTCCTCATCCAGAACTCTCATCAGTAACATGCTTCAGTTTTCCATCTGCGACCGGATTCTTCAGGCCCCCTGACGCTTTGGTGTAAAATTGGAATTTTAACACCAAAAGTCATAGCACCTCTTTCGGGATCAAGACGCACGTTTTGATGTATATATTACCGGGGTTTTCTCAAAGCTGTGGGACGAGTTACGCGCCAAAATTTGGCGGAAGAATAATAATAAGCCCGAAGGAATATTAATAGCTATTCTAGCTGTAGAGGAGTGCCTCGGAGCTGAGCACCCGTGGGACTAATAATAGAGAACTCATTGTGGCAATATCCAATTTGTTTTTTAATTATTTTTACGAAGCTGCTATGGGTGCTTTTCTGTATCTCCAGTTTCTATTAGTGCCACGGGTGATCAGCTCCGAGGCACTCCTCTACAGCTAGAATAGCTGAGAGGAGTGCTGGTGTTAAAACTCCATTTTTTCCCAAAGTTATTCCCAAAATACTGGGAATAAATAATGCATTAGGAATGCATTGGAATTTTCTTTAAAAACCCACAAAATTTCACCTTTTTTCTACAAAATTTCACCTTTTTTCTGAGTCACCCAGCTCTCTCATACCTGCACGTAGAAATGTGATTCAAACTATAAAACGGAGGAAAACTTCTGCTCTCTCCAAAACACAGCAACTGTTTTTACATAACATGTAAACTTTTCAAACTATGAGCACTCAAAGGAGGAGTGGAAATCACTTTTTCTTCAAAGTTAGAGTGACAGCGTCAGTTGGCTAGAGTGCGTGAAGCAGTAAAAAATAACCTTTATTTTTATTTTTAACTCGAGCTCACGGCCAAACCGTAAAAAGGAGACAAATAATTCTTTCTGAAAATGTAGACATAGTTGTTGGGATTCATAAAATGTAACTTTGACAGGCAGGGTCTGCACAAAATTTAAACGGGGGTGCCGAGTCCGGCAGCAATACCTGTCTCACTCTCATTGACACCTAATGTAATCGTCTTTTTTTTTCAAAAGAATCTCACTCTGTCTTCGCACTGAGCTTACTCACTCATTTTAAGGAATATCTGAATAAAATAGAGACTGTAAGAAACTTCTGGCTTCAGTGTCTGTCACGGTGTTTTCGGTTTTTGAAAAGAAGTAACGGTTTTCTCATAATTTGCAATTGTTTTAAGCCATGTAGAAGCCAAATTCTGGGCAGATTTTCACATTGCCATGGCAACGGCAGCTCCTGACCTGTGTGCGTGTGTGCGTGCCTAGCAACCAGATAACCAACTCTCCAAGCTCCGCTAGCTTTACATTAGCCGCATGTTAGGTCTTAAATTACATTTAGTTAGGTCTTAAATATGTAAGTCCATTTACTGCTTCCTTTGTTGCTTTTCCTTTTTTTTTGTTAAATGAGTGAATGAAGTTGTGACGGTCTCCGCTGAGACAGAGGAGAGGAGAAGCTACTAGCCCTCTCTCGCTGACACTTCTAGTCGCGTTGGTCTCCTCCCCAGTAATGTTAAATTTAGCATTGAAAAAAACATAATAGTGGTAATTTAAATAGCGGTTCATGGGATTTATTAACCCTCAGGGGTCCCTCTGTCCTTTTTTGGACATTTTCTTCACTTTTCTTTTTTGATTTGCTGATCATTTTGGCTGTGTTACAGCTGAAGGTATGGATTTCTGCAAGAAAGTGTCTTTTTTGCCATATTTTTTAAAATCTAATGTCAGTTACTGTTACAGGTCTATTATACACTGGTAACACATTTTGTACCCTCTGGGGTTCCTCGCGTCCAAAAAAGGACACACAAAGAAAATGCTATAAAATCATCATATATCAATATTTTTTTCTGCTTTTTTTTTGCATACATATCTTAAACCACTTCAGTTCTGCTCAAACCTACCAAATGTTTATTAGTTTTCAGGATTTTAACCCTTTAAATGCCAGTTTGAAGACATGTTGCCTCTTGTTTTATTAAAAAAAACAACACAGAATATGAGATATTTTCCACATAATACATGATGGAGGGATGTGACATTGTTTTATATCAGAGTCTTTTATATCAAGACATTTCTCAAAACCAGAATATGATCAAGGTGACTTTTGAACACTGGAAATAAATCATGTACTCATCCCGGCAGTAGCCCCCGTGGCACTCAAAACTTTCCCTGGAATTCTCTAGTTATACTTAAATACGGATGTTGAGCTTATATGACTGAGAACATATTGGGGCATTATCGAAATTCCAACTTTTAATTATGGATACCTTACTTTCTCCACTAGGGGAAAGGGCATTGCAGATCGGGCTTAGCTAGCTTTCTCAGTGCCAACTGTCTGACAGTAAGAGGTTTCATTTGGTTATTATAGTATACTGATGGCTATGTTTTTGTTTCTTGTGTTTCTTGTGCCTCCATTTAACTCTCCACTCTGCTACACCTCCGCATCAGCCTCACCGTCCCCACATGTTGCTCCCAGCTGCATTCCATCTCCAATGAAGCCAGTATTTAAGCAGCCTTGGTCCACTCAGTCATTGCCAGATTATTCTCTGTATTATGCAAGACTTTCCAGCATTGATCTCCGGACCGACTTCCTGTTATCGATCCCATTCATCCCTGACCATCCTGCCTCGACGCTGCCCCGGTAAATGCCTCAGCCTTCTTTCCCCGACAACGACTTCTGCTTATGTGCTTCCTGTTCCCCATCTGCCTGTCCCTGTGACTGTTTGGCGTTCTCCGGATCTGCTGTTGCAACATGAGTGCTTCCCTGTTGGTTTCCTAATCCTTCGTCTGGCTGATTACCCGCCTGCCTGCTCCTTCCTGTTTAGTCCGCCCCGCTGACTCCTTAACTGGTTCTGATCCTCCTGCTCCCTCGACGACGTCTCCGCCAGCCCCAGCCCTCGTGTGTGTGTGTGTGTGTGCGCGCTGAGGTCCAACACATGAGCTCTCATGATTTTGAATGATCAGGGCCCGTAAGTATTTTATCTTACCACTAAGAGTTCTACGTCATGCTCAAAGTTTTTAACTAAAAATGTTCTCCTAAGTGCTATTTACAAAGCTGCTAAGACCAACTTTTACTGAGGAAAAGTGAAAACTCTTAAGCTAAGAGTGTGACTCTGTGCTATGGCTGACGTTAATTTACATCAACGAGCTTCCTAGCAGTAATCACCACGATTGGTTGAGGAAAGACCAGTGTGTGCCAGTGAAAACGCATGTGCAACAACCCACAGTAATAAAAAAAACACTGGGAAATAAACAAATACCACACCAACATGCAAATGCACTGTGTTGATTTACCTTAGAGTTGCTCTCATACCTGGGTTAAAAGGCTAAGAATCAATGAGTTTAATTAGCCAATCAGAATCAGCTCTGTGCATTTCTGCCAAGTAACACCTGCTCCTGAATTTGTATTGCAATATTGTCAATGGGAGAGGTGGAGGGTACTCCCATCACTTCCTCAAAAACTGTAAGATATCAGAATGAGACCAAAACTGGGTGATACAGGACAAAAAATCTCTACATTTTTGATATTAAAATGGTCAACGAAAGTTGGAAATTTTGGGATTTTAAAAGAGCTTTTCAGAGATGGCAGACGGCGCAGTTGGCTCCAGTTAGAGAGTGTAGCTGTGCTTAAAGACAGCAGTTTAGTGAAAGTTGCTAAAAGGAACAGAGAGCTCTGAGTGCTGGAGCAGAACTAGTGTAAGTTTAAATGTACAGCAGGTAGTTAGACATGGGGATGAAGAAAACAGCAACATTAACTGTTCAGAATGAGCAGCAATAAACTCTACCACTAACAGAAACTGACTGGAGATGGGACACCACACTAACGTCAACACGTCAGCATGCGGATGGCGTCACTAGTATTAGTGAAAAGACATCAGAAGTAAATCACTGTGTAAAAATGTTCTCAAATAAAAGAATAGTCATTGTTTTTGAGTAAAGGTGTTATCGCGTTACATTTGAAAATGTTTATCACCCTACGTTATAAGGTAATAATAAAAATATATGATAAAACTAAAAACTAAAATTAAAGAGCATCTTTAGGTTACCAGATATATCAGTTACCAGGTGGGAACAGCAATGAAATCAACCAATTAATTGCAGTTAGGCACTTTGGAGTCTGAGCATACACCTGATAATTACTAATATACACAGTTGGCAATTTATTATTAAAATAGTTAGTTTAGACAGTTTTTGATTCAATTGATCACTGTGGAGTATGTAGTGTATATTACATTATATAGAGGTCCAATTGAGTCACATCAGCCAATAAGAATCAGCATTGTCCACTTCTGCCCGGATACTGTGTTAGTAGCACCTGCTGAGACCTGAGACCTGCTGTTTGCTATCAACTTCTGTATTTGTATTGCAGTCTATGGGAGAGCTACTATGATGGATGAACAGTTCCTGTAGCTCAAAGCTCAACGTAAATTCAAAATGTCTGCTGCTGTATTTACTGTTGTACTATCCAGTCTGAACTATAATCTCTCTCTATAAGAACAGCTTTCTCTCGGTGTGTGTGTGTGTGTGTGTGTGTGTGTGTGTGTGTGGCTGTGTTTGTAAACATCACAGAGATCAAAGAGTCTCTTACTGAACTGGTTTGACACAGATCTGGGTGTGATTTGGGCTCAGTGAGCCTCTCAAACGACTGCTTTTTGTGAAAAAATGGTAGCTCCTGTCAGAACCATGAGCAGACCATGAGTTAATTTCTATTGTGAGTTGATGGGAGAGGTGGTGGGTACTCCCATCTCGTTGAGGCTTATGTTCAAATTCTGTAAGACTCTGTGCAAAGGTAGACACATTGCATGAAACAGGACAAATTTCTCTACTATTGAGGAAGCCGTGATGTGTGAAGACTGAAATATGTGGCCATGAGGACAAGTTAAACAGAATTTCTTCAGAGGAGTTCTAGAGCTTCTCCCACTGTAGTGATGATGTCATCCATTCTAGCGCTGAACATTACATGCAATACACACCCATTATAAAGTCTGAAACGGTCTAAAAATGACACAAAACGTAAACGTGCTATTTTGTGTAAAACGAAATAGTTGTCAAAAATATTAATTTAACCAAAAAGAGTCTCAAGTCTTGTGACCCGTTTAAAGTTTCAACCAGTTTTCTACGTTGAAGTATGACGCAGCATGAGAGCTCCAAAGTTGGTAGTTTTGAAGATACTTCCCCATTCATTCTCTATGGGAATTTTTTAACCTTTCATCGCCATTTACGTCGCCAATGTTACTAGAATTGCTTAGAAAAGTCACAGAGCACACCATTCCTGATCAAGCCGCACGCATTGATATTTATATATTGTCTGGGTTTTCTCAAAGCTGCGGGACTAGTTATGCACTGAAATTTCAATAGATGATGAATAAGATGAATAAGACCAACTAGAAAACGCATTTCCTGCTGAACATGCGTGTGAATGCTGAGAGCTGAATGAGTTTGCTGAAGCAATGCTGAAGAAGCTGAATCAAAAGCTGAAGCAATGCTGAAGTAGCTGAAGCGATAGCTGACGATTAAAAGTAGAACTTGTAAGCTTGAGGTTTAATGTCCTGAAATGGTTTTAAAAGGCCTGAGTTGTTGATGGAATGTGTAACAAACAGCAGCTCATATTAACTGATTACTAATTGCCAAGATGTTAAACCTGGAGCAGCTGAAGTCCATTAGTTGCAAAAACTGAGAACCGAAACATGTTGTTGAATCAGTTGAAAGCCAAATTATTTACTGCCAAAGTTTGAAATAAAATAAAATGCCTTAAAAATGTGAAGAAGTAATCATTTGTATTAATAAAAGAAAGATGGATGACATTTTGAACAGTAGAAACTTTAAATTAATGTATCATGCTAAGCTCACTTAATAGCTGAAAGTCTTGCGAACAGTTTAAAGTTTCAATAAAGTCTGTAGCTGAAATTATGCTTCAGTTGGTGAATTTCAAAGACGAATTGAATATTGTCTCCATTCACTTACACTGTAAAAAATTTGCAGAAAAAAAGCTAATTTTTTCAACAATTATGAATTGTATCAAACATTTGAAGGAAAGGCTACATCTCCTGAAGAAGCTGAACATTTTGATAGTTGAACCGTTTATGTAGCACAAAGTATGCAGGAGTAGTTAACCTAAAGAAAGTAAAAGGAGGATCTGGAGTATAACACCAGTGGTGCAGGTTAAATTGGGTATGTCAGCTGCTGTATTTACTGCCCCAGCAGACTGCAGCATAAAAGAGTACACTGGCCACCACTGACTGATAAAACATGTGCAGCATTTCACTGCAAACGTCAAAGGACCTGAGCTTCCTAGGGAAAAAGAGCCAGCTCTGCCCCTTCCGGTAGATGGCATCTGTGTTCAGGGACCAGTCCAGTTTACTGTCCAGGTGCACACCTAGGTATTTAAGTGTGCACCACCTCAATGTCCTTCCCTCGAATGTTGACTGGCTGAAGAGTTGGTCAGACCTCCGAAAAATACAGATCCCTGTACTCCTTTTCCTGCCCATTCCTAATACGCGCCACAATAGCTTCATCATCTGAGTATTTCTGGATGTGGCAAGACTCAGAGTTATGTTTAAAGTCCGCCGTATACAGGGTAAACAGGATATTAATGTTCATGAGGCCAAAATCATGATTTGTGAGGTCACCATGACCATGACCTTTATCCTTTGACCACCAAAGTCTAATCACGTTATCCGTGAGTCCAAGTGGACATTTGTGCAAAATTTGAAGGGATTCCCTTTAGGAGCTCTGGAGATATTGCGTTTACAAGGCCAAAATCATGATTTGTGATGTCACTGTGACCTTGACCTTTGACCTCCAAAATCTAACCAGTTTGTCCTTGAGTCCAATTGAATGTTTTTTACCAAATTGAAGAAATTCCCTCAAGGTGTTCTGGAGAAACGTATACAGTATTTAGTTCGTTCGTTCGTTCGTCGTCTCCCGCTTATCCGGATCCGGGTCGCGGGGCAGCAGCCTCAGCAAAGAGGTCCAGACAGCCCTCTCCCCAGCCACTTCCACCAGCTCCTCCGGGAGAATCCCGAGGCGTTCCAAGGCCAGCCGAGAGATATAATCCCTCCAGCGTGTCCTTGGTCGGCCCCGAGGCCTCCTCCCGGTGGGACATGCCCGAAACACCTCCCCGGGGGGGGGCGTCCGGGAGGCATCCATACCAGATGCCCGAACCACCGCAACTGGCTCCTCTCGACATGGAGGAGCAGCGGCTCTACTTCGAGTCCCTCCTGGATGACCGAGCTCCTCACCCTATCTCTAAGGCTGAGCCTGGCCACCCTGCGGAGGCCGCTTGTATTCGCGATCTCGTTCTTTTTGTCATTACCCAAAGCTCATGACCATAGGTGAGGATTGGAACGTAGATCGACCGGAAAATTGAGAGCTTCGCCTTCCGTCTTAGCTCCCTCTTCCCCACAACGGACCGATTCAGCGCCCGCATCACTGCTGACGCCGCCCCAATCCGCCTGTCGATCTCCCGCTCCATCCTACCCTCACTCGTGAACAAGATCCCGAGATACTTAAACTCCTCCACCTGAGGCAAAGCCTCCCCCCCGACCTGGAGCGGGCAATCCACCCGTTTCCGGCTGAGAACCATGGCCTCAGACTTGGAGGTGCTGATCTTCATCCCAGCCGTTTCACACTCGGCCGCGAACCGCCCAAGCGAGAGCTGAAGGTCGGCGCTCGATGAAGCTAGGAGGACCACATCATCCGCAAAAAGCAGAGACGAGATCCTCCCGCCACCGAACCCAAACCCGTCCACCACCCGGCTGCGCCTAGAAATTCTGTCCATAAAAGTTATGAACAGAACCGGTGACAAAGGGCAGCCCTGGCGGAGTCCAACCCTCACCGGGAACAGGTCCGACTTACTGCCGGCTACGCGAACCAGACTCACACTCCTTTGGTACAGGGATTTAATGGCCACTAACAAGGGGCCATCCACCCCATACTCCCGGAGTGCCCCCCACAGGGAGCCCCTGGGAACACGGTCGTAAGCCTTCTCCAAATCCACAAAACACATGTGGACTGGATTGGCAAACTCCCATGCTCCCTCCAGCACCCTAGCGAGGGTAAAGAGCTGGTCCACAGTTCCACGCCCAGGACGAAAACCACATTGCTCCTCCTCGATCTGAGGTTCAACTATCGAACGGACCCTCTTTTCCAGTACCCTGGCATAGACCTTACCAGGGAGGCTGAGGAGTGTAATTCCCCAGTAGTTGGAACACACCCTCTGGTCACCCTTCTTAAAGATGGGGACCACCACCCCGGTTTGCCACTCCAGAGGCACTGCCCCCGTATCCACGCAATGTCGCAGAGGCATGTCAACCAAGACAGTCCTACAACATCCAGAGCCTTGAGATACCCAGGGCGGATCTCATCAATCCCCGCGGCTCTGCCACCGCGCAGTTGTTAAACTACCTCGGCGACTTCTGCCCCAGAGATTAGATCATCCATCCCCAGGTCTCTTGGCTCTGTTTCCTCCACGGAATACGTGTTGGTGGGATTGAGGAGCTCCTCAAAGTATTCCTTCCACCGTCCGACTATATCCTCAGTTGACGTCAGCAGCTCCCCGCCCCCACTGTAAACAGTGTGAGCGAGTTGCCGCCTTCCCCCCCTGAGGCGCTGGACGGTTTGCCAGAACCTTTTTGGAACCGATCGATAGTCTTCCTCCATTGTCTCACCGAACTCCTCCCACGTCCGAGTTTTTGCCTCAGCAAATGCCGCGGCTGCACTCCGCTTGGCCCGCCGGTACCAGTCAGCTGATTCCTGAGACCCACAGGCCAACCACGCCCTGTAGGCCTCCTTCTTCAGCCTGACGGCTTCCCCCACCCCTGGTGTCCACCAGCGGGTACAGGGGTTACCGTCGCAGCTTGCAACAGCCGCCTCAACAGTAGCAGAGCGGAACAAGGCCCATTCGGACTAAATGTCCCCCACTGCCCTCGGGACGTGATCGAAACTCTGCCGGAGGTGTGCGTTGAAAATCATCTTGACGGGTTCTTCCACCAGGTTTTCCCAGCAGATCCTCACAACCCCTTTGGGCCTGCCAGGTTTGCGCGGCATCTTCCCCCGCCATCTGATCCAACTCATCACCAGGTGGTGGTCGGTTGACAACTCTGCTCCTCTCTTCACCCGAGTGTCCAAAACATGCGGCTGCAGGTCTGATGATACGACTACAAAGTTGATCATAGACCGGCGACCTAGGGTGTCCTGGTGCCAAGTGCACCTGTGGACATCCTTATGTTTGAACATGGTGTTAGTTATGGCCAAGCTGTGACTAGCACAGAAGTCCAATAACTGAACGCCGCTCGGGTTCAGATCGGGCAGGCCGTTCCTCCCCACCACACCCTTCCAGGTCACGCTGTCATTGCCCACGTGAGCGTTGAAGTCTCCCAGTAGGACAATGGAGTCCCCTTTCGGGGCACTTTCCAGCACCCGTCCCAAGGACTCCAAAAAGGGCGGGTAGTCTGAACTGCTGTTCGGCGCATAAGCACCGACAACAGTCAGAACCCGATCCCTGACCCGGAGGCGCAGGGACGCAACCCTTTCGTCCACTGGGGTAAACTCCAACATACAGGCAGAGAGCCTGGGGGACACCAAAAAGCCCATCCCGGCCCTCCGCCTCTCACCCGGAGCAACTTCAGCAAAGAGGAGAGACCAGCCCCTCTCAAGGACTTGGGTTCCGGAGCCGACGCTATGTGTCGAGGTGAGGCCGACTATATCTAGCCAGTATCGCTCAACCTCTTCCTCAAGCTCCCGCTCCTTCCCCGCCAGAGAGGTGACGTTCCATGTTCCAAAAACCAGTTTCTGTAACCGAGGATCGGACCGCCAAGGCCCCCGCCTTGGTCTGCTGCCCAATCCATAATGCACCGGATCCTGCTGACTCTTCCTGCAGGTGGTGAGCCCACTGGGAGATGAACCCATGTAGCCGGTTCAGGCTGGGCCCGGCTGGGCCCCATGGGCCAAGGCCCGGCCACCAGGCGCTCGCCCACGGGCCCCAACCCCAGGCCTGGCTCCAGGGCGGGGCCCTGGTGTCCCTCAGGGCCGGGTACTTGGGTTCTTGATATTTCTCATCATTAGGATCTTCTGAACCGTTCTTCGTCTGGCCCTTTACCTAGGACCAATCTGCCTTGGGAGACCCTACCAGGGGCAAAATGCCCCCGACAACATAGCTCCTAGGGTCATTAGGGCTCTCAAACTCCTCCACCACGGTAAGGTGACGGTTCAAGGAGGAGACAGTATTTAGTACTATATCTATCTACTATAACTAAATCACAGTGAACAGGGTTTTTCCTGCATAGACAATTTGGAGGCGGTTGCCTCCGTCAAATTTCATGCTGCCTCCACCTCAAACAGGTGTATAGTTTCCACCTGTCCCATATAATATGGGATCGTCCCATAGTTGAAAATAAACGCTCCGCATCCCAACAAAATTCTAGTCCTTTTTTTCTCGGTATGCGGTGGATTTGAATCAAGAGCAATCTACAGATGTTTAACAGGAATCCATCCATCCATCCATCCATGTGAACATCTGGTGGATCCATGACATGAAGAATTGAGGAACTACCCAGTAATAGTGTGAGGTACCTAATGAAGTGATCACTGAGTGTATATGTGTATGTAAATGAGTTCATAAAGAGAAAAAGAGTTAGAGAACTCTTCTCACCAACATTATTAACATTATTAACAAATTATTTATTTATTTTTTAAAGTTATTTTTGGGGCAGTTTTTGCCTTTATTAGGATAGGGACAGTGAGAGAATGGAAAGTTAGGGAGAGAGGGGGGATGACATGCAGCAAAGGGCCATGGGTCAGACTTGAACCCATGGCCGCAGCGATAAGGACCGAGCCTAAGTTCTACGCGCTCTACCAGTTGAGCTTCCGGGGTGCCCCATTAACAAACTATTTATTAACAAACCTTCAGCCTGTGTGGAACAAGGCTGGTCATCAGTCCTGGATCAGAAGGATCATAGTGGATCACCTAAATGAGACTCACTGAGACACGTAACCCTGAACACCCCAGTTTTATTCAACAGGTAAAACTGAACATAGTTCATGGGTGAGGGCATTCTGTGGTTTGAAGGAGAATCGGCTTTCTGTGTGTGTGTGTGTGTGTGTGTGTATGTGTGTGTGTGAGTGTGTGTTTGTGTGCACACTGATGACAGCTGAGTACACTCTGACTGAAATGACCTGATCAACCCACCCCTCCCTCTTTCTGCTACGTCAATGCCCTTTTCTGTCCACATAAGGAGGCTTTGTCCACAAGCCACTCTGCAGCCAAGTGAACAACAGGGGCCCCTGGGGACTCTGGGACCAGTCTGGGAGCCGTCAGGGGACAAAGCACCCATTACACCTACAGGAGGACTGAAGGTTTGTGGAGTCTTCAGGAGTGAAGAGCAGAAACAAACAGTAAGTTCATCATTTTGTTTCCAGTTATTCAGCAGTTGATGGTCAGTACATTGTTCCTGCTCATACACTGTTCCTGTTCATACAGTGTTCCTATATGCTTTTCCTGTTAGTACACTGTTCCTGTTCAAACACTGATCCTGGATGTTGAAAAGAAAATCCATTCAGGTACTGTATACGTTTGCTGGAAGTAGCCGGCAGATATTTTTGATTTCCAGAGCCTGATTTAATCTCTGCTGGAATTCCTCCTGTGTGCAGATGGATTACAGCGGAACCAGATTAAGACCTGTTCTAGTTTCATACAGGTCTTAGTTCAGTGAAGAATGAATGTGAACATTAGTATCTAAAGTTGTAGGTTTTTTATCTGCAGCTCCAGTCTGTAGGGTGAGTGTCAGTGGTCCTGATGGACCTCATTCAGATGACTGCAGCAGTCTTATGCTTATAGTGGATATAAGTATCAGTATAGCCACAGCTCTCAGGGAACAGCCTGCACCCACTGTCCCAGTAGACCAGCACTCACACAGTCCTGTCATATTCCAAAACAAACATTCCTCTGGCAGTCTGACTAAACAGCTAACAATGCTCCTTTGGCTCACTAATCAGGGAGGGACCGCTGTTCAGATTTTAACAGTCTCAGACCTGAGTAATGGTCCAGATCACTGATAAAAAGAAAATATTGTCATCACTCACTTCCACATGCAACAGTTCACGATTTCATTATTGTAGCGTGAGCACCACAATTTAGAATTTGCTCCCATTGAAATGGGGGAACCATTTCTCAGGTAGGACAATGATGAATTACCTAATTGATTAATGTGATCAATCTCATATCAGAAGCCATGACTTCTCTATTCAATGGATCTCCAGTCTCTACTTCAAAGAACACAACAGGATAATGACAGACTGTAAATAAGAAGTTTATTAACTAGACTACTATCTACAGAGTAAAAGCAACATTAATAATCACAAAGATGAAAATAATATTGAAATGAGCTGTGTGAAGAGTTGGCAATGGTGGGAGAGAATATGTTATGGCTATACACTATGGCTATATAGCTAATGATCACCACATCTTATATACTTACCAATTTTATTTACAATGAAAACACTCATTCACCAAAGTGTCCCGTTAGATTCATCATGAAGCATATGGTAAATATGAAAAAAACATACTCAGTATAATTTGATCACAGTAGGTTTATTTATAAAACACCGTTTTGATGACAATTAAGTTATGAATAAAACCAATGTACATGAGCTGTACTATACTGACAACTCCTTCAAAATCTTAAATGTCAATTTTCAGCTCACACTAAAGATTGCATAAGGCAAATACATACGTAACAGCAGCACACATCTACTGAGTGTCTCGTTTTGCTCCAGGTTGCAGTTCTGGTGGGTCAGTTCCATCTGTTTCCTACTGAACACCGTTTTGATGTTAAATTGGTAAATACTTTCACCTGGGAAGGTGGTGACTGTGCAAGAGCTGAACAGATTCTGTTCTTAAAATGTTATTACTATTATCTATCAACAACAGTAGAAATGAAGTAAAAGGCAAGAAATTGAACCTGTGAATACTGAGGACAGATAATAATAAACAAAACAAATGTCTAAACAGCTGGTCTGTTCTCTCATTCTAGTAGGCTGAACTGAAAGTGGTTTTCTGGCATCATCATCCCAGCCCATTTCAGAATTAAGTCCATGCAGTTTCACTTGTCCTTACATGAGGTCCTCCTTCTGTAGGCACCATTCCTTCAGTTTTCAGTGTGTGTACCTTTGAATGACAGTAAAAGACAAACACTTTAGTTCAGCCATGGTGGATCACAGTTAATGACACACATATACCAGCTGTCAGGATAGGTGCATGAATATCTGAAGTTGAGGACTGCTGTGTATGAATTTACAGTATTAAATGACAAACCCCTACAAGATGATATTCTTGTATACATTGTGTATTGTACTCAATAAAATTAGACACCAGCGAGAAGAGGAGACAGAAAATAAGTTAAAGAGATAAACCTGAATGTTTTGCTGTATGTTTTTTCTATAACATCATAGTAACTTCATTGTTAAATTGTATTTATCCTTGTCCTGCAAATGTTTGCATGTTTGGGACCAGGTACGGTTAGCATAGCAAACACTAAATTATCAGCTAGCTAGCTAGCTAGGTTAGCAAAGTGCATCCATAATTCACATTAACTCTAATATCAATTTGGATGTTAACCTTCTTTCATTCTGTGGTCAAAACACGTAGAAAAAAACGCACTAGCTTTTGGGGTGCATCATACACATTAAAATCTGTATATCAGCATCCATCCAGTTTGGTAAGTAAATGTTTATTTTCTTAATTATAATATTTAACAGTTTTTAATGCGTATGTGAGTACCAAAGAACGAGCCATAATTACTGTGAACTGAAAACTTAAAACAAAATAAAACAGCAAAACTATGGGTGCAAAATTCCTCTACCGACAAATATTGAGAAAATAATAGAAATTTAACACAACTGTTTCAATACAATGCGCAAGATCCAAGTTCTCCTCCAGTGACTGACCTCCCGACCTGCCTTGTCAGCTTATCAATCATTGCAGACCAGCCATGTCAATTAACCAGGCATGCCCCCAAAACGGGTTTGTAAGGCCTAATATGTAATTAATTAGATGATTATTTTCAGATAGATCTACAGAACACTGAACAAGAGGTGTGAATTTAGTCCTTCACACCGTAATGAGTTGTGTAAATTTTTAATTGACTGAGTATTTTAATTGAGAAGTTGGCGTTTTTTGAATGGGTGTGTATTGGACCCACAGTTTTTTGGAGCCAGCCCCCAGTAGTATTGCACTTAAATTCACTTCCGCATTGGTTTCACTTCTCAGCCCCACAGCCTTCGTTCATTTTTATATACAGTCTATGGCTTCAACCAAAACGCCTTCCATTTCAACTGAGCATTTCAGCTGTGTATATGAAAGCATTTTAGTAGTATGTGTGCAAGCATTTCATTTGTATGTTTGTGAGGATTTCTGTTGTTTGTGTGTGAGTTTTCAGTTGTGTGTGAGTGTTTCAGTTGTGTGTATGAGAGCGTTTCAGTTCTGTGTGTGAGAGCGTTTCAGTTGTGTTTATGAGAGCGTTACAGTTGTGTGTGTGAGAGTGTTTCAGTGTGTGTATGAGAGCGTTCCAGTTGTGTGTATGAGAGTGTTCCAGTTGTGTATATGACAGTCTTTCAGTTGTGTGTGTCAGAGTTTTTCAGTTGTGCATGTAAAAGGTTTCACTAGTTTTTATGAGAGGTTTTCAATTGTGTATGTGATCGCATTCTTATTCAGTTGTTTGTGTGAGAGGATTTCAGAAATATGTGTAAAAGGTTTCACTAGTATATATGAGACTTTTTCAGTTGTGTATGTGTGAGTAGAATTTTTCAGTTGGGTGTGAGAGTAGTGTGTGTAAAACGTTTTCACTTGTATGTATGTGAAATTTTCAGTATAGTATGTGATTGAGTATTGTTTCATATGTGTATATTCATGGTAATTCTAGATAATGTTCCTGACGGCCCCTTATAATTAAATATTGTCTATTGTATATTTCGACATCAACCCAATCATAAGTAGAATGTTAAGACCAGTCTACTGTGAGTTGTGCTGTAGCTGGAGACCCTTGGCTGGAACCCAGGTGGCCTCCCCCTGAGGTGTCTCAGCAGTTCAGCTCTGGTGGAGTTTACCAGGAGACTTTCTGTCTCAGGCACTCTTGATTTCTGGTAGGCTTCTTTGCAGGCGGTAGTGGGCAGATATGTCATCTGTTGGTGTATCTTGCGGGTTGATGTGAAATAAACTCTATCAAACTTAACTTGGCTGGATAACTTTAGAGGAGACTGGCGCTGACCAGATGACTCTTAAACTGTTGAAAATCTTTAAGAAAATGAAACGTAATAATAATTAAAGTTACAAATATAACTCTGAGGCACTTCTGTTGTTTTGGTTCAGTTGGTCTTTACTTGGCTTATAAAATTAGAAGATCGCATGTGTAGAAAAAATTTTTTTACTTGGAGCACCTGGCAAAGAAAGAATAAAGAAAGCGGACAGAATGATGAAGTGCAAAATGGCTAAGAGCTGTGGCTATAAGTTATGAGCTAAGAGTGTTTGCTAAGAGCTTAGAGCCTAGAACTTAACGCTAAGAGGAGCTAAGGAGCTAAGAGCAATGTGTGAAAAGATCACAACTGTTTTATCCCCTGGGGGCTGGTGCACGCTTCAGGGGCGTCATCCATCTTTTCCTGTGTTTCAACTTGGAGAAGAGAGTAATTTTCCATGGAACTTTTGAATTGCTTAATTCTAGAGTTTACCTTTTAAAACTTGCACATCCATCTTCCACCATGACCATAAATCATTAAATTAAACAACATATAAACCTAATGCCACTAATAATGACAGACAGGAATAATACACGTGTGTTTCATATTAACTGATATACATATATGTATATTATGTGTGAAACAGCAGAGTATCAATATGATTAGCAGTGTGATGATCATGCTGTGAGCGATCAGATGTGTGTCTGTCATAAAGGTGTAGTCTTTTTTCTTCTAGCTGGGTCACTTGAGAACTTAAGAAGTAAAAGGGAATCGATTGTCTTTCATTTCTTCATTCACTGTGTGACTTTCAGTAAAAATGAACTAGTCACAACAACTTATTAGCAGAAGATAAGGACTGAGGTATCTTAGAATAAAACTGAGGTCAGTGGTAATGAAAGAAAACATCGTTCTTTGTTCTTTGTCTTTCATTCTTCTTCAAACGGGTTTCTCTCTGATCAACCTTTTTTTGGTAAAATTACATCATAGGTCACTGGGTTAATAAACCAATGGCATGCTGTAATGCTCAGACTGGGGGTGATCCACACAAATAAAGACCAGTCTCCAAATACAAGTGGATGACCTGCTGGTTCCTGTCATAATGGACATGGCAATTTGCATAATGTATATTTCTACCTCTTTAATAAAATGATGTTGTTTCTAACACTTAACTGCTGAGTTAGTAACAGGAGTGGAGTGGTGTGTGGTGTTTCAATGAGTTTGTGAACTTCTTATGTTTTTGGACACTACCAGTAACGTAAGTTAGAAATGACGGGTCCCAGTGTAAGCTATTATGATGGGCTGCCAGTCAAGAAGCAAGCATAAGCGTCACATTCACAATGTGCTCCAGCACTTGTCTCCAAAAGAGCACTGCATTATGCATGTCCCTCTCCAGCTGCGCGTCAGTGGTGCCATGGAGTTTCCACTGTTCATACACCACACAGACTCCAACATGTAACTGAGAGGACTTGTGTAGTTCAATTTTTTCAGACTGATGTCCCCAATCTCTGACTCCCTTCACCCATGCATTGATGAAGTTGGGTGAACTGCAGTCTCCCAATAGCCAGCAGGACACACAGTATGCACAATCCAATTATGGAGATTAGCAAAGCCAGCTGCATGGCAGTTTGATGCCGGCTTTTGTTTTTTTGTGATAAAACCCTCCTGAAAAACAACGATTATGTTGATTTCTGGGGAAAGGACCACTAGGTTTACAAGACCCTGTAGTTATGATGTAACATTTTATATATAGGATCTAAAATATTTTGGTTGGTGGGGGCTGGTCCTCCTGCTCTTGTTCAGAACAAGACGACACCAGTCTGCTCTTGTTCAGGACAAGAGCAGACTGGTGTCACCTTAACCTGGTCCTGGCTTCTATCATCTCCAGTAGGTGTTGCTGTTTGGGTTGGGTCGCTTGAGATACTGACTGCAACTAAACTGATGGTTCTGACTGGTTAGGCCTGCAACAGATAATATAGAAATATTAATGGTTATCTAGGGCTAGGAATAGTATATAGAATAATACAATAATTCATAGGCTAACTATCCACCTGGTAGAGACATTAATTTACTAGTAGCTTACAACTTAGCATAACGTGACAATTAAATAATACATGTCCAAGTTAAAAAAACATGTATGCCTTCTCTTAAAATTTACATCTAACACAATAACCAAATGATGATTATTTAGACTGACGCTTCTAAGGTTACCTGCTGCATGTCTGTTGACACACCACTGAGGTCAGCAGCGTAGATGCTGAGGCATGCTAAACCGATGTACTACTGCTGCTAGGAGGGGGCTTGTCTGTGGGATGGTTAGTGTTTGTAAAAAAAATAAAACAAAATAATCTAATTTAGGGAGCTTTGCAACCTTCTCCTCCTGTTCTGTTCTCTCCTGTCTTTTCTTGTGACCACTTTTGTGTTTAAATGGCATGACTGCTCATTTGGCTTGCCTTGCTTGCTCAGCTTGTCAGTCTTGACAGATTTTGCATTTCACCTGGGCGGAGTCTTGTCGTCTTGTCACATGATCAAATATAGACTTTTGGGCAACAACATACACATATTACCCAGCAATCATCATTGCATCATTGCATTATATGACATGAATACCAAAGAAAATATCCATTTGATTGAATGGTTTTTAATAGTTTTTTCATAGTTTTTATAGTGTATGTAGAATAATCCTATAATTTTGTTATACTTTGCTTGCTACTGACTTTTTTCAATAAAATTACTGACACCATGACAAAGGTGGATATGCACATTTTAGGGTATATATACCAAATAATCTCTCTTCAAAAAAAGAACAGGAGCACTGACTTGAAGCATGTTCACCACATTCCTGTGTGCTCTAGACCCCCATTGTGGTTGCACTGTCTATACCTCCACCAGTGTCATCAACATTAAGGTCATAACAGTCGCTCTCCAGAGGTGTTTTAAACTGTAAAAATCCATTGCTATGATTCACATTTTATTTACCATGGTTTTGTCACATAAAAAGTCCTCTGACCCTCTCTCCTCAGACCCTCTGTGCTCTGGCTCTCTGTCCTCAGACCCTCTGTCCTCAGGCCCTCTGTCCTCTGACCTTTTGTCGTCACACCCTCAAATTGGACAAGGAAAAACTCCCCAAAAAACCCTTTCATGGGAGAAAGTATGGAAGAAACCCCAGGGAGCGCAAATGAAGATGATCCCTGTTCCAGGACAGACTAGACAACAGATGTCAATATGTACAGAACAGAGCATACAGGAGATTTACAGTAAAGACAATCAGGATGACAACATTATAGATTGTAATAAGGAATATGACAAGGGACATCAAACAACTGAGCCACACGACCTCCTCTCCACCATGAGGACCTATACCTGACAGACTAGACAAAAACAAATTCACATGGGGGACTGGGACTCCTGAGGATTCAGATCCAAAACTTCTGGACTGAAGCACCAACAACCAGGAGAGGAGAGAGGTCTAAGGACGGCTAACCAAGGACACTTCAACATGTAAACTGGAGGAGCTGCAATTTGAACCTCCAATCCTCGGATTTGGGGAAGACCTGCTCTACCTCCTGAGACACAGCTGCCCCCTAACATAACAACTGAAAAAACTCTGAACAGACACCAAAAATATGGAATTATTTGGATTTTCCATGTTTTATTACTTAAGTCTTAACACTGAGTCTGGTGACATGTCATGGACATATCTTCAGTGATCTCTTGTGACTCTGTGAGAGTAACAGTAACATACTAACCCTTCTCCTCTCTTGATGTCAGCAGGTTGTCTTCATGTTTGAGTTGAGGATGTCTCTGCAGTCTCTGATGGTGGCTCTGGTCATGGTCATGGTCTTCCTCAGTCCCTGCCCTGGCATGTCAGCCCCTCAAGGTGAGCCAGATGATGAGGCTTTTGATGTGGAGAACTATGACCTGAACAGTGAGGACTGGGAGAATCTGGACGTCAACATTTATGGAGACAGTTATGATTATGATGACTTGGACCAAGAGGTGAGGGAGAACAGGATATTCATGTTTGTAGTAACTGTGATAGAACATTACTATTAATACTCTGTCTTTGCTTGTGAGGAGAGCAGGTAACTTTAGTTGTTACCAAAGAGAATATCATTGTCCTCTGACTGTCCAGCTGCTTAATGAGAGAAGAGAGGTTGACATGCTTCTTTGAGCTGTCTTCAGTTATATATAAGCTCTGCAACCCAAGAGGCAGACACTGACACTGCGCAGGGCTGAAAGAAGTATTGAAATCTCTTTGCATGTTTTTAAAATCAATTCATATATACAGTTCATAAAAAGACACTTCAACTGAACATCAGTCAGAGAAAGTCAAGAAAATACAGTTTAACAGCAACAAAGTTCATGTTGGTCAGTCGTTCCATCGCTTTGGTGCATACTGAAAAATCTGTTGGATGTGTTACTATAAGATTTGTCCAGACATTTGTGGTTCCCAGAGGATGAACCCTAATGACTGTGACCCTCTTATCTAGCCTCTAGTGTCACCAACAGGTCAGAGTTTTCACTTATCCAGTGAAATCTCTCAACATCTACTGGTTGGTTGTGATTGACTCTGGTTTGATTCACATCCATGTCCACTTTAGGATTCATTGTAATCACTTTGCACCATCAGGTAAAATGTTTAATTTGTCTTTTACTTTGATTTATGACCAAATACCTAAAGATTTTCTAATGAAGTTTGTTTCCCTTGTAGCTCCTGTCCCAGTTTGTGATAGTACCAGTCTGGTCACTGATGCATTTTATCCTGTAGAAGGAAGTTTATAGAAATATTGATCTTTTGTTGAAATAAATGCATCAGAGTCTTGAGCGTACAGCTTAGCCATTAATTTTAAATGTTTCCCACTAGAACAGGTGGACATGTTCTCTCTGAATTTTGCCCCTAAGATGCCCACACAGGACAATGATACCACACCAGTTATCCATGGGTATGAATGCTTTGAATTAGTCAGTGCAAAAAAGATTGACTCTTGACAAGCAGGTCTCTCTCTTACATTATCAGAATCGCAACACAGACCTGTTGAACCTCTCCACACGCAAAGCAAAAATGCAGCTTCTCCTTAAATCTATGCAGGAGCATTTCTCCTCTGGATCTAAGAAAGCAGTGGTAACTTTCTGCTCTCTAGATCTGATGACACAGATATAATGAATGGTGTAGCTAAGTTTGAACTTTTAAAATTCATCACAAACAAACTGAAAAACTGTATATTGAAAAAAAAGTAAAGAAGATCAAGAAATTCACTTGCAGGGGGATAAGCAAGAAGAAGTGAAGAACTCACCTCTGGAGGATTCCAACCTCTACAGACTCTTCTCAGATCAGAGAGACGATGTCAACCAAGCAGACTCCACAGTCTGACCAACTCCTCCACATCTTTTGTTTAAGTGTTATTCATGTAGAGTGAGTCAAGCATCAGTCCACTACTGTTCATGTGTATCATAGATTAAACAGTGAGGCAGAAAAACAGGTGGATGGAGCCACAATGCTTATTGCCCGTATAATATGAATGTGATGATGCAGGTGTAACAAAAATGTTTACCTACAAAGTAATAAATAACTGCACCATTCATATAAAATAATGTGATTTGAACTGTCTTCATCTCTCTACTCCCTACTGGAAGGACAGATCGAGGTGGGCACCATAGCACCAGACACCCCCTCCCCAGCCTCCCAGTCCACGGCTCAGCATTATGAGGAGGAGAAGACTGTGCCCACCCTGCCTCCAGCTCCCATCTCCCTGGACTTCAAGGGACCAGGACTCTTTGGTCCTGAGACTGGTTTGGGTAGGTCAGAGCATCAGTTGGTTGTTTATCTACTATCAGCAGAGTTCAGCAGTTGTCAGCATTTGTATAAACCTGTCTGACTATAATGAAATGTCAGTAGACTGATGGGAGGAATGGTTTATTACAAATCTAATACTCTGTGATCACTAATGACATCACAGTTCATGTTAGGGTTAGGGTATTGACAACTGCTCGTCTGAAACACTTCCCAGTCCAGACTGCAGTTCCTCTGGTCCTCAGTCAGACAGTCAGATGGACAGATGAACAGACGGACAGATGAACAGATGGACAGACAGAGACACAGACAGTCAGACAGACAGAGACACAGAGAATCAGACAAACAGCCAGACAGAGTCTGACTGAAAGACAAACAGAGACACAGACAGACAGAGATTCCTAGAAGTTAGACAGACCATGTGGCTAATTGTGGCTAATTGTGTGTCTGTGTGATAAAACTCCACCCTCTATGTGTGTGCAGGTATGCCCACCTGCCTACTGTGTGTGTGTATTGGTGGGAGTGTGTACTGTGATGACACAGGCATGGATCAGATCCCACCCCTGCCCAAAGACACCACCCACTTTTATGGCCGCTTCAACAAGATCCGCCATGTGAAGAACACAGACTTTCTGAACCTCAGTGAGGACCCACCGTACACCCACCCTGTACTCATTCAGACCCACAGTACTGGCGACTGGTACATCATGGCTCATACGAAGTTTTGTTTGTCAGATAAGCTCCAGTCCATTGATCTAACGGGGAACCAGGTCTCAGGGATGGATGAGGATGTGTTTCGTTCCCTGACTCAGCTCCAGGAGTTATTGTTGGCTGATAACAACATACAGGTCCTGCCTGAGCTGCCAGTCACCATGAGACGCATAGATCTACGCAACAACAAGCTGGTCAACCATGGGCTACACTCTGAGGGCTTCAAGGTAAATATCCTGCACATATACTTAAAAAAAACATTATTTAATGTTGTTGTTGATTTTTCAAATGATTTCACTCGTGAAGATCTGTTTGTCTCAATCAGTATCTTTGAAAACAATGAGTGTAAGTAAAGTGTTGTGTGTCAGGTCTGAGAGAGAGATAACCTGATGATCTTCTAACCTCTGAATCTTCTCAGCAGCAGGTCAACTTTTGTCCCAGCCGTCACTGGCAGAGGATGAGCAGAGATTACTCTGTTGTCATGGAGACAGTTCAGCTCATGTGGTCTATGAATGGAAATCCAGTTACATGACAACATATGTGTTTGTAATCATATGGAGTTAGTTAATGAAATCAGACCTATTTTCATTTTAAACCAAAAACCATCACAGAAGATTTTTCCTTTGCCTGAAGTTCATCAGGTTTTAGTTCCTGTTTCTGCTCGAAGGATACTGTGATCTATATGTAATATGAACCAGCTGCTATCTTTATGCACTTAAATTTACATCAGTGTGTATAAAACCACCCCCTGAAGTATTTTTGCACCTCATGGAAACTACAGATTCATTAATGTGTAGCTGAAACATAAACATGGTGGTTTCTTGACATGTTATTCCCTGTGAACTCACCTGTGTCCCACTGATCCGCCTCATACACTGTAGTGTCTTCTTAGCATATTTTCTAGGAATATAGACACTTGCCTCTGTTGGGGGATGTGGTTTCTGACTCACCACTCTTTATTTTTGTAATGTGCTGCATTCAGTATCATAAACTTAAACTTTCTCCTTACAAAATAACAAAAGAGCTTGCTTGTGTGGTCAAAAGACATTACCGATCTCCCCTTCTCATCATGAGTTCAACCCACCTGTCTCAAATTACACATTCATTTATAGGATTTGTCACTCCCTGGTCCCGGGTACAATACATATTAAAAGACAGCAGGGGGAGACTTTCAACCATACATATCCATAAATAATATCAAAATAATAAGGTGAATTATCTTACACCCATCAAAGTAATTAATCAAACAATAATATCATAACAATGAAATAAAGTAAATCATAATAAAGTAAAATGGCCCTAACACACACTGTTTCAATCCATTTTTCTACTAAGTCTATCTGCTGCTCTGAAAGCTCAGGGATGTCCGGACAAAGTCATTGGCTTGTCACATTGTCACACCAAAGTCTACTGGCTAATAGAGACACAGTACTGACAACACATCCCGCCTAGCATTCATTTTTCTGTCTATTGAGAGTTAATGGACTTAATGGAACTGGAGTACTTAATTACTGGAGTACTAGTTAATAATCACATTTAATAATTCATTCAGTATGTGAGGCATGTGTATATGTTATAGAAACAAGATGGATGGGTAATGGGTAAGATCAAATTAATCTTCAGTTTCTACACCTGTACTTGTATATGTGTCCTGTGACTCAGGCAGGAACTGCTATTCTGCACACACCTAGGTATCTGTGGACAGACGCAATATAAAACACACACCAGCCCCCTAATGAATAATGGTGAGAGCCAGCTGCTTCCCTCTGACCTTCACAGGACTGCAGCCATGCTGCTCCACAAAATGATCACATGATGGAAAAACATGGGAGATGTATGCATGGGTATAGGTTCCCTCTTGTGGAAACTTTCATGTGTTGCTGTGTCCTTCCTCTATGCAGGAAATGAGCCAGCTGGAATTCCTCTACCTGTCTAGTAACAACCTGGATTATGTTCCCACTCCACTTCCACTGAGCCTGAGAGTGTTACACCTGCAGGTAGGGGCATGTCTATGTCACACTTCTTCTTTATTGTCTCTAGAGGAAAACAACAATACAAACAGCAAGCTGCTGTTGCACAGAACAACACAGTACAAAAAAGTAAAACAAATTATAAAACAGTACAACAAAGTACAACATAGGATAAAACAGTATAACACAGTATAAAGCATTACAAGATAGTATAACTGCCCAAGATAAGTACATCACAATATAACAAAGTGCAACAGAGTACAGCACAGTACAACACTGTATAATATAGTACAACACCGTTCAACACAGTATAATTCAGTACAACACAGTGAAACACAGTACAATACAGTACAACAAAATACAACATAGTATAACACTGTGTTGCAATGTGTTACACTGTAAAACACAGAACAACACAGTATAACATAGTACAACAAAGTAAAACACAGTGTAACATAGTACAACACAGGACAAACCAGTATAACCCAGTACAACATAGTTCAACACAGTATAACTCAGTACAACACAGTATAACACAGTATAACACAGAACAATACGGTATAACATAGTACAACACAGTACAATATATTATAACAGTACAAAACAGTACAAAACAATACAACACAGAATAACACAATACAACACTTCACAACAAAGTATCAACACAGTACATAACAATACATCACAGTACACCACAGTACAACACTGTACAACACAGTACAATATAGTATAACACAGGACAACACAGTACAACACAATATAACTGTCCCTGCTGAACCACAGGCTTGGACTCAAACGCAGACACAGACTCAGTTTAAACATCAGTCCTTTTAATCAGAACGAGGTCGATACACAGGTGATGAGTCAGAAGGGCAACAGTGTCCAAATCAGCAGGCAAAAGGCAAGGTCAAAAGGCAAAAACAGGTCAGGAAACTATTGGCTCTAAGAAACTCACAAGGAAAAATGCTGGAACGCTGTAACACTAAGACACTAAGACTATATACTCATGAGGGGAGACAATGAGATACAGGTGCAATAAATTATGGCAGGGCAGGCAATCACACAGGAGGAAAACACGCTTGGGCAGAAAGTAATGGACCTGAAGAGGTGAGTATCAAAATAAAACAGGAAGGACGAGACAAAGAACACTAGGAGAAACAAAAAGGTAACTCAACTATCCAGACGGGGCCTGACAATAACACAGTACAACACAATACAACACAGTATAACACAGTACACCACAATACAACAGAGTATAACACAGTAGAACACAGTACAAAATAGTATAACACAGTACAACACAGTACAACACAGAACAACACAGAACAACACAGTACAACACGGTATAACTCAGTATTACGCAGTATAACCCAATAACACACAATGTAACACAGTATACTACACTATAACACAGTACATCACAGTACAACACAATACAGGGATGGCTTGGATGTCAAGACAACACAGATGAATGAATTTTGCAATATTAATTACACTACATAGAGCCAACCCAGATGTTTGAGTGTTAAAAATTCTTCCTCACAATCAGGACAACAACATCCAGTCTCTGCAGGAAGACACCTTCTGTGACCGCCACGATCGCAACTTCATCCGCCGCAACCTGGAGGACATCCGCCTGGACAGCAACCCCCTGAACATCAACCTGTTCGCCCAGGCCTACGTCTGCCTGCCTCGCCTGCCTGTAGGGAGCCACTGACGCCTGCTTGAGCCGTAGTTCCAGCTCCAGTAGAGAAATGATGCAAGAATAGAAGCTGTTTGAATGTAATGTGTGTTTAGTGTTAGTATTGTGGTAAGGATTAATCGTGGTTGTTTAAAACACTCAAGGTTTTATCTAAATATTCACTGTAATAATATTGAACTAATATGTTAGCAAACAGCTGCACATTTCCATAGAAACATAGCAACATAGCAAACAACATCAGTCATGTTAGTGTCCACCTGGTGTACAGTGGATTTATCAGACTGCAAACAGCTGCTGCTTGTGGTTCATCAGTGGAGTTTGACCTGAAAGAGACTGAAAAGCTCTGTAGACCTAAGAAAACTAAGCAAAATAAGTCTCCTCTTTTAACCCTTTGAACACTCAGCTGTCTTGGTTTGATTATCTATCTTTATATTGTACTGGGTTATTCAGAAACATCATCATTTGCTGTGTCATTGCTCAATAATCAATCAATATATCAATTTTTTAGGACATGTTATGTTTTCAGACTCAAATTCTTCTTTTTCTGTTTTTCCTTATGTCTTCAACACATAATAACAAATGGCTGTATATGAATGTATACAAGGTTAGTGTTTCTGGATTGTAAGATCATGTTCAAGGGGCATTGTGTACCACTGTCAAAATACTGTGACATGACATAAAACTCATGTTCATAGATTTCATTACCTCTTGTGTTTTCCTGTATATTTCTCTGGATTCTAGCGCAGTTCTATAGTCCTTGCGCACCCCAAGACTTTGGTAATAAGTCCATGAGGGCTCATCACTGCCCATATGTATAATCTAGTGTTTGAGTGTGGAGTTTCTCTCACATCTTTATTTAAGAGCGTCTTTTATTCATGGTCTTTCATTTTGAGAGCTTGATTTCTTAATTTCATGTTCAGATTTTTTTAAATCGTGTCCCCCCTCTCTGAGACAGACTGTCTGCTGTCTGATAAATGAGCTTCAGTTTGTATTTTCTTCTCCTTAATCTCAGGCTGCTTCTCTGAGCTCTGCTCCCTACCTCTGCTCTCAGATTTCTGCTCTCCTCACTGATCCTGTCAAAAAAAAACCATACCAGCCAGGCATGACGTTGACCAATGAAATTGTCCTTGACTCATTGCGGACGTGTTTGCTTTACTTCCTACAGTGTCAATTTATGGATCATTAATTGCTTTTATACAGATCTGTTTAAAAAACCTACTGGTAGATCTCTCTCTCTCAAATTAAATCGAAGGCAACTGGACTTGTATTTGTCTGTGGAAGACGTTTCGCCTCTTATCCAAGCGGCTTCATCAGTTCATCATGTATTGGTCTCTCTAGTCCGCACTAGTCTGACCAAGAAAATGGAGTAGGACCCAGGTATTTAACCTCTTGTGGGTGGGTCCACCAAAGTACCTGTGAAAGTACTGGTTTCACCTGACCATTGTTGTGGTCTCAAGTGGACGACCGTCGTTAGGGGTCAGGTGACCCTGTTGTTGTCCCCTGTGAACGACAGTCGTTAGGGTCAGGTGAGCCCCTGGTGGATGACGATCGTTGAGAGTCGTCTGAGGTTATGTTGTTGACCCTCCTGCGTACCGATGAAAGGGCGACATTGTAGATGGGGGATAGATGGTGTCGCAGACCACCTCCCCTGTTTAGCGATGGCCTCTCCACTTTTACATAGATGGCTTCCTTGACTCCCCTTTCAAACCATCTGTCCTCCCTGTCCAAGATTTTGACATTGCTGTCTTCAAAGGAGTGTGCCTTTTCCTTTAGGTGGGAGTAGACAGCTGAGACAGGGCCTGAAGAGTTTGCCCTCCTGTGTTGGGCCATACGTTTGTTTAAAGGTTGTTTAGTTTCCCCAATATATAGGTCATTGCAATCCTCACTGCATTTGACCGCATATATCAGGTTGCTTTTCTGATTGTGTGGTACTGGTAGAAACACTTTATTAATGACTGACCCTGATCATCCCTTATCCTTAAAAATAATGTTCTGTTTATAATAATAATAATAATAATAATAATAATAATAATAATAATAATGATAATAATAATAATAATAATAACGATAATGATAATAATAATACATTTTATTCATAGCCGCCTTTCAGGGCACTCAAGGACACCTTACAAAGCACAGTAAAAGGTAAAATGGAAGTGTAACACAGTGCACTCACCACCAATGAATTAACCGTGAGTTAATAACTCTGTATGATCTTTGGGCCTATCTTCTCTAGGTTTTTACTCAGGAGCGAATGACACATAGCTAATTTGAGGTTAAAGCAACACTAATTTTATTACAACATTCAGAAAAAATGAACATTTGGATCCAATAACAATTTGTCCTGATGCTGTTCCCTTAGTCTTTTTGTCAGTCTGTATATAGTTCATTCGTCCGCGGTTCAAAGGTTATTTTCAGTTCAGATGTATGGTGTGTGATATGTTTAAAAAAACAACAGGAGATTCACGGATTAATCACTTAACAGGCACATCGGCATCACAAAAGAAAATCCTCTGGTCTCCCAGCAAGCAAAACCATAAAGAGAGGTATCAAAAATAAAAACTTCTGGCTCAATGCTTATTTACAAGCTCCTAAAACTTTCCCCTCAACAGCACTTGTGCAATGTCTTCTTCTCCATAGCTCAGCTCTCTCCTTTTTTATTTTAGCGCAGCCTGAGTCAGGATTACTAGTGCTATGCTGGGTTAGAGCGCCCTCTGCTGACCATTTATAGGAACATAAGGATTAACTTTACCAGTCAAAATAATGTGGGTTACAGAAGTACAAGGCATAAAATAAAAAATAATGAAGAACAAGGCATAAATTCTGGTATAAATTAGCAAGACATACGTAAAAAGTCATAATAAGACATAACAAGCAAAAGTTTGTATCAAAGTAGAAACTAATGAAACATAAGCTGTACTTGCCATACCTATTCACCAAATTATACTCTAATTAATATATTATTTAACAAATTATTTGTATAGTAGCATCTAACTGTAGCATATTTTAGATCTGACATGACATTGTATTTTATTTCTCATTAGACTATGATCTTATAAAATGGTGTCAATAGCATTAATTAGAGTGTAATTTGGTGTAATAGTTTCTTAGTGTTTATTTTGGATCTAATATGTAGTTATAGGTGGCTTCTAATTGCAGCATAATTTAGTTGTAGCCTCTAAAAAGGGTTTGTTTAATGTCTAATTAAGAACATTATTTATAGTTTTGTCTAAATTGATACAAACTATGGCTTGCTATGTCTTATTATGAGTTTTTACATCTAATTATTGTATAATTTATTACAAACTATGGCTTATTACATCATATTAGTGTACCGTAAAATAAAGTGAGACCGAAACTTTTTAATGATGCTGATGAAAATAATCTTGTCCACCCACAGTCACATATTATACATTTAACTGATTTGCTGAATTGGTAATATTTTTATTCATATCATACTTTGTATGTGTGCTATGTCAGAGGTTTGTCAAGCAAGCAACAGAATTGTTGGAATTTCCTTTCAGAACTTTTCAGAATAAAAGCTCACAGAAGCTTGAAATAAAGCATTGCTGCAAAAAAAAAAACAAACAACTTTCTTGCACTTTTATTTTCTAGGCAAATTTGCAAAAGAGGAAGTTATTCTGTGGGTGACTGCTACTGCTCAGATGGAGATCTATTTTAGCAACAGAGATTTTTTTTTTAGATAAAAAAACAACATTAATTACCTTGATGGGTGTAAGAGTATACCTAATTATTTTGATACTATTTATGGCTATGTATAGTTGAAGGTCTCCCCCTGCTGTTTAATATGTATTGCATCTGTGGTAGGGAGGTGGGAGTAATGAATCCTATAAATAAATTAGTAATTGGAGACAGCTGGGTTGAACTCATGATGAGAAAGCAAGATCAGTAATGTCTTTTGACCACACACACAAGCTCTTTTGTTATTTTGTATGGAGAAAGTNTTTACATAGATGGCTTCCTTGACTCCCCTTTCAAACCATCTGTCCTCCCTGTCCAAGATTTTGACATTGCTGTCTTCAAAGGAGTGTGCCTTTTCCTTTAGGTGGGAGTAGACAGCTGAGACAGGGCCTGAAGAGTTTGCCCTCCTGTGTTGGGCCATACGTTTGTTTAAAGGTTGTTTAGTTTCCCCAATATATAGGTCATTGCAATCCTCACTGCATTTGACCGCATATATCAGGTTGCTTTTCTGATTGTGTGGTACTGGTAGAAACACTTTATTAATGACTGACCCTGATCATCCCTTATCCTTAAAAATAATGTTCTGTTTATAATAATAATAATAATAATAATAATAAATAATGTTCTGTTTATAATAATAATAATAATAATAATAATAATAATAATAATAATAATAATGATAATAATAATAATAATAACGATAATGATAATAATAATACATTTTATTCATAGCCGCCTTTCAGGGCACTCAAGGACACCTTACAAAGCACAGTAAAAGGTAAAATGGAAGTGTAACACAGTGCACTCACCACCAATGAATTAACCGTGAGTTAATAACTCTGTATGATCTTTGGGCCTATCTTCTCTAGGTTTTTACTCAGGAGCGAATGACACATAGCTAATTTGAGGTTAAAGCAACACTAATTTTATTACAACATTCAGAAAAAATGAACATTTGGATCCAATAACAATTTGTCCTGATGCTGTTCCCTTAGTCTTTTTGTCAGTCTGTATATAGTTCATTCGTCCGCGGTTCAAAGGTTATTTTCAGTTCAGATGTATGGTGTGTGATATGTTTAAAAAAACAACAGGAGATTCACGGATTAATCACTTAACAGGCACATCGGCATCACAAAAGAAAATCCTCTGGTCTCCCAGCAAGCAAAACCATAAAGAGAGGTATCAAAAATAAAAACTTCTGGCTCAATGCTTATTTACAAGCTCCTAAAACTTTCCCCTCAACAGCACTTGTGCAATGTCTTCTTCTCCATAGCTCAGCTCTCTCCTTTTTTATTTTAGCGCAGCCTGAGTCAGGATTACTAGTGCTATGCTGGGTTAGAGCGCCCTCTGCTGACCATTTATAGGAACATAAGGATTAACTTTACCAGTCAAAATAATGTGGGTTACAGAAGTACAAGGCATAAAATAAAAAATAATGAAGAACAAGGCATAAATTCTGGTATAAATTAGCAAGACATACGTAAAAAGTCATAATAAGACATAACAAGCAAAAGTTTGTATCAAAGTAGAAACTAATGAAACATAAGCTGTACTTGCCATACCTATTCACCAAATTATACTCTAATTAATATATTATTTAACAAATTATTTGTATAGTAGCATCTAACTGTAGCATATTTTAGATCTGACATGACATTGTATTTTATTTCTCATTAGACTATGATCTTATAAAATGGTGTCAATAGCATTAATTAGAGTGTAATTTGGTGTAATAGTTTCTTAGTGTTTATTTTGGATCTAATATGTAGTTATAGGTGGCTTCTAATTGCAGCATAATTTAGTTGTAGCCTCTAAAAAGGGTTTGTTTAATGTCTAATTAAGAACATTATTTATAGTTTTGTCTAAATTGATACAAACTATGGCTTGCTATGTCTTATTATGAGTTTTTACATCTAATTATTGTATAATTTATTACAAACTATGGCTTATTACATCATATTAGTGTACCGTAAAATAAAGTGAGACCGAAACTTTTTAATGATGCTGATGAAAATAATCTTGTCCACCCACAGTCACATATTATACATTTAACTGATTTGCTGAATTGGTAATATTTTTATTCATATCATACTTTGTATGTGTGCTATGTCAGAGGTTTGTCAAGCAAGCAACAGAATTGTTGGAATTTCCTTTCAGAACTTTTCAGAATAAAAGCTCACAGAAGCTTGAAATAAAGCATTGCTGCAAAAAAAAAAAACAAACAACTTTCTTGCACTTTTATTTTCTAGGCAAATTTGCAAAAGAGGAAGTTATTCTGTGGGTGACTGCTACTGCTCAGATGGAGATCTATTTTAGCAACAGAGATTTTTTTTTTAGATAAAAAAACAACATTAATTACCTTGATGGGTGTAAGAGTATACCTAATTATTTTGATACTATTTATGGCTATGTATAGTTGAAGGTCTCCCCCTGCTGTTTAATATGTATTGCATCTGTGGTAGGGAGGTGGGAGTAATGAATCCTATAAATAAATTAGTAATTGGAGACAGCTGGGTTGAACTCATGATGAGAAAGCAAGATCAGTAATGTCTTTTGACCACACACACAAGCTCTTTTGTTATTTTGTATGGAGAAAGTTTAACTGTAAACTTTATGTTTGTGATACTAAGGTGGTGCATTACAAAAATAAATGGATGTGATGCAACATAACAGAGATCTCCATGATTGTTTGAAACGAAGAGTGGTGAGTCAGAAACCACATCCCCTGACAGAGGCAAGTGTCTATATTCCTTGAAAATCTGCTTAGAAGACACCATATTTAGTCAAAATACACCACATGCTGTTGTTTTAACCCACAATCTACAGGAAAAATCTGCTGGACTTTAAAAAGGATCTCATCAGTGTGTGAGAAGAGCGCACAAAGCATGTGAGTAAATTTAGCCAGCTTTGCACTGGTGAAACTTATTAATGAAATTTTGTGTTTGGATGGAATCACTTTGTTAAGCTGGTAGTGCCAAGATGTGCATATCAATGGAAGTTTGACAGGGCAAAAACAAAGGTGCAGTGATATTTTGATGTTTGTGGAACCTGATATGAAATTGGAAATGAATAAGGAAAAATATGGATCTGCTGGTAAAGTGTTCATGAAACGAAATGCCTAAATGTGATATGAACCAAACCTGCCAGATGAAATAAAATGAATTAAATGGAGTCAATAAATGAAATAAAACTAACCAAAAGGAGTAAATTAATGAATGCTCTGCAAATGGAGAATTAAATTGTTGGATTAAAAAGGAAAAAAAAATGTCTGGATGATCCCACAGTTGATGCTGCCAGAAGAGGAAAATTTCAAATCACTTACTGCATCAGAAAAGGAAAGCTTGGTGCATGCACTCACAGGACCAATGAAATTAAAACATTAATGGTGCCTGGTGGAAATGTTGAAAAAGTTAATGAGGGTTTTGCCATATTTCAAAGGCCACTTGATGAATTTGTTGGGGTTAATGAATCAGTTCAAATGCTCTTGTCTGAGGAAATAAAGGAACATGATACAAAGAATTGGTATGAGCCAAGATGTCCACATTAAAGAATTTTCTAAAGGATGTGGAAACATGGAAAGAATCTCAAATGGATCCTCAGCTACTTATTCAACCCCAGGACAGTGTTTCCAACAATCTTGCTCCTCTACCAAATTAGAGGAGGAAGATTTTTTTTCATCATGCACTTCTAGAAAAACAAGTCGAAATGTTGAGAGAAAAGTCGACATGTCAAGAATAAAGTCGAACTGCGTCAGAAGAGGAGGATTATTCTTTTAATTTTGCCTTTTCAGAATAAAGTCAGAATGTCAAGAATAAACTTAAAAAATAAATAATAAAAATAAACTAAAGATTAAAGTAGACCTTTTGAGATGATATCAAACAGCACATATGACTTCCTCCATAAAATGCCTTGTGTAAATTAACTGGTGAAATTGCACTTCAGAATCAGCTTTAGCAACAAAAAATTCTTTCTCTTTTGGCTCATAAATACAGTGTAGTTGTCAGCATTAGGACTTTGAAGCGATTGTGCTGAAAACTGCGTCTGTTCAGAAGGAAAACCACACAAGCTTGCAAGAGGTGGGCACATTCGTGCAAACTGAAATAGCAGCTAATGGACAGATGCAAGGATATCGTTTCTTACACCTGCGTGCAATTCAGAGGGGATATGTTGTATCACAAGACACAATAACACAACTGATCAAGTTGTTTGATCCTGAAGGTGTGGAGCTCGGGCGGGCGTGGCGTCTGAAACGCTGTCTGTTGTATTGATGGTTTTGGTAGCTATGTAGTGTGGATGGAGGCCTACAGAACAAACAATGACCCCAAAGTAATAGCAGACTACTTCATCACATCCACTGCGTGCTTGGGAGGATACCTGGAGTAACTGCGAGCTGACAGAGGCACAGAAAATGACGGGGGAGTTTACTTTATTCTCGACATTTCGACTTCATTCTCGAAATGCAAAATAGTCGGTTCGGCTTTATTCTCGACTTTTTTCTTGACATTTTGATGTTTTCCTTGAGGTGCATGATGAAAAATTATACTCCTCTTCTCATTATTTTTTCTCAACCATGGTCCTAATACTCCTTTGTGGAATACTTCCACTTCTATGGATGATGAAAATCCTGTAGCATTGGGAAACTGAATGTTGTTTGTATTAAGAAGCTTCTGGAAAAACAATACGCACATGACTACCCATAGAAAGACTTGAGGAGAAAAAGGGAGATGTCATCATATGACCAAAAGTTCATGCGGATAGCAACAAGCTCAGTGACTTTTAAGGATGGTCATTACTACTTACCTTGACCTCCTCTTCTTCGTGATCAGAATGCCATCATGCCAAACAACTACCAAATAGCAGAACAGCGAGCATTATACGTCAAAAGGAAATTCCAAAAGAATCAAGTTTATGCGACTAAGTACAAAGACTTAATGAATGACATCCTCATGAAAGGATATGCTGAGAAAGTACCACCAGAAGATCTTCAAGTGGAGAATGGCAAGATATGGTACATACCCCACCATGGTGTCTACCATAAACGCAAGAAAACTATCTGTGTGGTCTATGATTGTGCAATGCATTATCCTGTAAAGGCACCTCACTCAACAAGGTACTCCTTCAGGGCATGTTTCACCAAGTGCATTTCAACGAAGAGGATGTAAACTTGCTCAGATTTCTATGGGGGCCAGATGGAGATACAAGTATCTGGTAGAATACCAGAGGAAAGTCCATTGCTTAGGTACCATCTCGTCCCCAACTGTTTTATGAAAGACCGCAGAGGACAACATTTGACAGAGAAATGGCTGACACGAATAAGTCCAATTTCTATGTCAACGACTGCCTCAAGTCGGTAGCAACGGCGAAGTAGGCTATAAATCTTGTCAAAAATCTCAGAGAAATCTGTTCTCTGGGTGGTTTCAAGCTGACCAGATGGGTTAGTAATAGTCGAGCTATGCTAGCAACCATCCCTGAAAATGACAAAGCTAAACAAGTGAAGAACTTGAATTTGGACAGGGAGAAGTTGCCAAATGAAAGAGCACTAAACCTGTACTGGGATTGAAAGTGACACCTTCAGCTTTCATGTTACTGTTTACAGCAGAACCCCCACCAGAAGGAGCATACTGTCAACTATCAGCGCGGTATATGATCCTCTTGGTCTTCTAGCCCCTTTTACAATGAAGACAAAGCAGATCCTCCAACACTTTTACAAGTATGGCAACCATAGCTCAAAGGTTTGGATCAGCTAGCTAGATTTCAAGTTGACAGATGTGTAAAGTCGAAGAACTTTGGCCAAGTGAAAACTACACAGCTGCATAACTTCTGTGATGCCAGCTAACAGGGTCACTGTGCCGTTAATTATCTGAGGTTTGCGAATGACAGAGGTCCACACTGCATTTTTGATGGGGAAATCAAGAGTCACATGACTCAAAGCAATGGCCATTCCAAGACTGGAACTCAATGCTGCTACATTGGCTGCACAAAAGGCTGCGGTCAGAGCTCCAAATAGAACTACAGAATTCCACCGTCTGGACTGACAGCCAATCAGTGTTGAAATATCTTCGAAATAAGACCAGGAGGTTCCACACATTCATGGCCAACAGGATTGCAGTGATCCACAACCTGACAGACATGAACCAGTGGAGATTTGTCAGCTCCAAGCGTAACCCAGCTGAAGATGCATCACAAGGATTGAGCAATGAACCCTTCTTGAGTTGTAAAGGATGGCTTCAGGGTCCAGAGTTTCTGAAAATATCCAAGGCACAATGGCCAAGAATTCCAGAAGAACTTGGCTCTATCCTCCCCAATGACCCTGAAGTGCGAAAGGAAGCTATTGTTACCGGCATTCTTAGTGGAATGACAGAGGAAGCTCCAATGAATAAGTTCATCAAATATTACTCATCATGGAATGATCTAAAGAAAGCTGTAGCTTGGATGTTGAATTAAAGGAACTCCTATTACAGATGAGTCAGACAAGGAAAGAGGATGGTCTCAACTTGGATCATGACAAGGGGAAGCCACTGAAAGATGAGATACTTCTGCTCAAAATACACTGAGTTCATGCACTAAGCCTTTCATTAGAGGATTATGAAAATGCTGAAGATGCCATTATTAGCCAAGTGCAGAGACAGCATTTCAAGGAGAAAATTGCTTTACTGGAGAAAGGAAAATAGTGCAATAAAGGAAGCTCTCTGTACAAACTGGATCCTATCATTGACCAGAGCATTCTAAGAGTGTGTGTGTGTGTGTGTGTGTGTGTGTGTGTGTGTGTGTGTGTGTGTGTGTGTGTGTGTGTATGTGTGTGTGTGTGTTTGGGTGGTGGTGGTGGTGGTGGTGGGGGTCTAGGAAGATAGTTATTGAAGATGTTAAGAAGACACTACACATGTACTACACATGTACATCTTTTCCAATCTTAAAGAAGAAACACATGTAAATCTTATCTGGTCTTAATGGGTTAAAGGGGTCTGAAGTTCATCCACAATCTGACTCTGAGAAAAGGAAATGATTGTATCATCTGTAGTTATGCCCTTCACAGTGTTATTCATAAAAACAGAGAATATGACAGGGCCTAGAACTGAACCTTGGGGAACTCCCTTAAAGGTATTATAAATATGCGGTCATCCATCATTTAATTCAGTGTCATTTAGGGACAGATTTCTTTTGTCGTTTGTTGAAAGTTGTTTATAATTGACTAAATTGACAATACTTCTGATTGAGTGAACGTTTGTGCAATCTGGCTGCCACTGCTTTCCGGATTTTTTATTGTCTCTCTGCTTTTCTTTTAGTCAAATGGATGGTGGTTAGGGGTGGGCGATATGACGATATTAGATCGTGAAGGATTACAACGTGAAGACGATCTTTCAAACTGCAGAGATCGTGGGATCGTCTAGGGCACATTCTATAAATTGCAGTTCTATGCTGATGCACCGACGCACCAGACGTATTGACGTCGTCAACCTGACCGACCAATCATAGCGAATTAAGGGCAGTGACAAACTTTCCTACCTGCCTCCTTGTTTGTGTGTGTAGCGGTAGCACATGGAGAGCGATGGCTGAAAGCCAACCGGAGTTGGTTGCTAAAAAAATTCCACCTCCATTATATGGAATTGGTTTGGATTTTCCGCAACTGATCAAGTGCAAGCCAATGTAATTTGCAAAGTTTGCACAGAAACCGTTCGCACGTCGGGTGGTAACACGACGAACCAGAATGTTGTTGTTGTTTACCTTAAACTTAACGTTGTTTGCACATGCAGGAAAAACTGCGACTATTTGAAATAAAATCTGTTAAGAAGGTTCTTTGGTCTAAATTGTCTGTTTTTCTTTTTCCAATTTAAGATCGTGATAAAATCGAAATCGTGATTTTATTTTTTAAAAATCGTGATATGATATTTTTGCCATATCGCCCACCCCTAATGGTGGTTAACTCTGCCTACGCCTGCCAGTTTCTGCTTGTTCGGTTTTAATGATAAGTAATAATGAGGTGGTTTTGCAGGCTGTGAAGCTCCCTGTTTCATACCTGGTTACTGGCTTCCTTGCCTCCTTCAGCTTGTTGTTTCTACCTCTTCAATACTGGCAACAATGCAATTTAGGGTAAACACAAGAAACTTGTGCTGTAGAAAATGGACCAGACTCAGTGAATAGCTGCCTACGTTTAACATCCTAAGTCCTATGATAACTCTTAATTCAGCTATACAGACTAATGAGCAGTGATAACTAACATGTCTTTGGGGTCATCAGGTGGGAACCTCCTTTCACCAGTGTTTCGTCTAGTTGGTCCCACGACACCTCCAGGAGGCTAGACAGTGATCACTGGCGTCCCAGAGTCACTCCCCTAATGCCAGCCATCACTGCTCCTCACACCACAACTGTTTTCTCCTTTATCTTGCCTATGATACCACAAACAAAATCATCAACTTGGACAAAACTCGGACAAAACACACTAGCAGATTCAGCAATCAAACTCCCCTAACCAGTTGGAGAAAGTGGCGGCCATTTTGAATGAGGGAGGTAGAGTCAAGGAGAAATGCCTTTTTGAGCTAAACTCTCCCCCGCCGGATCAGGCTGTGCTCTACCTCCCCCTACTCCCCCACTCTCCAACAACTCACCTAAAGAAAACAAACTCACCTAGACAGTCAAAGACACACTACAGACCAATTCAAAGCAATACAAACAAACAATACAGGCCAACTCACCTGAACTAACCGCATGGTCTCAAAGAGGCTCACACAGGCCACACCCCCCACTTAAAAACACTTCCTCTTCCTGGATTTTCTTCCTTGCTTCTCCTAAGAGTCTGTCTATCCTAAGTGCTCCCCCTGCTGGGCCCCCAGCTACCATTACTTCTTCTCATCCAAATCCACTGACTGGATCTTACTGCCTCATCTGACATGTCCTTCACTATTTTCCTCACACTCTGTCCACTTCCTCCTAACTCCCTTACCAAAGAGACAACAGACCTTGCTACAAATCCTCTACATCCTACTTCCACTGGACAAATCCTAACTTTCCATCCTCGCTGCTCTGCTTCTGCCCCTAACTCTACATACCTGAGCTTTTTCCTTTCATATGCTTCTTCAACTGAAGCCTCCCACGGAACAGTCAGCTCTATGAAATATACTTTCATTCTACTCCTAGACCACAAGACTATGTCAGGCCTTAGCTTTGTACTGGCTATTTCCTGGGGAACAACAAGCTTTCCTCCTAAATCTACCTGCATTTCCCAATCACAAGCATCCTCTAAGCTGCCTTGCCTCCTTGCTGTCTTACCAACTTTCTCTCCCTCTTGAACAAACTTGATTGCAACTCTCTTTATTTTTGACCCTCCTAAATTTGCCTGCCTCCGTAGGTCTTCAATTCCTGCAGCTAAGCTTTTTAAAACCTGGTTATGTCGCCACGTATACCGGCCTTGCGACAGACTAACCTTACAGCCTGACAAAATGTGCTTTAAAGTTGCAGTACCTGAACACAATGAACATTGCGGGTCTCCATTTACCCAGAGTTTTAGGTTCTGGGGGAGTTGGCAATACATCATATGTTGCCCCTATCAAAAATCTAATGCTACTTTCCTCCATACTCAACAGCTCTTTCCAGCTAAGCTTTTTCTTAACTACACCTTCCCAATTCAACCACTGTCCCTGCTTAGCCTGAGCCACTGCCTTTGCACCCCTTAATATTTCCTCCTGTCTACGAACCTGTTCCACAACTAGCTTTCTCTTTTCCTTGGGACCTGCTCTACTCCACACCGGTTTGCCTGGGCCAAGCCCCAAGCCTCCCCGGCCTATTTGGACATTACCCACAATCTCTGTATGTCTGAGCGTTGTTTCTGCCTCCTGCACTGCCATTCTTTGATTCCACTTTCTCCCCTTGATTGGGTTTGGAACTACCTTACTGACTACCACATCTTTACTCCCAGATAACAGGAGCTCTGTCTCAACCTTAGTACATTTAAACTCCTCCACTAGACTAGTTACTGGGAGCTGAAGTATGCCTTTCCCATACAGTGCCACCGTACTTAAACATCTAGGAACACCTAGCCACTTCCTAATGTAAAAGCTAATTAATCTTTCCATTTTTTCCGCAGCAGATAATGGAATCTCATATATGGACAGTGGCCACATCAGTCTGGGAAATAGCCCGAACTGCAGACACCACAACTTCAACTTTCCTGGAAGCCCTGATTTATCTATTCGATCCAGTCCCTCAGCAACATCTTTCCGAAACTGCACTACCTGTTCTCCGTCATTCAAGTCTGCCTTGTACCACCTACCTAGACTCTTTACTGATTTTTCCCTAATTATTGGAATTTCCTCTTCGTCTATTACAAACTTCCTATCACTTAGCTTCCCTCTACTTATTGAGATACTTCTAGACTTACTAGGCTTAATTTTCATACTAGCCCACTTTAAGTTTTTATTAAGTCTCTCAAGTACTCTTTTCATACATGGCACCGTTGTAGTTATCAACGTCATGTCATCCATGTAGGCCCTAATTGGTGTAAGGCGCATCCCATCCTGCCGCCTCTCTCCACCTACAACCCACTTAGAAGCTCTAATGATTACCTCCATCGCCATTGTGAATGCCAATGGAGAAATCGTGCACCCTGCCATAATGCCTATTTCTAGCCTCTGCCACCCTGTCGTAAAGCCTGCTGTACTTAAGCATAGTCTAATGTCTTGGAAATACGACCTTACTAAATTAACCACTACTCCAGGCACTCTAAAATAATCAAATGCCTCCCAAATAAGGCTATGTGGCACTGAACCAAACGCATTTGCTAAATCCAAAAATATGACATGCAAGTCTCTTTTCTCTGTCTTGGCTGCCTGAATCTGATGCCAAATCATGCTAGTGTGCTCTAAACACCCTGCGAAACCTGGTATTCCTGCCTTCTGTACTGCAGTATCTATTAAGCTATTCCTTTCTAAATAACTAGCTAATCTCCGTGCGACTATGCTAAAGAAGATCTTCCCCTCCACATTTAGGAGAGAGATCATTCGAAACTGACTCAGGTCTGAGGATTCCTTCTCCTTTGGAATAAAAACACCTCCTGCCCTACGCCATGCTCTGGGAATAACCTGTTTCTCCCACACTATTCTTAATTGCTTCCACAAAAACTTTAGGATATCAGGTGCGCTTTTATAAACCCGGTAGGGGACTCCGTTTGGCCCTGGGGCCGAAGAAGCCTTTGCACGCCTGACTACCTCCTCAACCTCCTTCCACCTGGGTGGTCTAACATCCATCTCATGATCTATCTTTCCTAATGGTGGCATGTCGGGTGGAAGGCCTACTACTCTATTCTGCTCCAAATCTGAATACGTGTTTCTTAAATACTTTTCCACTTCTAACTTTGTTGCCTTAAGCTGCCCTCCCTTTTCCTGGTTAAACAATCCTTTAACAAACTTGAAAGGGTCCCTGTAAAACGCTGTCCTTACATATTCTTTCTTCTTTCTCTTTTTCCTAAGATATTCAGCCCTTCTAAGTACTGCTAGCCTGCCTCTCAAATCTTCTTGCAACACATCAATTCCCCCCTCTCTTCCTCTGTTGCCCTTTTTTACTGCTTTCTTAATTGTCTTCTTTCCTTAACTAATTTCTCCATTTCCCTTTGCCGTCTAGACTTAACTAACTGTGCTCTTTCAACCCTCTTTCTGTCTTGCACCCAAAACCTTTCTACACCATAGGAGTAAATTATATCTCCCATCTTCTCTAGTCTATCGCTTGCATTTCCTCCTAGTCTGCTTAAAATGACTGACAAATCTCTATTGACTGACTCCCATTCTTTCTTGCTATTTGCCCTAGGCCATTTAACTCTAGTTCTCTGCTCCATATTTCTCTCTCTGACTGGCCTGTTCACCTCAGTCTGAGCTGCATCCCCTCTTGTAGTCTCCTCTTCCCCCTCTGTAGCTGTGTTGTTGATATCCTTCGAACTGTGGTTTTCTACCTGTCGCTGGCCTTCATCCGACTTATTCGATTGACTTCTTAAAAAGTATCGATCGATCCTTTCCTTTGCAACACATCTCTTTCTTCCCTGATGCATTCTAAGGCCTCTAACTGACATTACTTTCCAAGATTAACAGGCTGCTTCTATGCATTACGTTCCCCAGGAGTACCCTTTTTCCCATTTTCCATCCAGTGACATTGATGCTTCAATACACATCTGCAGAACTTTTTCAATTGTGATTCCCCCCTCTGAGCCACCATCAGAACTCTACTCTCACCTAGATATTCTTCATCATCCTCGTTGGAAATATATCCACAGTGGATTGCGTCAGAACTTCAACTTCAATGACACCAAGTCAATACGATCCTTTTGGTCCTCAACCTCTCAGCTCTCAAGGAAACCTGGACAGAATGTTGTTTGCAGTGTGCTAGCTAGCCTAGCCCGGTCGGCTGGTGCCATACCCGGCAAAAACAATCTTTTATTCAACATCTGCTCACTCACCGACAAGGGTCCTCTACGACCTAATGACGGATTGTAAGTAGGGATGGGTATTTTCAGTAATTGCAATATTCAAGTACTCTCATTAACTTATGAAGAAGTACTCAATTATTTGCAAATTAAATATACAGTATATATATTTTTTTTACCGTAAAACAAGAAATACAGGAGGTCTGTGTACAACCAACTGGACACACAAACGCAATGTTAAGCTTATGTTTCCAGTCAGACACAGACCTCCCCAACCAAGCCTACTGTTTGGCTGTCAGAGAACATGATATGCAAGTTTAACGGCACATATCTTGAACTGCACGTAATTGTTGTCTTTTTTTTATCAAAGTATATCCCACTTGCCCTAGTCACGGCCTCCATGGTGCACGTAACGCTACCCGAGTAGTGAAATGCAAATCGAATAGTGACGTCAACAACAAGTACTCGAGTACTCGTACCATCCCTAATTGTAATTTTGACTTTGTGTTTGAGACCTGGCAACAACTGAACAACTTTTCACAGCTCAATCAAACTATTACAGCAGGGTTTGTTTACACCTGTCAAACCTGTGCCTCTCATAGGAGTGTAGGTCTTGCAATACTCTACAAAGAGAAGTGGAAAATATCTTCTATAGCTCTGCCGTCATCTGTTACATTTGAGTCCCTGGCCATACAAATTAATGGTTCAACTCCCACTATACATACAGATACAGTAGATAATACTAATAACCCTCTTACAAGGGATTTAATATCATGTCTTGACAGTACTGGCTTGCAGCTATTCAGAGACTTTCATACTCACTGCAAAGGACATATTCTCAATCTAATCTGTTGTTCTGGTACTACATCTTTTGACTGTACTGTATGGCATCTGACTTATCCATATCCAACCACAAGCTAGTGTCTTTTAATGTTAAAATAACACTGTAAGGTTGTATTTGTGTTGCACGTTGGTAACTTTGGTTTAAGGATGTCAAGAATGTAAACTTTAGGTAGGCTGCTGACCTTTGTGGGAGCAGGAGATGAGTCTGTCACACGTCAAGGGTTTTATGGTTATAGTGGTGTTTAGAAAATTATCTACATCCTGGCAGAGATTTAGTGATGCAAGTACTTCCAGGAGGATATAAGCAATAAAAGTGAAACATTGGGAGAAAGGTTTTGAGGTTAAACAGATGATAATTACCATGCCCTGATCAGGTTAGGATATAAGCAGCTCAAGTTCTGTCATTCAGTGAGAGACTTGATGTACCCAGCACCAGATCTGTCCTTTGTGCACAAATAAACCAGCCAAACTGAAGCGTTAACTTGTTGGTCTGATTTGTACACTTTTCCATCTCTCGGTCACAAGAAATCATCTTTTCAAACACTATCTGAACCAAACCCACTTCATAAAGTTTATTTTCATAACATTAAGAATATCAATTTACCTGCTTTCTCTGCTGGTGTTGATAATTTCCCCAAGAAAGGCAATTTATCTGCCCCAGATGAACTGGTTTCCCTCTACAACGACGAACTACAGCGCCTCCTTGATGCTGGTGCTGCCTTATTTTCTCCTTACACCATTCTGTCGCCCTGTGGACTCCTGAAATTCGCCATCTTAAGACTAAAGACTGTCATCTGGAATGCTTTTATGCCAAAACTGGACTTGCTGTTCATAAGAACATGTATGATGTTCACATATCTTTATAAGGATGCTCTCTCCACAGTGAAGGGAACACAAGAGCATTGTTTTGCACTGTAAATATCCTTTGGCAACCTGATACTCTTCCATCTCATATGTACTACATTGCTCAATTTAACACTTTCATTAACTTCTTTAATACCAAAGTTGAAAACATCCACCAGCAATTGATTTTGTACAACCCTGCTCTTTCTTTTCTTGCTAGTTTGAAACTACCAACTGTTACTGAAATCTCTGGTTTTATTCAAAAATCTAAACTTTCTGCTTGTGCTGCTTGATCTAAGCTCAGCCTTCAACACAATTTCTCATAACATTCTTCTAGACAGGTTATAATAATAATAATAATAATACATTTTATTTAAAGGCGCCTTTCTTGGCACTCAAGGACACCGTACACAGTTACACAAATTGAGATTAAAACACATTAAGAATTAATTAATTAATTAACAACAATAAAAATGAAATATAAAAATAAAAACAATACAAAAGTGACAGAGCAATTGGCATCAGATGGAAAAGGCAGTTTTAAACAGATGTGTTTTGAGTTGTGATTTGAAATGGGGGAATGAATCGATATTTCTGAGTTGGGGTGGTAGTAGGTTCCAGAGATGGGGAGCAGAGCGGCTGAATGCTCTACTCCCCATGGTGGTGAGACGGGCGGAGGGGACAGACAGGTGTGTGGAGGAAGATGATCTGAGGGAGCGGGAGGGAGTGGGAACATGAAGGAGGTCGGACAGATATGGGGGGGCGAGGTTGTGGATGGCCTTAAATGTTAATAGAAGGACTTTGAAATGAATACGGAACTGAACCGGTAGCCAGTGGAGCTGTTGGAGGACAGGAGTGATGTGGTGGATGGAGGGGGTACGAGTAATGATACGGGCAGCTGTGTTCTGGACAATTTGAAGTTTATGGAGGGATTTAAGAGGGAGGCCGAAGAGGAGAGAGTTACAGTAATCCAGACGGGAAGTGACGAGGCTGTGGACAAGGATGGCGGCAGTGTGGGGGGTAAGGGAGGGGCGGAGGCGATTAATGTTTCATAGGTGGAAGTAGGCAGACCGGGTAATGTTACTGATGTGGGATTGAAAGGATAGTGTGCTGTCAAGGATGACACCCAGACTCTTAACCTGGGGGGAGGGTGAAACGGAGGAGTTATCAATAGTGAGAGAAAAACTGTTGGTTTTGGATAAAATAGATTTGGTGCCAATGAGGAGAACCTCGGTTTTGTTACTGTTTAATTGAAGGAAGTTTAGAGTGAACCAGGTTTTTATTTCAGTGATGCAATCAGTTAGGGAGGTGGGCGGGAGAGTGGATGAGGGTTTAGTGGAGAGGTAGAGCTGGGTGTCATCAGCGTAACAGTGGAAGTCAATGTTAAATTTGCGGAAGATATTGCCGAGGGGAAGGAGGTAGATGATGAAGAGGAGGGGCCCTAGGACAGAGCCCTGGGGCACACCGGAAGTGACAGGGGAGGGATGGATTTAAAGGACTTGAGTTGAATGAACTGAGTGCGGCCAGAGAGGTAAGATGTGAACCAGTCTAATGGAGTGTGGGTGATGCCAATGGAAGACAGCCTGTTGAGGAGAGTGGTGTGACAGATGGTATCAAAGGCTGCGCTCAGGTCGAGGAGGATGAGGATGGTGAGGAGCCCAGAATCAGCTGCCATTGGCATCAGTGGCACCCCTCATACCTGATTTAAATCATATCTACCTTGTCGCACTCAGTTTGTTCAGTTAAAGAATTTCAGATCACAGTCCTTACCACCAGTGTTCTTAGTCTCCCTTCTAATCACGTTGTGCCTCTTGGACACATTTTCAGGAAATTCAGTATTCAGTTCCACTGTTATGCTGATGACACCCAGGTCTATATATCTACCAAGCCAAATTCCACCCTTTCACCCTCTTCCCTCTCTGATTTTCTGCTTGAAGTTAAATCCTGGTTGTCCTCTAACTTTCTCAAACTCAACAGTGATAAAACAGGTTCTCCTCATTGGTACCAAAAACACAGCACCAAATGGGACAGTTTATCTTTACTTATCGACAATGTCACAGTTCCTCCTTCACCCTAGGTTAAGAGTTAAGAGTGTCATCCTTGACAGCACCTTGCACTTTGAAGCACATATCAATAACATCACCCGGGCTGCATTTTTCCATTTACTCAATACAAATCCCTTACGTCACAACCTACAGCACTGCTATTCTCATATATTCTATAGTCACATCTCGTATTGATTACTGTAACTCTATCCTCTCTGGTCTTCCTCACAAACTCCTCTATAAACTTCAACTTGTTCAGAATGCAGCTGCTCGCATCATTACATTACAGAACCCCCTCAAGAAAAGAAAATTCGAAAAGAGATCTCAAAGATGTTTCGTTTTTCAGTTCCTGAGTTGTCTGATGTGGTTAAATTAACACAATCTGTGTATCCAAAGGTATCAACAAGTTGCTGTACCAAATTATGAGATATAATGACATGATAAAACTAAATAAGACATTGAACCACCTTTTTAAATAATTAAAATGTGTTGTACTTTTATGTATTCAACAGAATGGAATGCCCAGCAGGAAATACTAAAAAAAGAGATGCCCAAAAGAGCGTGAAACCCACCGAAGAAGATGAGTTTTTATGAACCAGACCGCGGCTCACCCAGAGATGACTCAGATGGTAATTGAGTTATTATTTCACTACACGGCTTAGCTAATTTTTGAAGTGAAGTGTCATTTTTAACTTACTTTGGACACTATAATAACCAACATCTTTGACAGTTTCTGGTCTCTTATCACTGGGATTATTATTATCAATATATTGGCAGCTTCAGGCACAAACATTGATTTACAGGATTTTTTAAAGAAATGTCAAGAAAAGGGAGAGTAACCCTCACTTGAAACTGTGTACATTTTAGTGACAGAATTTTACAACTCTATCGGTCAAATTATCACTACATTGGGGGCTGGAGATTGATTTAAAAATGTTATTTCAATGAAATAAAATTCTCTCATCCGAAAAAGTAACTACTTTTTTCCAGGATAGGCATGAAATTGCAAATAGGTCTCTAATTGTTGATACCTGCAGAAACTCTGTTGACACTTTATTGCAGATGTTAGAATTTAATTCTTTAAAATGTATTGACAATTTAATGAACTGTTTCAGTAACCCATTATTTAAAACAAATCAATTTGAGACAAAATAAAACCAGGTGACTACAGTAAAATGCTGAAATATTAATACAATATTTTCATCTAACAACATAGTAACAAACTAAAAAGTGATATAAAATACTCCCCACAGCACACCTGCACACAGTTCATTACCCCATTCTACCCTACTCTATTCTGAGCAGTTTACTGATTTATACATTAATAATAATAATAGTAAACTTAATTTGTGTAGCGCCTTTCACACAAGAATTGCAGCTTAAAGGGGACATATTATGCAAAATGCACTTTTCCATCATTCCATTTTCTATCAGTAATATGTGTCCCTGGCCTGTCTACAAACCCCCTAAACATGAGAAAAGTCCATCCTCTCCGTCTTTTGCTTGCGCCACCTTTCAGAAAATGTGTGCTCACACAGGCCAATTGGAGATTTTCCCTTGATGTCGTCATGAAGGGAGATGACACCTCCCCCCAGGTGGGTGACACTCCCTGAGCTAGGTGTTTGTTCTGCCTTCTGAGTCTGCCTTGCAGCCGCTATCATTTATTCCCTCGCATCACGGCTCCGGTAAAACTATGTCGAAGGTACGAGAGATGCACGCTAGTTGCTCGGTTGTTGACTATACAAACCAACACAGAAGTCTTTTTACCCCCTATGTCTGAGGATCTGAAGACCCAGTGGATTTGTTTTATTTTATTTTTGATGGACACTTTAGGAGTTGTAGTGGGCTAACCATTTCATGTTGGACTGCTTTCTCAACGAGGGCCAGTACAATGCGGGATTCGCTACATTCTGAAGATAAAGCATGGATCAGCACCGATTGTCTGACCCAACTTCAAACTTGGGAGCTGTAAGTTTTACCATTTTATGTTGCTTTACTGTATGTACACACTGTTGCATGTGTTGTTAGCATGGCAGCTAATGTGGCTAATGTTTTGCCTCGTCCACACATCCGGGTATAGCCGGGCACAGACTGTATGCAATTCTTCTGCTTGGTATCGCTGTGTGACGTTGATTAGAGCCACCCTGCTAACTTTATCACACTTGAAAGGCGTTTTAGCTGTCTGCAAAGTCAAGCCCATAAAATTCAGACTAAACATAGGCTTTGCAGCGATTAGCATAGGTCTCTGGGCTTGTTTGTTAGTGCTGTGAAAGTTAGTATTGAGAGTCATGCCTTATGATGTCCGGTTTAACGTTTATATCATGTTTACAGATACAGTGCCTGTGGGGAATATGTGAAAGGGGATAGTCTATTTGCAGCATTTACAAGCTATTGACAACCCAATTTACACATAATTGAGTGCATTTGTTGTTATCATTTTTGCACTTTACACATTTGAAGAGATGTTGGTGTAACCTGTTTCCTCTGTTCAGGCCAGCACATCAAGTGCATCTATACAGCTTCCTGCAACAAGGGATGTTGCATGCCAGCCTGACCCACTGGAGACGCGTACTGTAGGCACACAGTTATCCTTGAGGACTCTTCAGTCTCACATCAGAAGTACAGGTCTGTAGCCATCTGAAGTGCATCTACTTTTGATAAACCTAACAGTCATTTATCAGTCTTGGAATGCTGTGCAGGTAAATTAAGCTGTGGTTACTTAGAACTTGTGAGAATGTGTAGGCTAAGGTTTCTGTCAACATTAACATCTTTTCTCTTTACTGTACCTCCAGACTCTACCTGGCTGCCATGTACTACAATGAAAATGCTGACCACCACAAGCCCAAACAAAAGAAGGTGAACCACTGTCCAAGGTCCAATTTCCAAAGGCCATGAAGGGAGAATGCAAAGCTACACCAGTTAAGAGTGAGCCGACATTCTATAAGTGTTATATTTTATTTTATTTTTTATTTTTCAACCAAAAAATGTTTTGTACACATTGTAAAATGTTATGACAGTTCCACCAACAACAAAATACAGTAAAGAAAATGTCAGGAGGTAGTTAGAAATAGACTTTCAGTCATTGTTTTGTAAAAAAACAACAAAAAAGTGAAAAATGTAAACAAAATTTTTTCTGTTTTATCAAACAGGGAATGTGGTGGACCTCATATTTGAAGTCTTTTTTGACCTGGGACCATACACAGAAGCTGCTTTGGCCTTCCCCATCCCAGAGGACCTCACTGCACAGTTGGAGCGGCCTGAGAAGGAGTAGGTCGTATCCAGCTATGTGTCCTGGTTCTATCATGGGCCAGTCTAAAACCCACGTACTGGGGCCTGTGGCGTCAGGAAACTCCCATAAACCCATAAAGCTCCTATAGGCTAGATACCTGTACCGACTAAAACAACTGGACAGGGCATTTAGTCTTGCAAACATATATCTATGTTGTGTCTCACAAGTTTTTTTTATGGATCCAGTGAATCCTACAGCTTTTTTATTATCACTGATTATAAGTGCCTCATTTGATGTAAATAAATGCTTGATCGTTACTCAAGAAATGACTCCTCTGAATTTATATATTATAAGCACACTATCTGCTGATAGAAAAACTTTACAAATCAAGGAGCAGCTAAACTAATTTATTTGAGGGTGTGTTACTAAAATTATGTGCACTGAAGTAAAACAAGACTGCCTAACATCTTTTATTTAGATTGAAACTATGTTTTTACAAAGAAGCAAAACATACTGGTGTATTCTTCTCAACCGTAAAGAACCGTAGTCAGCGCGGTATATGTTGCAGGCATTCTGGAGGGAGTACACATTGAAGCAGAGCGGCTCCAACCCAGGACAGCCTACCATACATGGTAAATCTTCCTCAATCTCCCATAGCCGTCTGGTACAGTGAATTACAAATGGTAAATTCTATGGTTTATTATAAATGTAATCGAAACAAATTACTGATTAGTTTGTCTAGTGAGAATGCTACCTGTGGTATCTCCTAGCAGCAGATATTCTCAGCTTCTGTGGGCATGGTTGCACAGTTTCCACAGGAGCACCTATCCAAAATATAGAGAAAAATGGTAACATTCACCAGAATATAAAGCTTATGAAATTCAAAAACTGAGACAGTGGAGCTAAGGTGGGTAAGAAGTAAGCTTGGCTACATATCAAGCGCATATAACATAGGTAATTTATAATATGTCACTTACTGCATATACTGTGGAGCTTGACAACAGTGTAGTGTAGAAAACTGCACAGTTTAGTCTTCGACTAAAGATTAATGTTGCTATCAGACATGTTTATGCTGATTTACAGCTTTTATTGTAATGCACAAAATAAATTTACTGCATAAAGGAAGATGTTATGATGAGCATCTCTGCTCAAAACATGGAGAAAAATTAATAAAAATCAAACTGATTTACTTTGTCAGCATCTATTAAAATATCTGAGTAGTATTGACATTGAACACCTGTAGCAGTCCACAAACAACAAACATTTTCATAGACTGTAAAAGTATATCTAAAGAGGCATGACAGACAACTACATTACACAATTCACAATAGTGCTTATTTACCAAAAGAGCTCCCAGTAATGATGAGACAGTAACAGTTAGCATTAGCTACCTAGCTACATGTTAGTAACTGTGTGCCAGCACACATCAACAAACTGAAAATGTAAAGTCAAAATACACAAAATTGGTTACCAACCATTCAGAAACGTCCTGCTGCAGTTGCATAGTTTGAACTTCTTCAGCAGCCTCTCCCTCTGGGTCAGATTCTGGATAAAAGTCGTGTGGTTGAACCAAAGCGCTTCCGACGCCAGGTCGCCGGTCATGGTCACCGTAAACATTAGAGCATGGTGCCAGAAGCCCAAGCCGCATCCCCTTCCGGGGAGGGGTGTGGTCAGGCACAGCTCATTTGCATTTAAAGCTACAGACACAGAAACAGCCTGTTCTGGACAGGGCTGAAACAGAGGGGTTTACAGGCATGCTGAAATATAGGATTGGAATGGATTTTTTAGCAAGAAACTTCAAAGACATGTTTTGGGGACGTCTGAGACTTATTTGAACTTGTTGAAAAGGAGCATAATATGTCCCCTTTAAAGTGCTTTACAACAAAGAATTTTAGCACCAAGTGCTCCGTAGAAAATGTGTAAAAAAAATAAAAAAACATAAAATGCAGAATTATTAAATAATGAAATAGAATAAAAACAAAGTGAAAAGATAGAATACAGAGTGCATAAATCAAATCAAATACAATGTTAAAAAGAGTCGCATGAGTGAAGAAGTGTGAAGCAAATGCAAAAAGAATAAAGTTAATGCTAGTTGAAGGCTAAAGTGAGATAAAGTTTTAGCTTTGCTAAGGTCTAAGAGGATTGGAATTGAGACCAATAAGATATAGTAGCATGTTTAAGTAAGGTTGATTTTTAGCCTGTACTGGTTTACTCAAAATCTCCTTTATTTACTCTGTGTTCATTTTCAGGACTTTTTGTATATTTGACCTTTGAAGATGGATACACAGCAAAGATTTTTAATGTCTGTGATATACTAAGCAAAGATGATAAATCCATCGCTTGCCTCAGAGATCTGAAGCCAGGAGAAGAAGTACTTGCAAGATGGTCTGACAACAAGTTCTACAGTGCCACAGTGGACTTCATTGGAACAGCTGACAAGACAGTGGATGCCAAGGCCACAAAGAAAGACATGGAAAAGAGAGATGCAGCTGCTCAAAGATTCTACAACCTTCCATCCGTACCTCAAGCAGGTCAGTCCACCTCTGCACAGGATCACCCAAATACTGTGGACCACAATGTCATCCAGCCTCCAACTGCCTGGCCAGTGTACCAACCTCCACTTACCGAGTCATCTTTACCTATCCAGCCACAGTACCAGCTTCCAGTTTCCTAGTCATCGCCACATATGCATCCATATTATCAGCATCCACCTATCCAGCCGCTCCACCACTATGCACCCACTCTGTCTCCAGTCACACATCGTTCCAGCCTTTCGCAGTATCCAAAGCATCACCATCTTCAGACCTGTCATAACAGCCTGTTTTGGTGGATTTGGATCAGCAAAGACAGCCACCAGCTCCTACTGTAAGACTCAAAGAAAGCTTTCTCAAAATGTTGTACAATCCTAATAAAAACCAAAAACCTGCTGTTCTTGGGGACCAGAGCCAGACTAGTATGTCTGAACATGAGACTTCTTCAAGCTCATTTGCAGATACTTTCATCATCAAGCGAGAGTGTGAAGAGTGTGGAGAACCATGTTTCAGTCCGCCTGAATCAAGAGAAGAAAGATCATGGAAGCCATGCAGGGCATACAAGGCAGAGGTGGAAAAAATAGTGGAGGAGAAGGCCAAACTGCAGGATGTGCTGTGTGGTATAAGTAAGTACATTTTGTCTCTCTGTTGCAATTAATTGGTCTTTTAACGCTATTACTTTTTTCTCTCACAATTTTCCTAAGGTACCCAATTGCTATTCAGTACACACAAGCACTGTTAAATGAGTTATAATGCAAATAATGTGGACAATAATCAAGTGTCATTAATTGTGGAACAATAAATTGTAATTATTACATAATTAGTTCTACTAAATTTTGTTAATTTGGACACTGGGAGTTATTTGGTGCTTAAGCTAAAACTTAAAAGCTTTAAACAATTGGGTAAAAATCTTAGCCCATCATGAAATCTTTGAAGCTGCAATCCATGCAGAAGCAAAGAAGGACTGCCTTTGCTTGTTCCATCTTCTTTTTGATGAATTCTTTACTGCAGAGGAGTGCCGAAATGCTGTGGCATTTGGGAAACACGGAAAGGTGCCAGATGGGAAGACAGTCCTGGATAAGTTCAAAGTCAATGGGATTCTAAGTAAGTATATTGCTTATTCGGTAGTTAACAATTTAGGGAAATGTTATGGAAAGGTTGTGGAAATTCATTCGTAAAAATGTGTGGGAACCCAATATAGAGAGCTGAAGTCATGCCCACGGTGGATCCCTTGGGACCTTATTTTGGAAGAAATATGTATGGCAGTGAACAGCAAGAGACAGCTAATCTTTTGATCCTGTTTGAATTGTGTCATGAATTACACATATACAACTCAGAAAGTCACAGTTACAGTAACTACACACCGAAGAGTTGCCTAAGTGACGTCATGCTACCCAGAGCTGCTGAAGCTAGTGTTAACATGATGCCTGTGTGTAGTCACACGTACATTGAGTCTTGCTTGTTCTTTTGCTTCCCAGCTGAAAAGGAACAGGATTCGCTGCATAAAACACATCAGCTAAGATACATTTGTGCATGAAACAGCTAAGTGGATACTACTGATGTATAATATATTGTGTAAGATGAGACATTTAGTTTACTGACCGGTTTCACAAAAAACTACTAAATACTTCACTATTTTCATGCTTATTTTTCTTTAATCAACATTTTGTAGAGATATAAATTAACAAACATCATGTGTAAGTCATGACACAATTCATGGGATCAGAAGTTAAGTTGTCTATCACTGTTCACTGCCATACATAGGGGTGTCACGATTCTCCAAATGCTGTATACGATTTGATTTTCGATTTTAAGGTCACGATTAAATTCTATTCTTGATCTTTTTTCCCCTTTTAGCACATATGGCTATGCCACTTTTAGATTAGTCTCATCTAGAATCATTGGTTTTATGCCATGATAACTAATTCAATTTTTAATTCTTATTTCAAAAGATGGTCTACATGGTGTCTTGAGTGATATAATCTTCATTATGTGTTTGCAATGTACCACACTAAGGCCTTATTGTGAAATTTAAATAATTTATTAACAATGTAATGTAGCAATAACTTGTTTCACCAGTCAGTTGGAAAATAACTAAACAAAAGAGAAGTCAGAGGGTACCTGCCATCTAGTTACTCTTTTTTGTAACTGCAGTGTGCACTCTTCACGTCTTTACATCTTTATGATGCATGTGGAGATGTCCTGCCATATTTGTCGTGTTGCCTGTGAACAAGTACGCTACACGCACTTAACATAGCTTTCAAACTGGTTTTCTTGTGGACAACGTGAACGTTGTTGACATAACTCACCGGAAAGGCAAAATATTTCCACACCAGGGATTTCAGAGAAGCAGGAAGGGGGGTCGAGTGCGGTTGATGTGTTTCATAAATCACCAGTTGCCATGGTGTCTTTTAATTGGCTGCAGCTTCAGGTTAGAGGAGATAATGTTAACTTGCGCTACAATGTCTACAACCACAATATGCTGTGGTTTTTCAATTTTTTTCCCCTTCTTGGCATGCCTGCTGGACGTGACACTGGGGGTGTGACTAAATCCTTGATTCCACTTTTGATTTAAAAGTTAGAGATTGTGATGTCATTTTGATCAGTATCCAATTTACAATCAAGATTATGACACCCCTAATACATATTTTTCCAGAAATAAGGTCCCATAGGGTTAACACGAAGGAGGTGACTTCAGCTATCGATCATCAGCTATCATTCTCATTCCCAGGTTGTCCAATACTGACGCTTTGGGTTTGTGGCCCAACCTGAGCCTCTAACCCAAAGTGGTGCTAGGGTTCTATATTGGGCCTTTGAGAAGCTGGAATCAGATTTTTTCCCCTTATTTAATTATTAATTGACAACTAATCAACTAATAGTTGCAGCTCCAGAAAATCAGTTTTAACATCAACATGTTTTTGTTTTTCAACAATGCTTCATCTTCCTCAAGTACTGCTTAACATGCATCAACTTTTTCAACACAAAGAAGCACAAATTATTTTCAAAAATGAATTTGTTCTAATTCTAGTTTTTATTTCTAGTTTGTTTTTCCCTCTTTCTTCTGCCCCTTCTCACATTCATCACCATATCTGGCCAAATCTGGCATAGTTTCTGATGTGTTGGAACCCCATTTATCACAAAGCTACATTTAATGTTGTCATTGTTTCAGTGTCCTCACAGTTTTACTGAATTTCCTCATGTGTGAACCATAGAGATATTTCAATGTGAATTTTGTGATATCGGGATAAAAAAAACTCTCAATACTGTTGTGGTAACTGCTGTTACATTATGCAATTTGTAATTTGTGCTTTCTTTTCTTTCTTTTCTTCTTGCAGCTTTAATCATGTGCTGTAGTGCACTGGATGGATGGACACCAGTGGAGAAAAGTAAGGTCAAAAAAGCCTTGATAAACAAATGCCGCATCAGGGCCACAACACTGTAAAGTATTGGATGTGGCATACTGAGACATTTGTTGAAATGACCATGTTCAAAAAAGCCCTTGTATGCAAATGCTGCATGTGGGCCTTAAAGACTCTTAAGTTGTTCAATGTTGTGCATTGTTGTAAAGTTGTGCTGACACTGCTCAAAACACTGTAAGAGACATTGTTACTGTTTTAAAAACATATTTTTACTGAAAAGAGACACATTTATTCTTCAGATTTTATAATGACGACAATGTTAGAATAGCTTTTGCTGTCTTTAAATGTTAACTTTATTGTTATCGTTATTGTTAATGTTATTACAGCTACTTGAAATACTTGAAATACTCATTGTCATTGTACTTAACAATTGAGTACTGCTGTTTTGAATTTTAATAAAGATTCAGATTCAGATTACTTTATTCATCCCAAAAGGGAAATTCATTCGTCTGTCAGCTCATCTGCTATTTGCTATAGAATTATAAAGTCTGATGGCTGTGGGTACAAAGATCTTCTATATCTCTCCGTCCTGCAGTGAAGAGAGAGGAGCTGTCCACCACCGTTGTTTCTTTGAACCATTAAGATGTTATGAAGTGGATGATCTGTGTTGTTTAGAATGATAAATCCAGTCAGGTGGGAGGAGAGGGTAACATGATTGAAGTCTTCTGATATTATAAGTGCCTCAGGATGTTTAGTCTGTATCCTGGCAGCGATTTGATGGAACTTCTTATTTGCTGCAGCATTTGTAAGGTGTGTGTTTGTGTGTGTGTGTGAGACTCACATATTGCTCCATAGTAGCTCCAATATTGCTCATTTTCTTTTCCAAAGGAGAAATAAAGGAGCCATTAAAAACACTGAATAGAGATTAGCAAGGTATCTCCCTTAAGTCTCAAGTATGACTCCCTCTAATTATTCTGTCTCACCTATTTCTCCTAGTGAATTTTAGGAGAAACATATGAGAAACATTTTAGACAAAATAGAAACTAAAATGAGGCTGAGTTGAGAATCTCAAATTTGTCTCCCGAGCTGTAGAAGAGCAAGCTTTGAGCAGTAAAATTTTCCTCTGGGTTGCCTCCATTTTGGATTTTGAGTTCTGTAAGTAAGTCACTTTTTAGTGTGACAACGGCAGTATTTGAGTCACTTGAGAATGGGGACTTGAATCCCAGTACTTCATGCATGTCAAGATAATTTTACCACATTGCAGGAGCCTCCTTCCCCTGATCAATGGGCAGCCATCTTGGATCGTTTTAAGATTATGATCGTTTTATGATTTTACACAGTGATTATTGAACACATGGTAATGATGCAGACTGAGTGAAGGAGAAAGGATGAACTGATGAGACACAACTTCACTGAATGTCACTGAATATCATTGAATGTCCGACTCATCTACTTAAATGTTTCTGATTCTTCACTTCCTGTTTTGATATAATTTTGTTTATTTAAATGATCAAATTCAGTCAGTTTCTCAGTGGCTTTTTTTTATTCCCGTACATGATGATTCACATTCATATTTTATTTTTACTCACAGTGGAATGAAATTGATATTTGGGTGATTATATGTGAATTTAAATGTTTCTTCTTTCTCATGTTTTCTCTAATCTAACATGTGCACCTGTGACCTTTGACTTTTGTCTGATCTTTATCTCTTGGTATTGTTCATATATGGTCATTATTAGGCTGCGTGGTCCTACAGTGTACTTAATTTCATGATCAGAAAGAGGATATGAAAGAGTTTTAATTATTCTGTGACCTTGTTATCTTCATCCTATAATATCATCCTCCCTACATCAGCAGAATAATAGCCCTCAAACTGATGAATGAACAGACTTGACGTCCGTTTGCCTGTTTAATGTAACACTGAATCATTTCTTCCTCAGTCAGAGACAAAGCTCTAATGAATCATGATATTGTGTCAGTGTGTTGTTCTGTTGTCTTCAGTGATCCAATCAACAGATACAGACAACTTCACTGATAGGTTTAAACATTACTGACATTTTGTCTAAAACACATCCTGTTTAGTGACCACTGACAAAAGGGGGTCACGGAAAAAAAGTTTAAAAAAAATATTGTGTAAAAAGTTTAAATCACACTGTTTAATAATTTAATGGAAAAAAGAACAACAGTCTTTGTGACAGATGGTGTCTGTGGTGCTGCGTGTCTCAATGTTAGAGATCCTCATCCTGGTCTGGTGACAGCAGGGCTGGGGGGATGGGCAGCACAGTTCAACCTCTTATAGTCTCCATGTTGCTGAGGTCGGAGGCCAATTCTGTTAATACAGGCTGAGGAAAGAATGGGAGAAGAAGAAGAGAGATGATTTGATGCAAGCAACAAACTCATCATAAAGACCAGTGTGGTGACCTGTTCTCTTTACTTATTTTAACCTATGTCACTTTGACAGGGCTCTGCTTCTTGACTTGCATGTTAAAGGTATAATGTGTAAGATCCTGCTACTTGCTCCACATCCATAGGTGGCATTTTTTTCACCTATCCAATTAATCATATTGTTGTTTTGACATAATCACAAAAACAGAATCAGAAAATAAGGTTTATTGCCAGGTAGATTTTCACTTACAGGACATTTGGCACGGTGTTTGGCGCAGTATACAATAAACATAATAGGAAATAACAATCAAAAGGCAAAATCCTGCATTAGTCAAAAAGGTAAATGTACATAGGTACATATATGACAAAATAATATAATGAAAAAGATACTACACAAAAATACTTGTACAAAAGTGTTTTAGAATGACAAAACTCCTGCTGGGCAGCATGTGCAAAAGGTATTAATTATGGGATGTGCAAAAGATCAAAGTATAGACATGTGTTCTGTGCAATGATAATATTCCAAGGTGTTACTGTAATGTGTTTGTTGATGATTGATGAGGCCAGGCGCAGAAGAAAAAGCAGGTGCCGGTCCATCATTGTGGATGACTGGAGTGGAATTCTGGTCCTGATACAGACAAACGTGATAGGACAGTTTGTTTAGATCATACAAGTTCTTTATATTCAAACATGTTAGGTCTGTTGTGTGTGTATAATAAATAGTAAAGATAGATATGAATATGCTAAAATAAATACAGTCTTAGGCAGTGGTATAACTGTGGTAAAAATATTCATTATTATGTATCAGCGGAATGAACATGTATACACTGTGGCTCTGATATAATCACAGTGGTACAGACAAGTGGTGCAGAGTGGAGCAGGGTGACAGCTGAGGGAAAGAAGCAGATCCTGAACCTGCTGGTTCTGGAATAGGCTAAATTCTACTAAATCACTAAACATCTGTGGACAGGATCAATATCATACATTTATGCCATTTGAAATGTTTGTCAATATGGTGTGTCAATGATACTTTTCGCTACAGACCACCATTTAATGTTACGCACCAGTTTAAAAGAAAAGTTGCAAGCTCGGCATCAAACATCTCGGAACTTTCTCCAGTGGTGGGAAGCCACACCGGGATGTAGTCATGTTTTCTTCTTTTCTTTGACGTTCAACGTGGTTTCTTGTCGGAGCTGTCCTTCGGGATGGAGATAAAGATCGCTTTCAAGGAGCTTCAGCCATCTCTGTGTTTCTGTGATGCTAGCCAGGAGCTTTTTTTTTTTTTTTTTTTTTTTGGGAGCTGTAGCATAACTTCAAGCTCTAGAGGAAATTGTTCTTCTTCATGGGACTGAGGGCACACTAGATGCTACACTGACTCACACAGCATCTAGTGTCATAAAGTGGTATTACAACACGGTGCGGGACACAGCTAGTTGGTTAGCATGCTCATTTCAGTAGAGAGATAGGATAAGATATCTCTACAATAGATGGAGGTATTGGTCATAACATCATCAGTGTGGCTTCAACATTTTAAACTAAAATTCTGGCCAGATCTGGCCAGCTCTTACACATTACACCTTCAAATATTTTTGTTTTACTTTTTTTTTTAATCTCATTTTATTTAAACATGTGGTTATCATTGAATAAATCATCTTTTTCTTCAATCACAGTCTTTGATTTAAAAAATAATCTTAATCATAAACAGTCATATAAATATTAGTCTGTGTATAACCAGTATACACTGCAATATGAAAATGAAGGAGCCCTGACTGCACAGATTGAAGCATGTTATCTTATAATAATAATTATAATGTTATCTTATTATAATCTTGTAATAATGGTGCTGGATGTGCAAACCTGTGACTGGCGTTGCTGTTGATGTTGTTGTTGATGACTCCCTCTGCCATCTGCAGGGGGCGCTGGTTGGTGGCCTGACCAGCAATGTCACCCTCCACAGAGAAAGGGTCTGAGAGGTTTCCAAAGAGACTGCCCTGTCTCTGTGAAGATGGGACAGCACAGGTCATAGTGAAGATACATGTCAATACAACTTCACACACATTACACGTCATTACATGACATGTCCCCCCCTTCCTGAGGGTTGTCCCCCTCAGTATATTATTGTAAATCTAAGTATGTAAATTCAAGTAATATAATATGTTGCCTACTTAAAGTGGTTGAGGAAATTATAAATGCAAAGCGTTTTTAAGTTTCAAATGATTTGTCCCCTCCACTGCTTCACAGTGGTTTAGTCCACTGGCCACTCTGTGGATCAGAGAGAAGGAAAACGGTCAAATGATTGTTCTTTAGAGCAGCAAAACGCCAGTAATCCCCCTGAAATATTAACCACCATTTGATGAAATCTTCATAAGAAAGGAATGAAGTGCTTATGGAACTGTTAAAGGAGACAGAGAGAACAGAGCTGAGCGCAGAGAGGCAGGGAGCAGAGACAGTAAGACAGTCTGGAGTCTCAGGTAAAGTTTGCTCAGCTTTTGTTTATCAGTCTTTTTGTGAAGTAATTTCCTCTTTACACATTTTATATAAGTACAAAGGGGTTAAAGTGAATCGCAACGATCAGGAATCGCACCGACACCTTTGATTAATAAGTAAATAAATCTGAGAATCTAAAGAGAGAGAGACAGGGGAGCAGACACACACAAAGAGAAGCCCCTCCTCACAAGGTGATGGCCATTTTAATTTCATTATTGCAAAAGAAGCAATGACCAAACACACACAGAAAGCTCTGTGTTATAAATTCATGAGGTTATTATAAAGGCTCTATGTGTGATTAAGGAAGGAACAGAATTGCTTTTTGACAATTGGAGAAATGCGCTTCTGGTTTCTAGCATGAACAGCCGAGTGGCGTATACTGTTTGTGCGATGCGCGGCATAGACCTCTTCATAGAACTGCTGTGAGAATTTTTTCTGTTTATCCCACGCCACCCCACCCACACACCGCACACCCCATCCCCCTAATAGTGAAGTGAAAGTTCCACCCATGTTCCCAGTGGAAAGTTAGTTTGGAGTTCAGTAGCAGGTTATCATTGTTTTCAGACAGGCTCTCTTGGACCACTGAAGACAGGGGAGGTACTTCAGCTGTCACTCCATCTCTCTCCCCTCCTGTCCTGTTACCCTGAAGATGATGTCTGCAGCAGCTTCATCTCCTTGGTCCAGATCCTCTTCAGACATCAGGTCTCCAGAGATGGTCCTGTGGAGTTCTGGAGCTGCCTCTTCCTCGATGTTCCTCAGTCCTGCCTGAAAAACACAGAAGAAGAAGAAACTCATTCAGACACATTGTGCAGACTGTGGCTCATCTGTGGGTCAATACTGGTGTAAGATATGGAGGATATGTCTATATGAAGTTTGTATATAAAGAGGTTTGTGTATATTAAAGTATATATAAATAAAATACCTGCATGATTACTCCTACATATCAAACTGAGAGTTAGAAATACAGACCTGCCTCTAATAAAGACCTGTTACTTTCTGCAGATAATGTGAATAAAGGCCCTGCCCACTATTTGATGAAATACAGTAGTTGAAAATTGTTTTGGATCCGCCTCCTGGAGATGTCATAGAAATTGTTCCTGCCAAATCATTTTGAAAGAGCAATGTCCAATGCTGTAACTTCCAGACGACAGCACATAATTTCAAAGACACCATGAGACTAAATGAGAATAAAGTGTGTCATTTTAAATTCAATTTAAATACTGATGAATCTGGAGCACATGGAATGAGGATGGATTACATAAATATGCCGAAACTTGAATCATGTGTTGGTAAATTAATTAAAAAACCTTTTAACAACAATGTATATGAGTTGATTTACACCAAATATAACATGGTAATTTAACAGCTCATACCACTAAACAAAGTATAAAATAAAAAATGTACATTAAATATTGATAATGAGCTTCCAGAGAAAGTTTAGACTCTAATACTTTGAGCTGTAAAACCACAGACTAAAAACTAAGTAAACCCTGAAACCCTGTTATGAGAGTTACTGAGTACTACCTCATGACTTCATGATTATGACACAATGTTTTTTTTGAAGTGACAACACTGAAAGAAAACCTAATGATTTTATTTAACATTATGAATGAAATTTAAATGAATTAAATGGGTGCAACTGGCTGAGATTAAATAATAACTAAATACTTCCACTGACCTGGATCTCATGAGTGGCATTTTTCTTTGTGGGCCTGTAGCCGTAATACTCCTCCTGTCTCTTCTTCAGTTTCCTGAAATAATCCTGGATCAGGAAAGTGGCATAAAACTTTCCCACTGTCACTTCATCATCTGTTCAAACACAGAAATTAATTAAAGTGTGGAGAGGCCAAGATATTCAAGTTACAACTAGCTGCAAACACTTTCCCTTATGAAGGTTTTTAGACAGAAAGCAAACTGAGACAACTGCGCTGAAACTCAGTGGGAGGAAACAAAAACATTGTGGCGTCTGTGCAGCTACAGTGAAAGATTTTCACTTATACTGAGAAAATTGGAAGTGAGAAAAAAAACTGGATTAGAGAAAAAAAGATTTTGGACTAAGAGAAGTTTATATGAAATAAGTAGTATATGTGAAATTTCAGAAATTAATTACCAAATTACATTTGGGTTGGAAAAAAACGTATGCACATATTGACAGTTTTCAGGCTCTAAGAGCAATACATCTTTTATCTTCATTTAAGCTGTTTTTCAAATTGATGTGGCCACATCGTCTCATTCCAGGAACACAGCTGTTTATCTCTGACTTACTTTAAGCCAGCTGAGACTTCAGAGTTCACTGATAAACATCTAGCTTCACTGTCAGAGACTGAGTTGACTGGTTATATTTAAGGTTGTTGGCAGTTGTATATTTGTAACTGATAACCAGTTGTATGTTGTAATAATCAGTTGTAGTTGTAATAATCAGTAGTATGTTGTAGTAATCAGTAGTATGTTGTAATAATCAGTATGTTGTAAGAATCAGTAGTATGTTGTAATAATCAGTTGTATGTTGTAATAAGCAGTACTTTGTAATAATTGGGATGTTGTAATAATCGGTATGTTGAAATAATCAGTAGTATGTTATAATAATCAGGATGTTTAAATAATCAGCAGTATGTTGAAATAATCAGTAGTATGTTGTAATAATCAGTTGTATGTTGTAATAATCAGTATGGCGTAATAATCAGTAGTATGAACAGGCTGTGAAGTATCTTTCTCCAGAGACGGAAACTGTTGGTGTGGTTCTCACCCAACATTGTTGTAACTGCAATGATATTTGAATTCATTTTATCTTGTAGTCTTTCATTCAATTAATTCCTTTTAAAAATGTAACATCCACTCAGCAGAAGACGGAGTAAGTCACATGAGTGCATGTCTCAAGTCTGATGTTACTGGTAAGAATCAAGTTAAGTCATGTCTCAGATCAAACAAGTCTGAAGAAGTTTATCAATGAGTAGTAACTGACAAGTTCTTTGTGCTGTGAGAAAATACACGTATGCCTGCTTTCCTCAGGTAAAGTCAGTAGTATGGGATTCTGATAGCTCACCTGGCCCATATCATCTTAGTTTACTCATAACCGCAGTGGCACGGGTTTGAGTCCTACCCGTGGCACTTCCTGCATGTCATCCTCTCTCTCACTGTGGCTATCAGAATAAAAGCAATAAATGTTTAATTAATTGTATACTGCCAACTGTAGCCTATGTTATAGTCTATGTTAGCCTATATTACACAATAACCAATGTAGGTAAAGGCAATAATAATGATTGATCATGCTAATATTCCATCCATTCATTTTGATTTGAGGCTGAAGGTTAAGATTTATTTTTTAATTAGTGCCATGGGTGCTCAGCTCCGAGGCACTCCTCTCAGCTATTCTAGCTGTAGAGGAGTGCCTCGGGGCCTCCTTCGGGTTTATTATTCTTCCGCCAAATTTTGGCGCGTAACTCGTCCCGCAGCTTTGAGAAAACCCCGGTAATACATACATCAAAACGTGCGTCTTGATCCCGAAAGAGGTGCTATGACTTTTGGTGTTAAAATTCCAATTTTTCCCAAAGTTATTCCCAAAATACTGGGAATAAATAATGCATTAGGAATGCATTGGAATTTTCTTTAGAAACCCACAAAATTTCACCTTTTTTCTGAGTCACCCAGCTCTCTCATACCTGCACGTAGAAATGTGATTCAAACTATAAAACGGAGGAAAACTTCTGCTCTCTCAAAAACACAGGAACTGTTTTTACATAACATGTAAACTTTTCAAACTATGAGCACTCAAAGGAGGAGTGGAAATCACTTTTTCTTCAAAGTTAGAGTGACAGCGTCAGTTGGCTAGAGTGCGTGAAGCAGTAAAAAATAACCTTTATTTTTATTTTTTAGCTCACGGCCAAACCGTAAAAAGGAGACAAATAATTCTTTCTGAAAATGTAGACATAGTTGTTGGGATTCATAAAATGTAACTTTGACAGGCAGGGTCTGCACAAAATTTAAATGGGGGTGCCGAGTCCGGCAGCAATACCTGTCTCACTCTCATTGACACCTAATGTAATCGTTTTTTTTTTTCAAAAGAATCTCACTCTGTCTTCGCACTGAGCTTACTCACTCATTTTAAGGAATATCTGAATAAAATAGAGACTGTAAGAAACTTCTGGCTTCAGTGTCTGTCACGGTGTTTTCGGTTTTTGAAAAGAAGTAACGGTTTTCTCATAATTTGCAATTGTTTTAAGCCATGTAGAAGCCAAATTCTGGGCAGATTTTCACATTGCCATGGCAACGGCAGCTCCTGACCTGTGTGCGTGTGTGCGTGCCTAGCAACCAGATAACCAACTCTCCAAGCTCCGCTAGCTTTACATTAGCCGCATGTTAGGTCTTAAATTACATTTAGTTAGGTCTTAAATATGTAAGTCCATTTACTGCTTCCTTTGTTGCTTTTCTTTTTGTTTTGTTAAATGAGTGAATGAAGTTGTGACGGTCTCCGCTGAGACAGAGGAGAGGAGAAGCTACTAGCCCTCTCTCGCTGTCACTTCTAGTCGCGTTGCTCTCCTCCCCAGTAATGTTAAATTTAGCACCGAAAAAAACATAATAGTGGTAATTTAAATAGCGGTTCATGGGATTTATTTACCCTCAGGGGTCCCTCTGTCCTTTTTTGGACATTTTCTTCACTTTTCTTTTTTGATTTGCTGATCATTTTGGCTGTGTTACAGCTGAAGGTATGGATTTCTGCAAGAAAGTGTCTTTTTTGACATATTTTTAAAATCTAATGTCAGTTACTGTTACAGGTCTATTATACACTGGTAACACATTTTGTACCCTCTGGGGTTCCTTGCGTCCAAAAAAGGACACCCAAAGAAAATGCTATAAAATCATCATATGTCAATATTTTTTTCTGCTTTTTTTTGCATACATCTCTTAAACCACTTCAGTTCTGCTCAAACCTACCAAATGTTTATTAGTTTTCAGGATTTTAACCCTTTAAATGCCAGTTGGAAGACATGTTGCCTCTTGTTTTATTAAAAAAAACAACACAGAATATGAGATATTTCCCACATAATACATGATGGAGGGATGTGACATTGTTTTATATCAGAGTCTTTTATATCAAGACATTTTTCAAAACCAGAATATGATCAGGGTGACTTTTGAACACTGGAAATAAATCATGTACTCATCCCAGCAGTAGCCCCCGTGGCACTCAAAATTTCCCTGGAATTTTCTAGTTCATTAATATGATTGATAGCCTACAGGCTTGGGCATTTGTTTTGCGAATAGCCCTGGATCTCAAAGATCAATCCATCCATCCATGTAGCGTGAATACCACAATTTAGAATTTCTTCTTGTTGATAAGGGGGCACCAGTCCTCAGGAAGGACAACAATGAATTATTTAAGTGATTAATGTGATCAATCTCATATCAGAAGGTGTGACTTCTCGATTCAATGGATCTCCAGTCTCTACTTCAAAAGAGCACAACAAGACAATGAGTGAGTGTAAATAAATAAGTTTATTAACTACTACTTATCATCAAGATAATATAATAATAGAATGGACTGCGTGATGAATTGGCAATGGTGGGAGAGAATATGTTATGGCTATACACTATGGCTATATGGCTAATGATCACTACTTCTATGAATGAAATTTTATGAGTACATATAGTTATATTTCGAAATCAACCCAGTCATGAGCAGAATGTTAAGACTGGCCTACTGTGAGTTGCGCTGTAGCAGGAGACCCTTGGCTGGAACCCAGGTGGCTGAGGTTGCTGTGGTAACCCTGGAGGTGGATTTTCCTGGAGGCCGTGTCCCGTTATCATGGTTACGGATTCTGCTGGTGTCTCAGTGGTTCAGCTTTGGTGAAGTTTGCCAGGAGAGTTTCTCTATTGGGCACTCTTGGTTTTTGTAGGCTTCTCTGCAGGCGGTCGTGGGCAGATGTGTTATCTGCCTGCTTCTCTTGCGTGTTGATGTGAAATAAACCCTAATGCGCTTAACTTTTGCTGGATAATGAGAGTGGCATTGACCAGATGACTCTAAAACTGTCAAAAATCTTCAAAATGGGAAAACGTGAAAATAATTAAAAGTTCTGAGGCACCTCTGTTGTTTTGGTTCAGTTGGTTTTGACTTGGCTTATAAAAATAAAAGATTGCTTATGTACACAAAAAGAATATTACTTGGAGCAAACAGCAAAGAAAGAACAAAGGAAGCGGACAAAACAACATAGTGCAAAATGGCAAAAAGCAATGGCTAAGAGCAGTTGCTAAGAGCCAATGACTTAGAGCCAATGACTTAGATCCGGTGACTTAGAGCAATGTATGAATTGATCACAACGGTTTTATCCCCTGTGGGCTGGCGCACGTTTCAGGGGCATCACCCATCTTCTCCTTTGTTTCAACTTAGAGAAGAAAGTAATTTTCCAAGGAACTTTTAAATTTTTTAATTCTAGAGTTTACCTATAAAACCCGCACATCCACCATCCACCATGACCATAAAACTTTAATTGAAACAACAAATAAACCTAATGGCACTAATAATGACAGACATCTGAATAATACAAAGGTGGATTTCATATTTGATTCTTCAAAACCTGAAATTAATCATAATACAAGTGGTTAACTGATCAAACAACATAATAAACAATTCCTAAAGCTAATATTCTATAGATGTGGATTACACAGCAGTTCTTTGATTATAATTGTAATAATAAAGATATTCTGGATGTCATGGAATGTGTGTTATCTTGTGTAAAGGATGCTGACAGTATGGTCACATGATTTTGCCTATGCTCTCCAGTCGGTCTTGTGCCCATTTGTTGATCCTCTGGAGCTGACCCTTTGGCCCATGATCTGGTTGGGTGTCTGACATACTAAAAGCATGGCAGTTTGTGAGAAAAGGGTCCTTTGTCTCTGTTTCATATCAATCAGTTTTGGATCCATAACTCTGCATGCCCTTACAATGAATTTCTTTAATGGCTTGTGACTGATGCCAGGCCAGGTATGTCCGCTACATCCATTATCTTCTGCTTCTGGGGTCAGGTCGCAGTGACAGCAGGCTAAGCAGGAGGTTCCAGACATCCCTCTCTCCGGCAATGCTTTCCAGTCCCTCCTGGGGGATCCTGAGGTGTTCCCAGGCCAGATGGGATATATAATCCCTCCAGGGACTTCTGGCTGAGAACCATGGCCTCAGACTTGGAGGTGCTGACTCTCATCCCGGCCGCTTCACACTCTGCTGCAAACCGCCCCAGTGAGCACTGGAAGTCACGCTCTGATGAGGCCAACAGAACCACATCATCTGCAAAAAGCAAAGATGCAGTTCTGAGGTTCTCAAAGATGACACACTCCTCACCTTGGATGTGCCACAAGTAAAGAGCTGTTCCATTATTCCACAGCCAGGACGGAATTTGCATTGTGTCTCCTGAATCTGAGGTTCAACAATTGGTCTCCTTTCAACATCTCCCATTTCTGTGACAACCATCCAGCTCTGTTCGTATGTTACTGTCAGTTACAGTTACTTAACGTAATGTAACGTTATAAGTTATACTGACGTTGACGTTTATCCAAATATTTGTTATGTTATGATGCTGTGTGTTGTGAACACTAAATAATGTTTTGGTCACCAGTGAATTAAGCTAACATTACCTAGGTAATGTTAGCTGTTCTCCAATCTTGTCAGTTTGTCAGTTACCATGTTATCATGTTCAATGTTCTGAGTGATAGAATTTGTCAGAATGGACAAATGAGTGGAAAAAAACACAATATACAGCAATGTTATATTTTTGATTAATGTTACAGCTTGTGCAAAAGTGAATAATAAAATAATAACAAGGCACTTCCCAGAAGACCACACTACTGACAGTGGGGAATCAAGAAAGAGCAATTAGTGTGCAACACTACAGACAATGCTGCAAATATACAAAAGCCCTTTGAGAAGTTCCCAGACCTTTGGCTTGGGTGCTTCGACCACAATTTAAACCTCGCCATCACAAAGGTCCTGGAGAACAAGCGTGTAGAGGCCGCTATCCGAGCCTGCTGTCACCTTGTCCAGGGGTTCTCGAGGAGCTGGAAGTGAAAGAGGGTGTTGAAGGCTAAACAAGTAGCTCTGGAGCTCCCACTGCAGTCACTGATCCACGATGTGGGATCAACATATAAGATGTTGGAACGGTTCCTCAGCCAACAACAGGCAATCGTGCCTCTAGCAGGTGAAAGAGGGGCATGGCACTTGATGCCAAAGGACTCTGACATCACCATCATGAAGCAAGTGTGTGAGCTCCTTGGCCCTCTTAGCCACTTCATAGATGCCCAGAGACCGGGGTCACACTCTCTGCTATCAAGGAGGATGATGAGGGAGGACCTTGACTCAAGGTATTCTGAGAAAGCAGTGAGAGAGATGGATGTAGTGTTTCATTGACCCTTGCTTCAAGGGAAACTATGCAGAGGATCCTGAAAAAACAACAGTCAACAACTGTGTACAGGAGGCCCTACAACTGGCACCTGTAAAAGTGAGACAGGAACGTAAACCAACAGAGCCTGTTGCCACCCCTACTGACAAAGGGACAAGTAATGGCCTGGCTGGGTTGCTGAAGAAGATCATTGCAAAAAGGCAGCAGAGAGCTGAAGAAGAAGACAGTAACCCAGAAGAAGTGGTGAGATGAAATGATGATGAGATCTAGATTATTTATCCCCAAGGGAAGGGGGAGAAGTTATTTTGTCAACTGCTGTGTTAAGTACAATATATGAATATAACATATAAATATATAAGTGGTGTGTATGCGTGTGTGTGTGCACGTTTGTATGTGTCTGTGTCTCTTTCATCACAGGTGAGAGCAGAGGTGAAGATATACATGTCTCTTCCATCCATTGAAGCCGATGAGGACCGATTGCGGTGGTGGACTGGTCATGCAGGGGAAATGCCTCACCTATCCCGGGGAGAGTGTTCAGTGCCAGTGGGCACATTCTCACACAACAGGATGTTCACTAATAAAAAGATGTGTCCCATCTGTGATGCAATAAAAATGTTTGTTTCTTACCAAAAGGTAAGGCAAAGTCATTTCAATACGTTTTAGAGCTATTTTAAGAGTGCAAAGCATAATGTCATGATAATTGCAATATTGTGAATTGTAATTATTTTGGCCAGGATAATCGTGACCTGAAATTTTCATATCATCCCATGACTAGATGACACTTCCCCTGAGTCTTCACACTCTGCCTCCTCCATGGAGGATGTGTTAGATGGGTTCAGGAGTTCCTCAAAGTATTGTTTTCACCGTTCAATGACATCTCCAATCCGGGTCAGCAGTTCTCCTCCCCAACTGGACACAGCCAGGGTCAAGCCCTGCTTCCCCTTACTGAGTTGCCAAATGATTTGCCATAACTTCCTTGAGGCCAAACGAAAGTTTTCCTCCATCACCTCCCCGAACATCTGCTGCTTCTGGAGACCCCTGGGCCATCCAAGCCCTAAAAGCCTCCTTCTTCAGCGTGATGGCTTCCCTAATCTCTGGCATCCACCAGCGGGTTCTTAGGTTGCCACCTCAACAGGCGCCAATTACCTTGAGGCCACAACTCCTAACCACTAATTCTGCAATGGAAGCTTTGAACATGGCCCACTCGTACTCTATGTCCCCAACCTCCCCCAGGATGCATGAGAAATTCTTTCAGAGGTGTGAGTAGAAGACTTCACGGACAGGGCCTCTACCAGACGTTCCCAGCTCACCCTCCCTACACGCTTGGGTTTACCAGGTCTGTCTGGCAGCTTTACCCACCATCTGATCCAACTCACTACCAGGTGGTCATCAGTTGACAGCTCTACCCCTCTCTTCACCGGAGTGTCCAAAACATATGATATGACCACAAAGTCGATCATCAACCGTTGTCCAAAGGTGCTCTGGCATCAAGTACACTTACATTATGTTCGAAAATGGTGTTCATAATGGCCTTGACTTGCACAGAAGTCCAATAACATAGCACCACTCATGTTCAGATCAGGGAGGCTGTTCCTCCCAATCAAGCCCCTCCAGGTTTCTCAGTCATTGCCCAAGTCTTCAGATTTGTGACTTCAGTCTGACTTGAGTTGTGTCATGTGACCCACATCTGTCACTCAGAGTACATGTAACACCCTTCCATGCAACTATATAGGCAGGGCACTGGGCACTTTTATTTATGGCTGACCGTGCTAGCCTGTGTAACAGTAGAGAAAATTAATGGTTTTGTACCCTTTAAAACTTATTTATGAATTTTAATTAAATGGCATTGCCTCCACTTAACAGGAAAAATGTGAAATATAGATTTTAAATCGTCTCGTCTTGTCGTCTCCTGCTTATCCGGATCCGGGTCGCAGGGGCAGCAGCCTCAGCAAAGAGGTCCAGACGGCCCTCTCCCCAGCCACTTCCACCAGTTCCTCCGGGAGAATCCCGAGGTGTTCCAAGGCCAGCCGCGAGATATAATCCCTCCAGCGTGTCCTTGGTCGGCCTCGAGGCCTCCTCCCGGTGGGACATGTCCGAAACACCTCCCCGGGGAGGCATCCAGGAGGCATCCTCACCAGATGCCGTAGATCGACCGGAAAATTGAGAGCTTCGCCTTCCGGCTTAGCTCCCTCTTCCCCACAACGGACCGATTCAGTGCCCGCATCACTGCTGACGCCGCCCCAATCCGCCTGTTGATCTCCCGCTCCATCCTACCCTCACTCGTGAACAAGATCCCGAGATACTTAAACTCCTCCACCTGAGGCAAAGCCTCCCCCCCGACCCGGAGCGGGCAATCCACCCATTTCCGGGTGAGAACCATGGCCTCAGACTTGGAGGTGCTGATCTTCATCCCAGCCGTTTCACACTCGGCCGCGAACCACCCAAGCGAGAGCCGAAGGTCGGCGCTCGATGAAGCTAGGAGGACCACATCATCCGCAAAAAGCAGAGACGAGATCCTCCCGCCACCGAACCCAAACCCGTCCACCACCCGGCTGCGCCTAGAAATTCTGTCCATAAAAGTTATGAACAGAACCAGTGACAAAGGGCAGCCCTGGCGGAGTCCAACCCTCACCGGGAACAGGTCCGACTTACTGCCGGCTACGCGAACCAGACTCACACTCCTTTGGTACAGGGATTTAATGGCCACTAACAAGGGGCCATCCACCCCATACTCCCGGAGTGCCCCCCACAGGGAGCCCCTGGGAACACGGTCGTAAGCCTTCTCCAAATCCACAAAACACATGTGGACTGGATTGGCAAACTCCCATGCTCCCTCCAGCACCCTAGCGAGGGTAAAGAGCTGGTCCACAGTTCCACGCCCAGGACGAAAACCACATTGCTCCTCCTCGATCTGAGGTTCAACTATCGACTGGGCCCTCTTTTCCAGTACCCTGACAAAGACCTTATCAGGGAGGCTGAGGAGTGTAATTCCACGGTAGTTGGAACACACCCTCTGGTCACCCTTCTTAAAGATGGGGACCACCACCCTGGTTTGCCACTCCAAAGGCACTGCCCCCGATGTCCACGCAATGTTGCAGAGGCGTGTCAACCAAGACAGCCCTACAACATCCAGAGCCTTGAGATACCCAGGGCGGATCTCATCAACCCCCGGGGCTCTGCCACCGCGCAGTTGTTTCACTACCTCGGCGACTTCTGCCCCGGAGATTAGATCATCCATCCCCAGGTCTCTTGGCTCTGTTTCCTCCACGGAATACGTGTTGGTGGGATTGAGGAGCTCCTCAAAGTATTCCTTCCACCGTCCTAATATATCATCAGTTGACGTCAGCAGCTCCCCGCCCCCACTGTAAACAGTGTGAGCGAGTTGCCGCCTTCCCCCCCTGAGGCGCCGGACGGTTTGCCAGAACCTTTTTGGAGCCGATCGATAGTCTTCCTCCATTGTCTCACCGAACTCCTCCCACGTCCGAGTTTTTGCCTCAGCAACTGCCGCGGCTGCACTCCGCTTGGCCCGCCGGTACCAGTCAGCTGATTCCTGAGACCCACAGGCCAACCACGCCCTGTAGGCCTCCTTCTTCAGCCTGACGGCTTCCCCCACCCCTGGTGTCCACCAGCGGGTACGGGGGTTACTGCCACGACTGGCCCCAGCTACCTTGCGGCCGCAGCTTGCAACAGCCGCCTCAACAATAGCAGAGCGGAACAAGGCCCATTCGGACTTAATGTCCCCCACTGCCCTCGGGACGTGATTGAAACTCTGCCAGAGGTGTGCATTGAAAATCATCTTGACGGGTTCTTCCGCCAGGTTTTCCCAGCAGACCCTCACAACCCGTTTGGGCCTGCCAGGTCTGCGCGGCGTCTTCCATCCATCTGATCCAACTCATCACCAGGTGGTGGTCGGTTGACAACTCTGCTCCTCTCTTCACCCAAGTGTCCAAAACATGCAGCCGCAGGTCTGACGATACGACTACAAAGTCGATCATAGACCGGCGACCCAGGGTGTCCTGGTGCCAAGTGCACCTGTGGACATCCTTATGTTTGAACATGGTGTTAGTTATGGCCAAGCTGTGACTAGCACAGAAGTCCAATATTTGAACGCCGCTCGGGTTCAGATCAGGCAGGCCGTTCCTCCCCACCACACCCTTCCAGGTCACGCTGTCATTGCCCACGTGAGCGTTGAAGTCTTCCAGTAGGACAATGGAGTCCCCTTTCGGGGCACTTTCCAGCACCCGTCCCAAGGACTCCAAAAAGGGCGGGTAGTCTGAACTGCTGTTCGGCGCATAAGCACCGACAACAGTCAGAACCTGATCCCCGACCCGAAGGCGCAGGGACGCAACCCTTTCGTCCACCGGGGTAAACTCCAACATACAGGCAGAGAGCCTGGGGGACATCAAAAAGCCCACCCCAGCTCTCCGCCTCTCACCTGGAGCAACTCCAGCAAAGAGGAGAGACCAGCCCCTCTCAAGGACTTGGGTTCCGGAGCCGACGCTATGTGTTGAGGTGAGGCCGACTATATATAGCCGGTATCGCTCGACCTCTTCCACAAGCTCCCGCTTCCTTCCCCACCAGAGAGGTGACGTTCCATGTTCCAAAAACCAGTTTCCGTAACCGAGGATCGGACCGCCAAGGCCCCCGCCTTGGTCTGCTGCCCAATCCACAATGCACCGGATCCCGCTGACTCTTCCTGCAGGTGGTGAGCCCACTGGGAGACGAACCCATGTAGCGGGTTCGGGCTGGGCCCGGCCGGGGCCCTTAATGTTACCTTTTTAACTCAGAACACACCTTAATGAAATGTAAATACCTTATAGACGTGAAAATATGACATAATGACACAGTACTTTAAATTCAAATGAAGAATTGAGTTAACTAAAAGTGTCCCAAAACACTTAAAAGTGCCTCCCCTTACAATATAAACACTCAAGTTTTCAGTTCAAGTCAATTGTTATGGGCTCCGGGTACAGCTCTTGTTGTTGTGTGTTATGTGGTATGGTGCAGTCTTCCTCTTTTGAATTAAGGCTGGAGCAATCGATCTTCTGCTGCTCCAGAAGAGGATCCTCTCATCGTCCTCGCCCCTCTCTGCCTGTGCCTGGGTGGTTGTCATTATTGGCTGGTCCCTCCCCTACTGCGGCGTTGGTCCCAGCTGCCTATCACAAGCCTGCCTGGTCCCATCCTCAGCCGTATAAAGGCTGCCTCGTGGAAATGGCTGGGGGGGGCTGTGATTTAATCTGAGCAGTCCGCCTCTGTGCCTCGTTGTTGTAACTGTAACTGTCAACGTGTGTGCCGTAGCTCTTCTGGAGTGGCTTTGTGAGTATGAATGTTAATTCGTGGGGGCACTAGTTTCGAAATTTGGGGATCTTGGGCTTTAGTTTTAGTTTAGGTTATCTGTGTTCTTCCCTGTTTATTAGTTTATACTAGCAACACTAGGTTATGGGTGGCTGCTAGACTGTAATTTTTGTTTGACAGGTAAAACGAGAGATAGGGTTTTATTTTCGTTGTGTTCTGATATAGTAAGTAGGGATTGCTCAGGTTAGGGAGCGGGGTTTGTTTTGTTTGTTTTATGTTTTGGTGCCACCCGCCGCTCTTTCCCTTTGTTCTTCGCCGAGCGATTCATTTGTGTTGTGGTTGTACCATTTTTGTTGGTGCTAAACAATAAACGGCAGTACTTGCCTGATACCATCATCAAAATGTTGCTTCTCTTGTTCCTAAACATCTGCAGGTTGTAACATCAATCTTATCAATAGTTACCCGTTAAGTTCAGATTTCAGCTTCACAATGGGCACACACACACTAGCATGCACTCAAGTTTACAACCAAAACTAAAATAGTATCCTTTAAACCAAAAAAGTTGAACCGTTGGAGGCCTGAGTCGTTGGGAGCGTTGTGACCAAAACAAATGGCCGATTCACTTGCTACTGCAAGCAAAGAAAATAAAAGCATGTGCACTGGTTAGTTTCTACTCACAAATACATCAGTTCTCATCTGCAGCATGAGCAAAAGGTGAAGAGCAGGGCAATGGTTGACAAGTTGACCAGTCAATGAGGGTACAGGCTGGCAATAACAGTCGCAATGGAGTTAAAGCTAAATGAGAGACTTCTACTCATCCAGTGGGTCCAAAGAGTATCTCCAGGTCCACTGAGTATCGTTATTGTCTCCTTTAGCCCATGGCTTTCATCTACGGATTCGCCATTACATCCTGCATCTCTACCTTTCTGATAGGGCTGTCAAGATCCTAACTACCAATGCAACTAAGAAAACAAAAGATAGACAACTTAACACCCTCTGAGATTAGGTTATGAGCTGACCACGCTACTGTTTGTTTACTGCAAACAAATCTGTTTGAATTTCAATGAAGTTTATTATCTCGATGACAAAGACTTATTAGTCTGCTTATATCTCTGATTTTTTAATCCCTTTTGAACTGTTTTTTAAAAACACAATGAACAGATTTTATTGTGACATTTCATATCTTTTTAAGAACATATTTATCTTAATTATTTGTCAATTATTATTTCTCTGAAATACCGTTTTTTACACTGGGCTACATACAGTTTAACTTAATCAGTAATTTTACATCGAATTGAATGTGCCATCTTCTCTCCACTGTGTGGTCATGTGAAAGATAGATCATGTCATTTTTCCACATATGAATCTTCCTTTTCAGACTTTCTCTGCATTTGATAGGAACTGTATTCACAGTATGTTAGTCCTTCAGTTTAATAAAGCTTTTACTCCTTCAGAATAAATCAAATTTTTTTTCTCAGAAAGCTAAAGAAGTTCCTGCCTTCTACATTCTCTTAATTCTTCTTTAACTCTGTATGGACCTCAGCTCCCGTGGAACCTGAAGTCCACACTGAGGTAAAGAAGAACGGGAACAGGTCAATGTATGGTGGTGTGTCTCCTGACGACTGCCTTGTTGTTGAACACTGACCTCCAATAGGTGGGATGACCTGATCCAGTAACTTCATGCTGGTGCGCTTCCAGATCTTCTTGATAATTGCCCTAAGCTCCTCATTGGCTTTTTCAAAGTTACCTGATGAAAGGAAGAAGCAGAATGAGATTAAGGAAATGACTGAGATCCACGGACAAATTCATAAAATCATCAATAACCAAGTATCACACATAACGAAGCTGCGAGTCAAACTATAGGTTCCAGTTACAGTCATGTAGCAGCTGAGGAGGAAAAATGTTGCTCAGTGCAGTTTCTTCACCTCTTGAGTCTTATGGTCCATAGCAGAGATGTGTCTCCAAAGAGCCACTCACCTGAGAGGAAGCTCATCTGGAGCAATCTCTGTTCCTTCAACCTCCCACTGAAGATGGCTCAGATACTAATCTACTGTTTTAAAGAAAATGTAACTCTTTAATTAATATAATTAGGCTGTCACTTGAAATGACTGTGGAAGAGCTATACTGATGGTATAGCTTTATCGCAGATCAACTTCTGTAAGGGCATGTACATGTGTGTATACATGTTATGCTATGGTTGTGGGGACAAATTTGGGTTTGAAACCATCAGTGTGTTATTTTGACCAGTTGTGACAGCTTCAAAAGGCTTTTTGAGGGACACCTGCAGGGACTGAGGTCAGTGTAAGGATAAGTCTCTACGACATTAATGAAACTCAAAGTAAAGTCCCTTGTACAGATTGAAATGTGAGGAGTGAAGTACAAGCAGCAGACACATTCAAAATTTATCCAGGAATTTTCTCGTCCTGTATATTGCCGTAGGCTACTACCACTATGCTTACATCTATGTTTACCATTTTTTTCTACCATAGCCTATCATGTAAATATGTTATCCTGCTTTAACACTAGAATTCTCCGTCTGGGCTCAATAAAGTTGTATCTCATCCTTACACTGATAAAAACGTAGAAAGCAGACTGACTTCAACAGTGTCTCACTATCTTACTTCACTTATTGTATTTCATTTATTTTACTCACTACGGTAAAAAAATAAACATAAATTCTTGTGTTTAATTTTTGTAAGAAAGCCACCAATACTTGTGGAATTTTTTTATGGGATTTTTTTTTGTAGTCATTATTAATGACATTAAATTAATGTCATGGATAGCATGTATAAGGTTCAGTTTAAAGCTCATGTGTGACTAGAGCAGGTCGTTGTCTGGAGAATCCACTGTGAGTGTTGATGGTGTTTCTGAACTGTGACTGATGTGAAACTGGAAGAATATAAATCAAACATACTTGTGTCATATCCTCCCTCCTGCGTGATCGACCAGTTCAGTGTTCCCTCTATTTAAGCTCTGTGTTTGGTCTACACCAGCTCCTCTTTAGTGGCTAAATGCTCCACTATGTTCACCAGCTGCACTCTGACTGAGTCTGTCTGCTGTTGGTGGCTTTTTAAAGATGTTTCTCTGAAAACGCTATGAGAGTGAACCAGAACAGTAAAGCTGTGTCTGGATCAATAATGACCTGAAACTCACTATAAAGCTAAGACACCTTTCACATCAGCTTGTTTTCCACAGTCATTCCATTAATTATTATAAAAATATTCATAATAGACACTTTAATGAGTCCTGCTTCATTATTAGTAATTTTGGTACCATGTCAGAAAATTTGTTTCATACATTTCCAGTCCATATTGATTATAAATGACATAAATATACCAAAGACATTTAATGACACAGACCTTCTGTCTTTATTTTCAGTGCAGTTCTAACCAGAGCAAACAAGGTGGCGTTGAAGGTGACTGTTCCATCACTGTTCAGAGGCATGTTCATGGAAACCAGCCTCTGTAAATACAACACACACGCACACACACACAAGACAATGTAGAAATGTTAATCAGAGCTGATTTTATAAATTATTAGAAACAAAAATGTACTTCTTTATATTTTCCATTCAATTTTCTTATCCTCTTTTAAGTTGGCTGTGATCAACCCCTGTTCATACTCACCATCCATGGTCATTTAGTGTAAAATACAACCAATCACAGCCGCAACCTGAGGTCCTCAGTCAAAGCTCTGTTAGCTCCTAGCTTCTCCTTCTCTGTTCAGGCCCCCCTCTTTGGAACAACCTCCCTGAGGAGATTAGACTGGCTATCTCTCTATCCTATTTTAAATTCCTCTTAAAGACAAATTTTTTACAGGTGTACTCTCTTGGGGCTCGCGGTCTGAATCTACTTCTAACTTTTTAATATTATTATATTAACTCATTCTCCTGTTTCTTATTTTATTGATTCATTTAATAATTTTAGACTGATTCATCTTATTTTACTAGACCTCACTGTCACTCTCTCCTCTTATATCTCCTCCCCAATGTTGGAAAAACTTTCCACTGATTTTATTCCTCTGCACTGGCGAGAGTGCGTATTATTTTGGTTTGTTGCCTTGTTGGAACCTCAACCTTCAACTTTGGCACAAATATTCACTTGGACTAAAGGATGAACTGATTAAAATTTGGTGGTCAAAGGTCAAGGTCGCTGTGACCTCGCAAAACACGTTTTTGGCCATAACTTATAAATTCATACACTAATTATGACACAATTTAACTCAAATGTCTATAAGGATAAAATAAATTGATGTCATTTTATATCCCAAAAGGTCAAAGGTCAACTGCACTGTGACATCATAATGTTCTGCAAAACACTTCTGGCTATTATTCAACACTGTAACTCAGGAAGGAGAGACTGTGACCTCTTGGCTGGTTGGTGGAGGAAACAGGAAGAGGTGATTCTAGTTAAATCTGTTTTTCCTATCATTTATTAGTATTGTTCAAGCTAGTGGAAAGAGGAAGTGTAAACAGCACTAATCAACAAAGCTAATTTGTAGTGCATAGTGAGTAAACTTTACATTAGTCTGTGGTAATTGGCTGACATGGAAAATGTTGTTATTACACTGGGAACTTTTTCTACTCTGTAGCGGTCAGATGGAGTAAATGCACCGGTATTGCACCTCCTAGGGATCACCACTAGTGACTGAGAGGACAACATGATTAACATACGCGGTATATTGATCTATTTTGTGCTGTTCCTCAGAGTAGAACCTTCAAGAACCTTCACAGTGCTTAAGTGGCCTTTATCGCTCCATGAATTAGACCTACATGACCTTGTATTTCTGGAGGCACTCATCTAGTTGATGGTAGTAGGTACTGAACTGATAATTCATCACAAACAACTGGACTAGAAGAACCACAAACATCAGTTAGGACCTGCCATTACCGACAGCAGGATTCTGGGTGTACATGTTCCTCACCTTACAGGCGATACGATGAGGACAAAACTTTCCAAACCCCAGGGGGGGAGGTATTCTCCGAAGGAGTGTCACCACATCAAGGTGCTTAATCCGCCCTCTGTAAGAGTCAAAGATGTTATATTCACACAAACACAGACTGAGAATCTTACTCAGACTTAGAAAATCATGAGCATTTTTCTGCTGTTCAGACAAATGTGCCAAACAGAACCCTACATATGCGCCAATTTTTTAGTAGACTCTCTTTGACAATTAACTCCTGGACCAAAGGTATCTCCCTGAAGACATGAATCTCACAGTCACTACCACTACTAGCAGCATAAAGTCATTATATATGTTTATCAACAGGACCAGCCCACCAACTGTCACATCAACTTTCCAAAGAAGCTTTTAATTACTGACAGAGTTCAACTTAATATGTCTTGATAATATATTTGATAATTTAGGACATCAAAACATAGCCACAGCTCACTTGCACAACATGTTCTTTTGAAAACTTTAGATAAAAGCTTTACATAACATCTTTCCCTGACTATAACCAGGCGATGTAAGAGTCTAAACAGAACCTTAAAACTGTTTCATAATGCAGGAGTCACTTAAGGTGGATACTTTACTGAAAGACTGATAAATGGTGTCTGTGAACATTGTATTGATACATTCAATGTCTATTTATTTACAACATATTTGGTGTTGTCAGGGCAGGACTGAGACCTACCAGAAATCTCCAGCTAACCTTTGCTGAGGACTCTTTGGTGATGGTGGTCGACCCTCAGCTGCCTAGGGCCTTCTTGCCCATAGGATGCATCATCAAGACTCATCCTAGCCCTGATAGTCACATCAGGTCAGCTAAAGTGACGATCAAGGACCATGTCTACACCAGACCAGTTGTCAGGCTAGTTGTACTCCCAGCAATCCCTTCTGATGAAGTTGAGCCTTTTATGTGAGCAAATGAATTTCATTTATTTGGGGACAGCTGTATAAAAGGGCCCTATGTGATAATCAGTTTTGTTGCCTGGCACCTAATCCGCTGAGGTGCGCATGCCTAAACAAAGGGTTTGGTGGAAATTAAGCTCTCATTCAGGAAGTGACGAGTGTACCTTGGTCGGTTCTTCTTCCCCACAAGAGTTGTGAGAGAAAGTTTACTTAACCTTATTGTTGGGTGCATGACAAGAAGTAAGTGGTGACTATAATATTTCCATACACGTCAGTATACGGTTTATTCTGTGCTTGAAATCGTTCATGTGAAGTCTGAACTATTGTAAGCTGGTTAATGTCGATTGGCTCAGTGGGGGGTAATTTAGTCAAGTGCCCGTGTTGACCTCACTGAGTTCCAGTTATCTAGTGTCTGGTAATGTTATTTCAGTCATGTCTTATTTGGAGCTGCCACGTACTGTCAGCGAGTGCGGTAATTAATGTGGCAGCCAGTCTGTTAAATTATGTGCCATTAGTAGGTTTGGCCACTAGATGGCACCCTAAGACCATGCAATTCACAGAGTATGTTTAATTGTATAGCAAGAGACTCATTGAGAGAATTGAAGTTGTTCAGTTTTAATGAGAAAGTTTTCCTCTATTTATACATGCGTTTCCTTGTCAGGCTGTATAGCAGCTGATAGCTGTATAGCTGTGAAATGATTAGTATTTCTTTATAATTATATTTAAAGAAATACTATATATAATTATAATTTCTTTATAATTAATATTATTGTTGTGATCTGTAATTATGTTGAGTGCTTGTGTAGATGGAGAGATGGTGCAGAGCCTGTTGTGATATGGCATTTGATTTGTGTTTGCAGAACCACATTCATACCAATAATAAACCCCCTGACCATCTCATCAGTTGTGTCATCATTCCATGTTTTAACAGGCATTCCCTGGGCAAATGCAAATCACCTAGAATCAACAATCATCAATCAGCTCTGAGCTATCCATCCCACTCTACACTATTATTAATGAAAATTATCATTAGACCTCACACTAACTTCATGATAATCATCCTCTGGCACTACTGGGAGTGTGGTCTGCCCCACATAATTCAGTGCAATGACATCAGAGAAGAGCAAGGTAACACAACTACATAAACATATGCAGGTCCTGATCCAGATCCCTGTCAGAGCTACTGTATTACATGCGCATGCATGCACACACACACAAACACACACACACACACACACACACACACACACACACACACACACACACACACACACACACACACACACACACACACACACACACACACACACAAACAAACACACACACTTACGTAGCCTCAGGGTCATATTCAGCCCAAATTTTCTTGAACTCATCCAAATGCTGGGGGCCAAGGATCGACCAATCACGTGTCAGGTAGTCGAAGTTGTCCATGATGACAGCAACAAACAGGTTGATAATCTGTGAGGGACAGAGGCCATGTGTGTGTTCACTGTGTGTTTGTGTGTTAGTATCATGTGCCTGCAATAGCAAGGCAAGAGCATTGAAGGCATATATTACTGTCCTGCATGCTTATTAGCAGCATTCACAATAGTGACACACTTGATATTATTTATAATTTTTGAAATATTAATGTTTTTATGATATTTTTTGCCTTTGAAATTAATTTAGATGATGTTCAAATCCTTGAAAACTTCAGCCTCTTTAAACTTCAACTACTTCAGCATACTTTTAGCTACAGGATTCATTCAAACTTTGAACTGTACACAAGCCTTTCAGCTATTCAAAGTTTATTCAACTTTTTGATCTCTTCAACAGTTTTTGATTCATCACAGTTATGTTTTAATGCTTTTTTCTGATCATTTTTGAGTTTGTAATGGGTGTGTATTGCAGAGCTGCCGACTATCACACATTGAGCGTGAGACTCATGCAAATTACCCTTTTCACCTGCTCTCATGCCCCACCTCCGATTTCTCACACTGGGGCAGCTATTTCCATGGTCATTAGACTGCAATTATATTTAGGCTGTAGCGAAGAGCCCCCATATAGACATTTACAGTCAGGCCAACTTATGGCCATCTATAGTAGGGACCCCTTTCAAGACGGGACGCCTGGACCAATCTTTCGCTTTTCATTGCAAAAGTTATGAGCAGTTTGGGATTTAGTGCTGGTGTGTTCCTCAACCTCGATCTTTCCGTGCCCACTTTCTAAAAGTCTATGCATACAGGTAAGTGTAAGTTGCTTATTTATGAGCATTTGGATGAGTGTTAATGTGTATTCTTTTCAGCTGAATTGCTGTTATCAACTCTGTCGCTAATATGTAACTTTGAAATCCACAAATTAACCGACATAGCTGAGCTTGTCTTAACTGAGCCAGCTTAGCAAGACTAAGTGTTTTTGTTAGCAATTGTGAAAGCTTAAGTGACACATATTGCAGGCATGGCTGAAATGTTAATATATTGCTACAGCTTGATAAACCATTTGCATTCTTAATACACCAATTAAAATTTTTACATTTTTTATGTGTGGTATCAGGAGGCTGCTGTAATGATTGCCTGTCAACATCTGAAAACATCATTAAAATAAATTTTTGGTCATCCATCCATCCACACATACTGAGGTTGTGATCTTTGGCTACCAAATGATCCCTCTGGTTGCCAGGAACTGTTATTTCTATGTTCATTTGTTAATGGTTAGGTTTTAGGTTAAGCATGATTAGATGTCTTGAAATGGCACAACACCCCCCACCCCCACCCAAAAATCCCCTTTCTCACTCCAGATTTTTCTGAAAAGTTGTCAGCCCTGGTATTGCGTGGTATGTTCGGGGCTAGAGTGGATGATATTATCGCTAGAGTGGGAGAAGCTCTAAGAGCATCTATAAGGCAAAACAGCACTGTGTATGTGTATGTGTTCATATCTTTCTATGATTGTGAGGACAATTTTGTTAAGAACCCATTTTTGTACACATATAAAGACACACAAATCATCTCCACCTTTGATCCCTCACCTTATAAAAAAAATTCATCATTTCGGCATACAATTTTTCAAAGCACTGTACTTCAATTAATATGAGTTGCTTTGTTAACCATTTTAGCATTGTGTTGGGGTGATCTTTTTAATAGGACTTGTATCTTTCCCTCCAATATCCCATTTTGAAACACAAGTTTCATCATAAAAGCTGTTGTCTGCCTAGGGAGACAGAGGGGATTGTGTGTGTTTCCTTCCTCCCGCTGGTGGCCACAGTTGCCAGTGGAAACCGGTGTCTCAGCAGGTGCTACTCAGCAGGTGTTACTGGGCAGAAATAGGCAAAGTTGATTCTGATTGGCTAATTAGACCCATTAATTAAAGACACACACACACACACACACACACACACACACACACACACACACACACACACACACACACAGTGCCTTAGAAGCTATCGTCACCGTTTGGGGATATAGTGGTACAGCTTCATTGCAGATCAACTTCTGTTAGGGCATTTACACGTGTGTATACATGTCTTGCTATGGTTGGGTTTGAAACCATCAGTGTAGGGATGGGAATTGATAAGATTTTATTGATACCAATACCATTATTGATTCTGCTTATCGATCAGATTCTTTATCGATTCCCTTATCGATTCCTGTTGATTTTCTGTGTGGAAAAAAGTACGCCTATACAAGTTTTCATTATCAACAATGCAAATTTTCAGTCTCTGAACACTGAACAAAATAGATAACTACTCTGTAGTTGTTCAGTCCCTTGAATAGGGGGTGCTGTCTGCCTCTTTAGGTCTATCTTGTATAAATTTACAAAAAAAGGAAAAAAAAAAAACAGCTCTCGGACAGGAGCCGGCTCCCATCGTTTAGTTAAAAGAGCCGGCTCGTTCGCGACCGACACATCACTAATACGTACCTTCACTGCTTGGCTGAGACTGGGAACCACTCATTGACCAGTGGTGCAAAGCATCAAACACATAGCATTCCTGATATTTAATGCCCTGCTGCGTCTACAAATGTTTCATGTTTGTTTTGAAATTAACCCACACTTACTCAAATCCTTCATTGTCGCTCACGCTGACTATCTCTCGCGAAAGCGGGACGTCTTTGTTTTACAAGGCTAAGTGGAAGGCATGATAAGATAATCGTTAAGCATAAAGGCAAATGATGTCGATGGATCGAGCCAGTTGGAACCTGTTCCCAACTGGAACCAGTTCTCAATTCCCATCCTTACATCAGTGTGAGGTTATTGAGGGACACCTGCAGTGACTGAGGTCAGTGTCAGGATAAGTCTTTACAACTCTGCATTATGAATGTACTGAATGTTAAACATATAAACACAATGCATCAGCTATATCCACAACTGAAGTGAGATTGCATGTGAGCCAGCCTTTGCTGCAGTAAGTCTGTTACACCAAGTAACCTGGTAGTAAGGAATAAAGTCCTAAAGCCTTTTTAAAAATATGGTTGGAAAGTCTCTGGAAATTATGGTGTCAGCAGAATATGCACTGGCAAGGCCCAGGTTGGGGAAAGTTAGGGAATTTTTGGAAATCTGCCACTATTATCATAACCTGGTAGCCCGGTTTGTGGAAATCCAGGGCAGACTAGACACCATTATTTCCAAGGCAATATTGGTTGTTTTTAGAAAAATGGGTGGAGAGTCCACCTAAGAAGGAGGGATAACTAACTATATAAGATGGTACACAGGCACTCTGTCTTCAGTTTGGATCCTGATCTGATCTCGCTTTTATTCTTGTAAAAGAATACATTCTACTGCATTGGACTCTGACCATCCCCAGTAACTTATTTTTGAATTGTTTGTGACTCCAGTAAATGTGCAGCTTTGTTGAAAGTTAAGTGTTGGTGAAGAGGTCTAGACTTAAACTGTGGCCCAGACCTGGATTTCTTTTCTCCAACAGACCTGACAAAGACCAAAACTGAGACAAAGACCAGACAAAGACCTGACAAAGACCAGATCTGTTAGAAACTCTTAGTTGTAGGAAGACTGTTTGACTGAATCTTTGTTCTGAGTTTGATGTTTGAGACCTGATGACTTTTTTGATGTTATGGCAGACAGTCAACACTTGTTAGCATGGTAAGCTAGTGACTCCCCAACTGCAAACATCAGTCTTGTGTTTGTTCTTATTTACCCCTAGTTCTGAACATGTGAAGTGTTTAAGCTCACACTAGAGTAATGTGTATTGAGTGTGTGTGTTGTCTTACCAGAAAGGCACACAGCATGTAGAAGCTCATGAAGTAGATGATGGCGAAGTTGGATCCACAGGTGTACTCCTCCCCGGGCAGGTAGTCTGACTTAGGGTCACATTTTTTTCCGTACATACAGGCTAACATCACTTCATGCCAGGCTTCACCTGTAGCACATCTGCACAAGATTCATCAAATCTTCACATCAGGCCTGATACACTGAACACAGTTTGTCAACACTCCATTATTACTTTTGTTTTAACTTTGACTGCCTTTGTACAGATGGTTTCAGTTTCTAATATTTGAGCAACACAAATATTATCATAGTTTTATAATGCAATCACTGTTCAAATATTCATGAGTTAATTTGCATGTTAGCTGATAATAAACAGAGATGTGAGATTGTGTCATTCTATATTTATTGAAAATGTCAACAGCTGAGGATGACGCTGCACTGATCACTAGTGATGTTCAGACTGCAGTGTAAAGGATATAGTGATGTTTGTTTGAACCAGTCTGTTTTTTTTCTGTTGTTCTTATGTTTCTTATTTATAATTGTAGTCTTTGTTTTTATTTGTGAATATTTAAAAAATGTTTTCTCATAAAATGTTTATTTCTCATGTTTAACACATTTTTGTCCTAAAAGAAAAATGTCTGATTAAAAAATAAACATAATTAATAATGTAATGTAATAATTTATTTGACTTTAATGGAGACATATCTGTGCAAATTATTGAAAGTGCGTTTTTGCTGTTGTCGTGGTAGTTTGAATCAGCACTCAGACCCTCGAGCTCCATCTAAACTCTTGAACATTGGAACAGAGCCAGGAGAGCTAATGGACTGAGGTCTGAATAAACCTCACAGCTTGAATGAGCTTGTTATGTTGTGACCACCCTGGATCTGTAGAACTGGAAGAAGCAGCAGACTGTGACAGGCTGGAGGAGAACAGCTCAGACTGCCATGTCACATATCCACAGCAAGATCAAATGGCCAGTCCAGAGCTTTCAGTCCCTGAGAGTGGGCCTCTTGACATCCCTCATACCAGACCCACTCCACATCATCCCACAGCAGAGAGGTCTGTGTTCTGAATTCCACATGGCATGAGCTGCATTTGGTTATTGGTGCATCAGACTGTAGCAACTCTAGGGAACTTCCACAATGCACCTGGTGCTCATCATCAACATTTCTACTGTTCACAACAGTAGTAGTAGACACCAAAGCACATCATTACGTCACTGTGAGCAGCCTCATGTCCAGCTAGCTTGGCTGCATATGTTGGATCTGACTTTACATGTAAACAGATTTCTGTTTCATGTGTAACTCTGAACTTCTCCAGTAAATTGAGGTTTTACTGGTGTCACTGGTCTGCTGCTTCTTCCAGTTCCACAAATCCAGATTCTCCGGGTTGTTGTCTGAGTACATAAACTTCCTTCTTTAGTTTGTGGAACAGGACTGTGTGATCCCAGCTCTGCTGTCCACAAGAGACTGTTGTGAGTTAACCTTTTAAACTGGAGGCTACTTTCTGTGGTTACTTTCTCAAACATTTAAAAAAAGACTGTATGTTTGAGTTCTCACCCAAAGGTGAGTAGTTTTACTTAATATCTAAGGCTGGTTCAGCTGCTTCTGTAACGTTCTCAAACATTCTGTAATGTTCTCTAATATTCTCCAACATTCTGTAATGTTCTGTTTTGTTCTCCAATGTTCTCCAACGTCCACTGATGTTCTCTACTTTAGTTTGGGTCAAATCCCTCTTGTGAGTTTGGTCTAGAGCTTCCTTCTTTTCTGAGTTTTTTATTAAATTTTTCTTTAACTTTTCTTTCTCCTGCTCTGACCAAATATTTGTTTAAATCAGATGAAATAACATATTTTCTGCCAAGTAAGGTTCTTGCACTTCAAACACATTTAACTTTGAGTCTCTAACCAGTCATATACTCAGTTCCAAACGTTGACAAATCAGAAGCCATCACTCACTGATGCACAGAAATCACAAAAATACCAAAGAGACACTGCACAAACAGCTGCAGGTCTGTGTTACACTTGCTGATTGCTCACATACAACACAGGAATTAACCAGACCCATCACATACACACTGCATGAATAGGCCACATCTCACACACACACGCACACAGACACACACACACACACACACACACACACACACATAACACACTGCTGTTAGAGCTCATATTCACAGATCCCACAGACTCTTCTGCACAAACTGTATGTTTTAAGGTTCACACTCCTCTACCTTCACCTTGGCTGTTTTTAATAAGATAAATGTGACTCAAGATGCTAATCTGAAATTTACAAAAATTAGCCTCCTTAGCTAAGAAAACAAAACAAACTAGAAGTCAGTTTCTTGCATAGTATTCTGTGATTGATCGATTGAGGAGTGAGGCATCTGTTTTCATCACACATATATATGTGGTCATTTTATTGTGTGATGTGTTGCAAATTTTATGAACCAATTCTGAGAGACGATTAACCACCTAGACCATATCCCATAACAGCTTCCTGTTTACATGCCACAGCAGAGGAAGTACTGGTACCATGATTTGTTCAGGTCACCTCAGTTCTGTTTCTCTCTCTGCCTGATAGACCAATTCCTCAGGAATTGGTCTATCAGGCTCAGAGCTCACGTGTGTGTGTGTGTGTGTGTGTGTGTGTGTGTGTGTGTGTGTGTGTGTGTGTGTGTGTGTGACTGCGTGAGTGCAGTCCCGACAGAGAGTCAGGTGACCCACCTGAATAACAGTAGCACAGCCTGTGGGAATGTCTGGAAGTTGTTGTTCCTGGTGATGTATGTTCCATCAACCAGAGCATTCTTACCAAATATCTGCAGAGAGAGAAGAGAAGGCATTTATGATAGGTCTCATGTCATGTACCTGCTTTACACTGGCTGTTTCTGATCCCAGCCTTGATCCTACATTACAATGGTACACAGTCTACTATCCTGTCTCTCACAAATAAAATGCCATATGAAATCAAATCTTAATTTACATGTACAACTAATTTCAATCACTTTTTTCTCTAAAAATCATTCAATCAGAATTCCCGCTGTTTGTTGCTAGGCAACTGTTGGGACTCTAGTACATTCAGGTTTGTGGAGACCCCATATTTCTTTGTTTCACAGAAAAAGGAACTCACTTCCCCACAGTTCCTCACTGTTGGTTGTGGTCAGTCACAGTTAATCGAGTACTTGTATGTTCACAAACATACCTGTAGTACGTCTCAGTTCTAGAACCTGCATGCAGCTAACCTTCTCCCTCTAACCTGGTACCTCTAGTTTACATGAGCTAGGCTAACAAAGAAACTCACACCTTCCCTCCCCCACACACCAGGTGGTGTCCGCAGCCATTTTAAAAAAGTTGCTTTGTTTACTGCCATCTTGTGTAGTTTTCTTTGTTCAGGTCATGTGGTCACAGCACCCATTTTGAATCGGCCATCTTGGCTTTGTCTGTGTCCCCACAGACACACCTCCATACACACATACACACACACTGACACACACACTGACACACACACACACACATACATATGCTGTAGCATTCACACTATTGTTATTCAAATCCTTATTATTAGTGTGAATGCCCTAGCTGTTCTTCAAATCTTTATATTTTACTATTATTATTCTCATTTTTTCCTTTCCACGGTCTCTCACTACTCCTTCATGCTATTTGTACAAAAACCATTCAATTATGTGTGTACATACACACACACACACACGCACACACACACATACATATACACACACACACACACACACACACACACACACACACACACACACACACACACACACACACACACACACACACACACACACATAGAAAGGTAGACAGGTAGACAGACAGACAAGCAGATAGATAGATAGACAGATAGAAATAGTTTCATTCAGGAAACATTTGACTGTTAATTTCATTTTCTCCTCTGGCAGAAATGTCAGTAAAAATGGTTGATAAACACCACAGATATCAGAGGAGTCTCTAATCAGGTAATTTGACCCAGATGTGTGCCCCCTCCCTCCACTCAGAGGTTGCCATGTTGACAATGCTGTTTCACTGGGTGCCCAGCTGTCTTTCTCTTTAAATAATGTAGCATGTGGAAAACACTGGTTAAAGGTAATCCACCAATCAGAATATATGTAATGTGGAAGCAGTTACATTTCAAACTGAAATTAACAGTCAAATGTTTCCTGAATGAAACTATGTCTATCTGTGTATTTATCTATCTGCCTGTCTGTCTGTCTACCTGTCTACCTTTCTATGTGTCTGTTTGTGTGTGTGTGTGTGTGTGTGTGTGTGTGTATGTGTGTGTGTGTGTGTGTGTGTGTGTGTGTATGTGTGTGTGTGTGTGTGTGTGTGTGTGTGTATGTGTGTGTGTGTGTGTGTGTGTGTGTGTGTAAATGTGTGTCTATGCGTGTGAATTTGTGTGTGTGACTTTGGCAGAAATGTCAGTAAAAATGGTTGATAAACACCATAGATATCAAAGTCCAGCTACAGACTGCTCCACCACTAAATAAAGACAATGATTTACACAAATCTCAACTGGTTTTACTGGAAATATGTGTCAGTTTTAATCAGGAAGCATTCGGCAGTTAGTTTCAGTTTGTCATTCTAACTGACGCAGAAAGACACTTAAATACAGAAAAGAAAAGAGGTACACAGACAGAAAGGCAGGCAGACAGACACAGAAAGGTACACAGACAGGCAGATAGATACACACACACACACACACACACACAACAGACACACACAAATTCACACACACAAATTCACACGCACGCACGCACGCACACACACACACACACACACACACACACACACACACACACACACACACACACACTCACAAACAAAGGGACACCCAGACAAGTTGACAGGTACACAGACAGACAGGCAGATAGACAGACAGGCAAACAATCAGACAGACAGAGACAGGCAGACACATAGACACAATATTATTCAGGAAACATTTGGCTGTTAATTTCAGTTTGCAGTCTAACTGACTCCACATTATTTATATTCTAATTGGTGGATTATCTTTAGAGCTCATTCTGATTGGTGGATTACCTTTAACCAGTGTTTTCCAGGTGCTACCTTTTTCAGAGATATAGACAGGTTGGCAGCCAGACAGACAGAGAACATTGTCACCATGGCAACCTCTGAGAAATACAGACAGTGATTTACACACCTCTCAACTGTTTTCACTGGAAATATGTTTCAGTCCATTTTTAGTCAGGAAGCATTCAGTAGTTAATTTCAGTTTGTCATTCAAACTGACACAGAAACACATATAAATATAGACAAGCAGAGAGGCACACAGAGAGACAGACAGGCAGACAGACACAGACAGGTAGACAGACAGACTGGCAGATAGAAACACACACACACACACCCTCACACAGACAGAAAGCTGTTTACAAGTAAGTACTAATAGAGCGAGATAACACTTCAGACTGGACATAACATCAGTAAATACAGCAACAGACATATTGAATTTAACCTGCTGAACTGGTGTTATACTCCAGATCCTCCTTTTACTTTCCATTGGTTGTTATGAATGAATGAAACTGGAAGTAACGTCCTTTGTACAGATTGAATCGTGAGGAGTGAATTACACGCACCAAACAGCAGGCACATTCAAAATTTATCCAGGAATTTTCTAGATTGATATTAATATCTTAATTTTAATATTTTCTAAATTTATGATAGCCAATAAATTGAATGACAACCGAAGGTCCAACATCTATGGTGTCCTGCTCGTGAGGCAGAGCTCAGACCCAACAGCAACATTTAGACAAACAGGAAAGGGTTCACATCCTGACAAGTTTTGAAACTGGGAAAGAAATTATGTTAGCTGACAGAGAACAGCAGCACACCCTGCTACACCACATAACTGTCACACATGTAGAGATAATGTGACCAGTGTCATCCTGGTAACATTGTGTAGACCTCTCTCTCCTCTTACCAATGGCTTTGATGTTTGATTCACATAAATACCAACACATCTTAAACTAGACTAAAATTTATGAATAAATTTTTGTGGGATTGCTGCTTTTGGAAAAGTTGAAGCTCAACTGCACTGCTGGCAAAAAAAAGAAAAAAGAAGGGATTTATCTACATATTACACATCCTCATAATTAGCTGGACTGTTAAAACCTTTTGAGATGAGAAATAGCTATTTCTGTCTGTGTGTGTATGGGTGTACCTGCATTCCAACCACAGCGTAGATAAAGAACAGCATGAGGATGAGCAGGGCCACATAGGGCAGAGCCTGTAAAACAATGACTCTGTCCGTCACACAGTAACACCCATATGATGATGATAATGATGATGATGATGATGATGATGATGATGATGATGATGATGGCAACGACTCTGACCTGCAGCGACTTGATGAAGGTCCACAGAAGATTGCGTATCCCCTCAGAGCGATTCAACAATTTGACCAGACGCATGACACGGAACAGTCTGAAGAAGGTGATGGACACACTCATGTTCTCAGACGACTTCAAAAAGAGAGACAAACACATGTTACACATGCACAGAGCAGCTGAGACGCTCCACTGAAATGAATGAGGAAGAGATGAAGCAGCTCACCGCAATCGCCTGCATGGGATCCACTGCCTGCAGACACAAACACACCTGTGGTTTGCACTCACTCATATGGCAGTGTTAGTGTCAACACAACCACATTCTATATTTCATAAAGGAAGCAGAAGGATAGTCAACATGCAGATCAGTGCCAGATCAAGTCAAGTGTAGAGGGTTACACAGCTAAAGGAAACACACTAGAGCTGGACTGTGTCCAGGTGTCTGGGCCTAACACTGACTCTTATCATGACTAGTCACTCAGCATCAGATAAAGCTTTATTAGTATTTTCTCAACAAACTGGTCAAACCAACAAGAAACAGGACACAGCTGTTATCGACAGTGCAGTTTTATTCCTGTGTTGTTCATCATGGTGTTTCCTTTCGTACAAGACACAGAATCACAAACTCTCAAGATCAGAGTAAATATCAGATGTGAGCGGTTGTGTTCTCCCTCAACAAGCACTGAGCAGCTAAATGAAAAGGTACAAAGTAGTTCAAATCAGATAAGTAAAGAAAAAGAAATATATTTTTTTTTCTTTGCTATTTTAGGTAAGTATAAGGTATAGTATAAGTATAATATATCACTTACATGATTTTTTAAGGGTAAGTACTAACTGTAATTATCTGTTGTAGACCATGCTGCCCATATCTGCAAGTTGGTTTAAATACTTTGCAAAAATACATATTCATTCAAATAGCCACATCATATGAACTTAAAACACACAAATATTGTAAATTATAATAGCTTATTTCTATTTAATTATTATTTTACCGACTCAGTTTTCTCTTATTGTGAATTCCTTTCATGTCATCTTATTTCAACATTTCAACCTTGTTTGCTCTGTTTTTATGGTTAGGAAAGGAGTTCATTAAGTAAGTTAGTTAAAAAAAACAAAACAAAAAAAAAACATTATGAATTCTCCTTCACATCTTTCCTTGACCGCATGATGTTTTCCATCAAGTTCAAGGAAAAGTGCTTAGGAGTGCTGAGATTATTTTGACTTTTTGAGTGCAGCCCTGGCTTCATGAACATAATTTGGCTGACCATGTGCTGCCAACAAAAAACATTACTTCCTGTCTAACTTCTTCTTCTGTGACTCTGACAGGAAGTACAAAATCTACAGCCTACGATACTCAAATATACCACCAGGGGGAGTATAACTTTTCCTGCAGTTGCAAGACATGAGCAGCTTCAGTCTGAGGTGACAGATTTTTCCTTGGCCTGTTTCCTGATAGGTCCTAAGACTCTAAAGTGTTTACTAAAAACCCCTCATTTGTCAAAACAGCTTCTTCATGTAGTCTTTTAGTTACTGTATGTGACTATATACTGTGCTACACATTAGAAACACAACAATCATAACTATTTAACGTGTAAACTACACAGTTAGTTACTTAGTTCAGTAAACAGCTGACAGTTTTCAGTCTGCTGCTCGTAACCCTGACCCAGCTGCTGCTGATGAGGTCAATGTTGTTTTTTACCCAAATCAAACCTAAAATCAAGCATCATGGGATACCCACATATTTCCTCTGGAAGAACAAAGAAGAGATTATTTTTTTCTGGCTGATGATACATTATTAGTTCTGACACTACAGCTCATAGTTTCATTAGAAGCAAGTTTGTTTCTAGATCTGCTTACATTCAATATCTAAACTGAACTCAACACACGGCCTCTTATAACACACTAAAACAAAACACAAGCAAATCAGTTTGAAAACTGCACTGCATCACAACACAACCAAACAGACAAACACACTGAAAGTAGCACAGATGATAACAGAATTGTATCCAGGGAAGACAGTGATGAACCAGGCTGGGATGACCCTGTTGTTCAGAGACTTTTGTTACTGAAGTTGGACACAAAATGAGCTAAAATTATTATAATTTTTTTTACATTGTGATCACATGACTCAGATGTTACTGCAGATATCTGCTGTTAGCCTAGCCTATTAGCTTTTTGCTCATTATTAACCTGGCAAGTATAATAATTTTCAGCACATTAAATTTCAGCACATTTTTCAAGATTTTTTTCCTCATGCAGACTTTAACTTAAAAACTTTAAGACACAACCCTGATGTCTGGAAGTGGGTGTGGCCTGATTGTCTCAGTTGTCTCACTAATCTTTGTCTTGTGTATCCTCTTTTCTTCTTATATTGAATAGTGTAACATCTCATTAGTCAGAGCTTCATTGTGCACTACATGAGGTATAGTTGAGTGATTTGTAGTTTGAGCTTGTTACTGTTAGAATATTGCCTGAAATCGCCTCCATCTGAGCAGGTAGAACAGGTTGATGATGTTGGTCACGCTGATCACGTTAATTACATTTGATCATCTGGATCTTGTTTTAGCGACAGGGGGCCATGGCTTTTAAACATCCTTGACTGTCCAAGCATTGTTCAGACAAATTCCATGCAACATGTGAATGTCGTGCAAACTGAAGCAAATGAATAGTTACAGCGCAGCCATGGAGACAGTAAAGTCCTCCAGAGGAGGCCAGTGCTGCCTGTGGGAGGAAACAAGAAGAAGTGATATCAGAAAGAGAGAGAGCTGTGAAGGTGCGCATGTGGCAGCAGAGACGAAAATGTAATGTCAGCATTCATAAAACTGAAGATAGACTCTTATGTACCACATGGATACTACCTCTGTGAGCCTTCACAGTGTCTTTGTGTTGTCCCCTGGAAATACAACTGAATTCTTTATGACTCAGTTGCACTTGATAAATATTACATAAAGAACTTATCAAGGTTGAATATGCAGCAGATTAAAATGCAGGTTACTGTACACAACTGTGACTCCACATGACCAAAAAGATGAATCAGGATTTTCCCAGATTGTTTTTGTTTCTTGAGGAAAATGCAAAAAGACTAAAGCATCAATTGTATCTGTTAGGTCAACATGTTCAGACTTGATCAAAATAACAAAAGGCTCTCATCATTGTCATCAACATAGATCATCTCTGACAGCAATGTTTGAACTGTCACCATCAGATACTCCAACCACAATAACTACAGCCTGAAGGACGCATAGACACATTTCACCTGCTGCGGTTTTATTCAACGGGCAGGTGAAAGTGCAGTGGTACAAAAATTGCAACAAACAGGACATTTATGTTAAGGAGACTAATGTCATACAAAGACAAAAACCACTGGACCCGACTACAGGGCTCCAGCTCCTGCGGCCTGTTCAGGCCCAGGCTGCAGTCTAGAGGTGACCACCTCTACCCTGGCTTTATACCTGAAACCACAGTTAATTGTAATCCAGACTACAACGGACAGGCAAAGGACCACGCAGATGTGACCCAATAAGCTTTGACTTTAGTACAGTAAAGTTTTCTTCTAATGAGCAACAAATGATTGGTAATAAAGTGAAACGATAAAGACCAAATAATATATGCTGATATAATACGGCATTACATTCACCTAATTACACCTGTCTAATGAAGCTATCATAGGTCCATGATGGAAGTATTCAATGGGAAGTTTGACAGCATAATTTGTAGAATAGCGTTTAACTGTAGCATATTTTGGATCTGATATGACATTATATTTTATTTCTCATTAGACTACAGAAAAATAAATGGTGTCTAATAGTATAGTAATTAATTAGAGTATAATTTGGTGTAATAATGTCTAAGGTTTGTTTATTTAGATCTAATATGTAATTATAGGTGGTTTCTAATTGCAGCATAATTTAGGTGTAGCCTCTCAAAAGGGTATAACTATGTTTGTTTACTGTCCAATAAAGAACATAATACTTATAGTTTTGTCTGATTTGATACAAACTACGGCTTGTTATGTCCTTTTACAACTTTTTGTGTCTAATTTAATACTAAGTAAGTTATTACAAGTAAGTTATATACTTATTGGTGTCTAATTTTGTACATGCTACGGCTTGTTATGTCTTATGACTTTTTATGTCTTATTGTCTAATTTGATACAAACTAGGGCTTGTTATGTTTTATTAGTGTTTCGTAAAAAAAAGTGCAAACAAGAAGAGAGTGAAAGCATCATCACTGTCAGTAAACCTGTCGGATTTAAGAATCTGTGTTCAGTTCAAATGAAGCTCTAACAGTCATTATGTAGTTTTTTTGTGTGATATAATCTCTTGTTATAAGCTCTGTTATAAAACTCAAAGTCAAAAGACTCAAACAGCAAAACCATCCACTGATCTATACAAATCTACAGTCTACTGAGCAAAATATTATATCAAAAGTTTATATTTATGTCCTGTTTTATGTAACAGGACTAACAGGTGATGAAGACAGGTGTTTAACCCAAATTAAAATCAGGACACATCACAAATATACTGTACAGTGTTCCTGTAAATTTTCTAATTGATGATGTGGAGTGAAGTTAAAGGAAGTTGAATTTAAACTAAAATACAATAGAAATGATTAATGACAAGGTCACCAGTCAATGTCTGTCCTGCTGATTAAAATCAACTACACAGATCTACTCTGCAAACAGAAACAGAGTTTCTATACAACATAATTTTGTTTATTACCTAAGCTGTTCACTCTGTTCATCATGTGTGTTAACATCAGCTGTTTCTTTAATCTGTTTCACTTTTGTGTTTTACTCTGACATGTATGTCTTCACAAAACCTGAATCCTGTTGAACAACTTAATAAAAAGTTATCAATATATACAAAAATATGTACGGCTAATTGTAAGATTAAGTGAAGCAACCAGTAAATTAATGTAAGTAAAACCAGAGGATAATAAACCTGTGTTTGAATATGTGAAAAGAATATCAAAGATTATTTGTGAGTGTGTGTGTACTCACATCAATCTCGCTCAACATCACGTCCACAACACTTCCAATGACGATGACGAAGTCAAACACGTTCCAGGGGTCTCCAAAATAACCCTGAGAAAACAGCACAACTGTAGGTGTGCGTGTGTGTGTGTGTGTGTGTGTGTGTATGTGTGTGTGTGTGTGTGTTTCTGGTTACTGTTGTTTAGAGTTTTATTTCATCCCACAGACAATATGATCTGCCCAACCATCAACAGAGAGAACTGATGGAGCCAGTCGCCCAGTCCATCGGGGAAGTTCCTGCCTTCCAACATCAATTACACTACAGGTTCTGACCATGAAAACCTGCAGCTACAGTTCAACTTACAGTCAGTGAGATCTTTATATTCTGTTCATGACTGGGTCGATGTGGAGATGAAATAACATTTAATCATCAAATTTCACTTGTAGACATCTCAGTATCATTAGTAATACAGCTCAATAGTAAATAGACAAATCATTTCCCACCATTGTCCAACTTACACGGTTCCTTTTATCAGTTATTGATTAATCCTCTTTTCGTCTTTGTGATTATCAGACATCACATCTCTCTTATTAGTTAATAAATCTTTTTATTTAATATCAGTCTTTGTCCTGTTGTATCCCTCTGAAGTAGAGATCAGAGATGCATTGAATCAAAAAGTCGCAGCGCTTATATTAGACTAAATACACTAATTATATTAATTATTTATTAATTACTAATACGTCCCCTGAAGTGGGAGGTGGTGCAGTATCCTCCAACTCGGCACCAATCTCATCAAAACCAACATGCTGTTTTTCTACCACAAGGTGGTCCTGCTGTATGTGGATGCAGAGAGACCATGGGCAGCTTGTGAATTTGATTTCATCATCTGCTCCACCGGGTTCAGACAGGTAATCAAACATCTATTAGCATGTGGAAGTATTACTGCGTAGGCTACAGTTAGGAACTTCAGATAATGCTAGTGCTACTGATATTCTGCCACACTGAACTGTGTGTGTGAGGGGTGAACAGCTAATTCACTCAGAAAGCACACACTCTCTCATAAGACCTGCCTTCTGGAAGCTTGGCACCCAATCAAAAATGAGATCCAACAGTCTGTGACCACTGTGGTGGTCCACTGATCACAAACAGTGATGTGTTGAGTATTGACTAACCTTGGCTTTGAAGGCCATGAGTTTAAGGATCATTTCCACAGTGAAGAGCACAGTGAAGATCACGTTCAGCATGTCAGACAGGTGAGTGACGTGGTCTGACTGGTTACAGTGCTGTGGGTTAAAAAGGCACAGACAGCTTCATAAAGTGAGACAGTGATGTTAGCTGTTTGTTAGCTCTAAGCTTGTAATGAGGATAGTTACAAGAGGAGAGCCAGCTGGAGAAGAAGAGTCCAGACCAGGACAACAAGACTGTCAGTCTGTTAAACCCAGTTCACACATTCAGCATCCATGTCATAGACTCTGCTCAGAGCCTGGGAGTATTTAGTTGAATATGTAAATTGCTCAGATCTGACTCGACAGTTCATTTCTCCTGTTGTAACTATACAGGTGCAAAGTATGATCTAGTTTTCTCTCCTGTGACTGAAGATTAAGTGAAGAAAAGGTTTTGCCAGGATAATCTTTATGAAAGTTTCTTAAAAGGTTATGCTAGATTTGAACAATAATATAGCAGCAAACAACTATTTTCTTAAGGAAGTGATAGTGGAGTAATTGCCTCCTCTGTCTGTGTTGCAATCTGAGTTAGCCTGCTCTTTAATTTGGTAGCCTGTCTGGCAGTGCATGCATGTATGTGTTAGTGCATGTGAGTCCCTTCTGTTAAAGCGTTGGTCCTCCCTACATTTATAAACACATAGGTGAGATGGCTCAGTGCAGTAAGCAGCATTCAGGTGAGAGTGACCTTCAAAATTTCCTCCACTGAGGAAGAAACCACATTTTCCTCTAAAAAAGGCCTCAAACAAAGAAAGAAATGAGACCAGAGTACAGGTGGACTGAACATGAGGACTACCAGCTCAAATCCAGGTTGGCTGGTGGACTGTCAAAACATAATAGTACATAAAGTTTTAAAAGTCTTTAGCGGCTCCATCAGTGTCATTGGTGCGGCTGGTCCCAGTGGATCAGTCCAAGACCAAATTCTGTCCCAGTACGACGTGGAGCCAATACTGGTCGGGGTTTACTGAGAGGTTCATAATATCACTACCTGGCTAATTGCTGGCATTGTTGTGGAGTGTATCACAGCAATGCTAGCGCGGGCTAATGGTTGTAGTTAGATTATTTTTTGTTGGCTTTTGTACACAGGGTAACTTTATTCAATTAAGCTTCTTGTTGTGTTTAGTGAACTATTTCACTGAGCTTCATAACAACTTGACACTTTGTTGAGAATGTGAAGGGAGGGGAGAGGGAGGCATGGCCAATGAAGCATTTATTTTGGTTTGAGATGCTGGTGGGCTAGTGGTATCTAGTAGCAGTGACGATCACATATGCACACACACAAACACACACACACACACACACACACACACACACACACACACACCGGCTGATGGACTAGATGTCGCACTCGACCACCAATATTTTGAGATGATTTTAGAGACAGATCTGAGAGACGGAACAATGTCACCATTGTAAGTCAGGGCTGAAAATATCTAAACCCTCCAGATGTAGGATTTAGAGAGTAGGATTTAGAGAGTTTCAGGTCTCCGAGTATAAACTACTGAACGTGTAAAAGTTAGCGAGTCACTGAGAGAGGGGATTACCTAGTTATAGAATTAATACTGTGATTCTTACATTCCAGTTCAGTGTGAAATTTAAAGAAAGATTTGATTAGTCAAGATGAGAACAACAAAACTGGTCTACTTCATATGAAAACTTTAGTACATTTGCTGCCTTAAAAACATGAGTAAACTTAACTTTAAATGACAGTTTGTATGAACATAACTGAATTTATCTTAACTTGAAATCCTGAGTTGAAATAGTGTGGTGTAATTTATTTGACAGTGTAAGAGTGCTTTTAACTCAGAGTATCAAGTTCAAAGAACAAATTATGTTTTCTAACACAACTTGTTTAACTGAACTTTCTGTGTTGAAGCTAAACCTAAATTTTTAAATTACCCTACATGAATTATTTTACAGTATATTTCATTTAGCTGCTGTTCTTCATTAGACTAACTATGTCACATAAACTATACACCCTAGTGTGTTAAATGATAAACTGCAACAGGTTTGTTTGTTTCTTCAGTTTTCTACACAAAATCTCATTCTGTTAAAATCATTAAACAGACAACATGACATTAAATATCAATCATCATATGATACAAGTATTTTTAGTCATAGATTAAAAAGAAAATGAACAGCTGAAACCTTCCTCTCTACTCTCTGTCTGTGTAAATCTTTGGGCGTGTGTTAATGTGTTATGTTGTGTTCATACCTGCATCCCCAGACACATGGTGTTGAGCATTATGAGCAGGAACATCAGGTACTCAAAATAACAGGAGGTGACGATGTACCACACCTGATACTGGTAGGGGTTCTTAGGAATGTAACATCTCAGTGGTCGGGCCTTCAGAGCATACTGAACACATTGACGCTGGACAGGTAAAAAATAAGGGGGAGGGGTGGGGTTACAGGGCTCAGACAATGTAAAGACATATACACACCTATTGTTTGTGTGTGTGTGTGTGTGTGTGTGTGTGTGTGTGTGTGTGTGTGTGTACCTGGTTCTTGTCCAGCTCACAGTTCTTATACTCCTGCTCTCCTTGCTCCTGGAAGGTGACAATGACGAAGCCCACAAATATGTTCATCATGAAGAAGGCGATGAGGATGAGGTAGATGATGAAGAATATCGAAATGGCCACCCGGTTGTTGTACACTGGGCCTTTGTCCTCTAGGTTTGAATCTATGGCTTTATATAGAATCCTAGGTAACACACACACACACACAGTAAGATGTACAGTATGTCAAACAAAGGGAAAAAAGGTGGTCACTTGCAACCAATCCAAAAAACTATGTAACACAAGATAATCCAAACACACTGAGAAGACGGGAGCAAGAGACAAAAGAACTTCACAAATCCAAATTGAAGCAAAACCGATGAACTGACAAAGACAACAGGAGCACAGAAACTAAATACACACAAGGGAGGCAAGGGTAATTGATCACAGGTGAAACACATTAGGGCGGGGCAGGGAAACAGGACAAAGACAGGCAGTAAAATAACCACGAAATAGGAAAGTAATTTCAAAACAAAACAGCAAAGTAACAAAAAGTCAAAAACTGTAAAAAAAAAAAAAAAAAACTGTCCACTTAAATAGTCCCTTCATGGCAGACCATGACAGGTAGGTAGGTGAGTTAATCGGGATCTGGTCTGACTCAGACTCACCTGGGCCAGCCTTCAAAGGTGGAGATGGTGAACAGCGTCAGCATGCCATTCAGTATGTTGTCAAAGTTCAGTTCTGAGTTGGTCCACTTCCTCTTATGGACCTCCATCTCATGAAGTGCCCCCTCCTGGTACTTTATGTACCAGCCTCTAAAGCAAACAGACAGGTGAGATCATCCCAAATCCACATAAAGACCAGGGCTGGACCTTGCCCCAAGGTGGAGTGAGGTCAGCAGTGTAGTGTGGTGCGAACCAGACAGAGAACAACCTAATATCTGATACTGATGTGATACTTTTGACTTAAAATATTTTGTACAGAAATTGCAGAAGCAGAGTTTCACAGCAATTTAGATCAACACCAGAACCAGACAGGGGTTTAATCTGAAAAAAGAGTTACACAGCATCACTGAACAACAAAGTCCTTACCTGCAGGTTTTCTCAGTCATCTTGTCTGGATCTGTGCAGGCATAGAACTTCCCCTGGGAAGAAAAGTGATGTTGTCATGAAAAGGTCATAGGTCATTTACGTTCTAAAATACAGTGTTAATGTACTTTGTTTCCTTCTCTGCTCACTTTGAAAAGTTGCACTCCGATGCAGGCGAACATAAAGTCCAGCAGCATGGTGACCAGAACAATGTTTCCAATGGTCTTCACAGCTACAAAAACACACTGGACCACATGCTGCAAACATAGAGACATTACAGCGAGATCGTGAACCGTCTAAGTGTGAGGCCATCTGTTAGAGTGGAGATCTATTCATACATGTCTCATACCTTCAGTCCCTTGGCTCTGTTGATGGCCCTCAGGGGCCGCAGCACCCTTAACACCCTGAGAATCTTCACCACTGAGATGGCACTGGATCTGATATGACACAGACACACTCATTTACTGATAAAGAACAGAGCTGAGAGAGGAGGTGAGTCAATGATGAGTGACTCCACTTACTCCATGCCCATTGAGAGCAGAGACACACTGACCACCAGCAGGTCCAGGATGTTGAAGGAGTTCCTGCAGAAAGAGCCTTTGTGAAGAATCGCTCCGTATGTCGTCATCTGAAAAACAAGACTGGTTATCACATGAAATGAACACCACAACTGAAAATTCACTGCACTGAAGTCCCTGCTGTGGGTACAACATACTGTATATCTTATAACAAATAATATCTGATTATCTTATAAACAAACAAACAAACAAATAGCAAAATCAAATGTTAGTGTCATGAAGTGTTCAGAACATTTGCTGCTTAAATTTAACTAAAATTAAAACGATCAAAATGGGACTAAAGAGGAAAGAAAGTCTTTTGTCTGTTCACTACATTTGTATTAAAATTAATTTATTATCGTAGAGCACAGCCTAATCCGGCGGGGGAGAGCTAGCCCAAAAAGGCACCTCTCCCTGACTCTACCTCCCTCATTCAAAATGGCCGCCACTTTCTCCAACTGGTTAGGGGAGTTTGTTTGCTGAATCTGCTAGTGTGTTTTGTCCGAGTTGATGATGTTGTTTGTGGTAGCATAGGCAAGATAAAGGAGAAAATAGTTGTGGTGTGAGGAGCAGTGATGGCTGGCATTAGGGGAGTGACTCTGGGACGCCAGTGATCACTGTCTAGCCTCCTGGAGGTGTCGTGGGACCAACTAGATGAAACACTGGTGAAAGGAGGTTCCCACCTGATGACCCCAAAGACATGTTAGTTATCACTGCTCATTGGTTTGTATAGCCAAATTAATACTTATCATAGGACTTAGGATGTTAAGCTTAGGGAGCTATTCACTGAGTCTGGTCCATTTTCTGTAGCACAAGTTTCTTGTGTTTACCTTAAATTCATGACCACAATAAAATGTAAAATATCTGTAAATGACTACTAATAAAACTAAAACTGAAATCTGTTCCCAGTACCAGGGAGAAGAGAAAATATTCCTCTTCTCCCTGGTACTGTAAAATGACAGCATCAAAATTTGAAAAAGATAAATAATATAATATGAACAATTTAAATACTTCAAAATGACAAAAAAAACATAGCAGCAGATTGGTGATATTATAGAAGCGCACTGCAAAAAAAAAAAAAATAGACACCATGAGATCATCCCAAGAAAAGATCTCATAATTATGAGATTCTGATCTCGTTATTATCAGGTGCCACATGAGTCAATTTTTTAAAATCAAAAATGAGAAAATTAGCTGTTTTTCCAGAGTCCATGAACATTGAATATACCCCTGCCATATTCTATTGTATTCTTATTTGTATTTTATGTTATTATTTTGCTATCAAGACACAAATGTTTTTACTTCTGTATACTTTTAAAATGTGCTGCTGTTGTGATTATTTGTTTTGTTCATTATTTGGATTTTCCAAAATAAAAGACAGGGGGAAAAAACAATGTTTCTAATAGGTGACAGGTGACAGGTCTGTGTGAAAATCATTCCTTTGTACCTATTCTAAATGATAATGCTTTTCCCACTTGCAAACAGAGAGGTATGGGTAATGTAGGTGACCTATATATTAACAGGAACTTTGCCTCATCTGCAAGTTTTCTTCAGATATTTACAAATTTGAGACTATGGATGATAACTGATAAATGATGACTATGACTACTAGGAAGCATAAGCCTAATTAAAAATCTTGGACAAACATGAGTCCCTGGAGGCAAATAATGCCTCAGCTTAGTGGTTGTCTTTCATTATGTGTTTGCTGAATTTGTCAGACGATATCACAGTTAGAAAATCAGGATTTGACCATAGGCGATCCAGACATAGACTAGGGCCCAATCCCATTTCTTTACCCCTACCCTTCCCCTACCCCTTGCCCCTTGGAACTGAGTTACAACGGGTAGTGGTTGAAATCCTCCCTACCTTCGAAATAGGACATCCCTTTAGAATGCAATACATCATCAGTAGTCTCCGATGGCTTTTACATAAGCAGATGCGACATGTTTTTGCCGGAGATTCAACATGCTGCCAAAATGTGAAAATCATGCACAAATGCAATTCTTTCACAACTTCAATTTCATGCATCAATTGATCAATTGAAAAAGAAAAAAAACACTGGTATATTACCAGGCTATTGTTAGCGATGCCCTGTAGGCAGCCCTGACAGTCTGCATTGATATGAGAGCGGTAAAGTTCAGCAAACTCGCTGGAGTGCAGCATTAAAATATGCCAAAATGCGAGATTGTCATGCACAAATCGGTAACAATGAAGTAACGTTAACAATAGCTACTGAGACATCAGCATACTACTAGCAATTTTTTTGTGGCTTTTATGAAGAAGAGGACCAAATTCATTGAAAAAAAGATGGTTGTCATAATTTTGAAATCTTTATTAACGGAGAAAATTACATTTGTGAGTTTCTTTGGTCACTTAGGTCAGTTCTGCAGCCATCTTACCGGTGATTCACAAGGCATTCAGGAAAATATCTCATAACACTCCGTTTGAAGTGTGCCCCTGAAAAATATTCGTTTGAAGGGCCAGTTAGTCCTCACACTTCACCCTACCCCTCTATCTCAACAAGAATCGGGACACCCTTCGCCTAAACATGAACACGGAAAATGGAGGGGTAGGGCTAAGTGTTAATGGCAAGGGGTGAAATGGGATAAAGCCTAGGTTTTGGTTCGTTTTTTTGTTTTTCCTTTCACAAGTTTGCATTCTAACTAAACAGAAAAAACAAACAAACATATTTAAATAAAAAACTTTCATTGATAGATGGATGGAAAAATGGATAGATTCGCAGTGTTTCTCCACACCATTTCAGGTTCCTTCTTTACTTTGTAATCCACCTCTATCAACATTATTTCCTCTGGTGTTTATTCTTACCTTGAGCACAATTTCAGCTGTGAACACTGACGTGAAGACGATATCAGCATAGGCCAACACCTGGAAATGTCACATCATTTATAATATTAACAATAATCTGATACAAAATAATAATGTGATTTTAATTCAACATTACATTACAAAGTAAAACACTGGGTGGCTATGAGGAAAGCAATGTAATTTCAGGGCAATGTAATTTCAGGGCTCCCTATGACATATGACATATAACATCGTCTTTTGACATGGGATAATAGTTATTATCATGTGATATCAAAGAGACGTTAAAACGATGCCCAAAGAAAGACAAAAAAACATTTAACGTAAAAGAATGGACTGCTGAAGACGACAATAGCCACTTGGATATGGGGGGACCTATAGCTGGCTACCGACTTTGCTAACCTACAGATGTTATTACAGGAACAGAGAGACTTTCAGCGTGAAAATGGAGACATTCTCTGAGAAATTCAAAAGGGACATAAAGATAAACAACAGCAGAATAGAGGAGGCTGAAACATGAATTTCAGACAGAGGATAGACAGCAAGGGTTGGAGGAGGCCAAGAGGGAATTGCTAAAGCTACAGGTGAAGTTAGAGTCTAGGCTACTGGATCAGGGGAGATCAAGACGGGAAAATATAAGACTACACAGCATAGAGGAAGGAAAGAAGGACAGTGGACAATCTGCTTAATACTAGAACCTCGAAGACAGTGTTTATGATGTTTTCTGAAGCCTAGAAGGTATTAAAATAAAAAACACAAGATTTCTGAGCATTTGTTCCTCTGACGCCAAAACAGTCATATAGACTGCTGTGGCCAGCTGTGGCCATAGTAATGTTTCAATTTTGCGGTATTCACACATCTATTTTTTTCACTTATTGTTTTCATTCAACATTAGACCTACACTTTTATATGCAGATCTGGAGAGAGAGCAAGAGTCACTTTCTCAGGACCTTAGCAAGGGGGAGTCTGATGGTTTAGTGATGAGGAAAGTCACTGTCGGCTGGCACATCTGGCTGTACATAATAAACAATAACAACAAATAACAATCCAATAAACCTCATAGACCGCGAAACAGCCGACACACAGCGCTCTTGGAAATCGAGAGCGAAACACCTGTCTCCAGATGCAGGTGTGTGCAAGTGGTAGTCGTCAGGGCATGTGCTGTGGTCACTTTTAGTCAATCATTTCTTCTATAATCTACCCCCCCCCCCCCCCCCCCCAACACACACACACCCTCACCCCTGACCCCCAACACGACATTGTATGAAGAAGGAGAAGTACTAGCAGTTATTTTTTCCACTTCAAGAGCTGCTTGTAAACCTAAACAATGTAAATAAACGTGACGAGACCGTTGTGGCAGCTTTAGGGGGTGCTAGAATGCTGGCGGTCCTAGCGTTAAGGAGAAACTGGAATTGCCTCACACAAACGACCTCAAGATTGAATGGCAGAGGGGAAATATTAAACTTAGAAGACAGGGTTTTGATCAGGTTTTTTCAACATTTTATAATTCAGGATGTATAAGGGGGGTGGCAACATTGATATCGGCCAGGGTAAATTTTGAATAGATTTTAGAAATCAGAGACAAGGAGGGAACATACAATATGGTTAAGGGAAGATGAGAAGGTACAGAAATCTCTCTTTTAAATGTATATGCACTTCCAGGGGAGGCATGGGGATTTTACAGACAAATTTTGATCTAATGATCACTAAAGCTCAGGGAATGGGGATTTTCGGAGGTGACTTTAATTTAAGACTGGACCCAAAATGGGATGTTTCAGAATTAACTCAGACCCAACATAATGGAGTGAGCAAGAAAATTTGAGCGATGCTAAGGGAGATGTGATGTATGTGATGTATGGAGAGGGCTCAACCCTACAGTAAGAGACTACACCTTTTACTCAACATCTCACAGATCTTATTCAAGGATCAACTATTTCTTTATGTACAACAAAGATATTGGTTTTGTGAAATCCTGTAAAATTGGAGTGATGGATTTGTCTGATCACAGTCCTATTTATCTAGATTTGTATATAAAAAACAAGAACACTTTTGTAGGGACACTGAATTCAAATGTACTTAGGGGCCTATAAGACCTATAACAATTCTCTATCACCACTGCTACTGAAAACATTTAACTAGGTTCTACAGAAAGGACAAAATCCCCCCATCATAGCGGGAAGCGGTCACAGCTGTAATACCAAAAGAAGGGAAGGATAAGTTAGACCAAAATGAGATAGCTCCAACTATCAGCCAGTTAGTGCGCTGAATAAAGATAATAAACTTTTCAGATCAATCCCAGCAAGATGATTAGGAACAATTCTTGCAGCTATTACCCAATTGGACCAGACAGGATTTATTAGGCAGAGGCAAACCCAGGTTAGGTGGACGTTGCATGTGATTAACCACATCAGCAAAAATAATATAGAACGGTCTTGCTGGTGTTAGATGCAGTGAAGGTGTTAGACTCCATTGATTGGTCTTATTTATACAAGGTATTGTACAGATTCCAGGTCCATGAACATTTTGTTAGGACGATAAAAACAGTGTATTACAAACCAACACCTAAAATACAGATTAATGGTGGATTATCAAACACTTTCGAATTAGAAAGGGGATGCCGACAGGGCTGCCCCATTTGCCCACTCCTATTTGTGATTATAGAACCCTTGAGTCAGTGGATAAGACAAAATAAGAAGATACATGGAATTATGATGTCTCAAGAGAAGCAAAAATAGCCCTGATTGCAGACGATACTTTGATATATTTGGGGCGTCCATCTATTTTCTTACTAGAACTGCTTACAACTCTAACAGAATACAGATTATTATCAGGCTGTATACTAAATAACCACAAGTCCCAAATTCTGACATTCAAATAGTCTCCAAAATGATGTTACGACTCATTTGGCAGGAAAAAAGGCCAGGGATTAGGTTTAAGACTCTCACACTGGTTAAGGATAAAGGTGGCCTCTCCCTTCCAAATATCAAAAATCATTACCAGGCTGTACAGATAAAAACCTTGGTCAGCATATGCAACCCATTTTATAAAGCTAAGTGGAAATGCCAGATATCAAGCAAAATTCCATTGCAAGGGATTATAGGCGACAGTGGTTTGATAAATCATTTAAAGGAGGGGAATCTGTGGATGAAGACATCTCGTAAGATTTGGCAAAAGGGTGGTCAATGATAACAGGACCAAAGGACCATATCAGATTATGAGATGGATAGGATATGATTTAGGACTTTCTACCTCTCGAGGGACGCTAGAGTTAAACAATGGGCTGACAGAGTACTTATAAAATTCAGTGACATACACAAAGACACTTCCAGGACCTTAAAAACTGTTTGGATTAACAAACCATGACTTTTTTAGATATTGCAACTTAGACACTACTTGGAGAAAACAACAAGAAAAGAGGACTTGGACAAAATTAATTCAGGCATATTCATTATATTCTTATTGGGGTATGATTTGGACCCTGGTCACAGAATAATACTGAAGTTGTATAATTGGTTTCAAGAATTAAAAGGGAAAGATACGACGTATATAAAGGAAGTGTCCAGGAGGAGACACAACATGCTGGAGGTCCTGTGGTGCAACTAAAGCAAATCATTTTCATTTGATCTGGGACTGTCCAGCCCTTTGAAAATATTGGGAGAAAATTAAAATGGCCATGGAGAAAGTTTTATCTTCGAGACTTTGTATTTAGGTTTAAGAATGGTCACAGTGAAGGCATTAGAAATATATGTATAATATCTTTATTATTATTAGCAAGCAAGAAAGCAATCACAAGGAAGTGGTTGACAGCAGATACTCGAGGACTGGGTCAATGTGGTTCAGGATATTTTTATAATGGAGAAGCCTACATTTATTGTTAGACTTGAACAAGACAAGTTTTAAAGGTGTTGGAAAACTTGGATAAACTATGTAGCAACCTTTATGTAAAATTTTGGGTAATTTATCATAATAGCTCCCCCTATGTTCTGCTCCACTCCATTGGTTCTGTTTCGACTCTTTTTATTTTGTTTTTTTTTTTATTATTAGACATTCTAGGTTATAGGTGGACATTTATGCAGCCAGTTTTTTAATTTTATTTTTTTATAAGTTGGAGGATGTATGTATGTGGATTTTGTGGTCGATATCAAAAGAATGGAAATGTGTGGGTGAAGGGAAGGTTTGTGGGAGAGTATGTGTGAGTGCAGATAAACATATATACTTATTTACTACTTTTTTCTCAGTTTGGTGTATGTATATGGATACAGGGGCATGCAGGTGGATGAGAGAATACACAAGTATTTGTGATTTTCTATTTTTTTCTTTTCTTTCCTTTTTTCGATTACTCTGTGGTAGTAGGTATCAGAGGCTTGTAACATAATGAAAGAGCATCATGTATAACCTGTGTTTCAAATAAATAAAAACATTTACTAACAAAAAAACATTACATTACAGTGAAGCAGACATGCACTTTGTCACCTGGTTCCTGAAAGACATGGGGTCAATGGGATCCTCAGCAGCTAAAGAAATTGACGACAGCAGGATGAAGAGGAGGATGATGTTGGTAAAAGTAGTTGCATTGATAATTCGATGGCAGAGCTTCCGGAACCTGAAAGGTTTAAAAAAAAACAAAAAAAACAACATGTTTGGTCTCATATATATGATATTATTGGACCTAATCTGGTCACATTAAACTGAGACCATGTTCATGTAGTGAGGACACATTCCCTGTTCTTACATCCCAGTGACAGATCAGGAGGGCAAGTACATATGACCCACCAAGTACCTTCTCACCTTCAACTATAAAATTTTGTAGACAAGATCGGGACTTTACAAACTTCTCACAAAAGTAGTGTCAGAAATGATATAACTACCTTCTTCCAACACCAAAGAAGCTGATGTTCCGTCATGATAACAATTTGCAAGAGACAAAAGTGGGGAAAACCTGTCTGTGAATATACACCTGTCTACATACACACTATCATCACATATCCCCAACTGTGTTGTGAAATACTCCATCAGCCTGAAAATACTTCATGGCAAACACCAGGGCTTTGTCTCCATGAACATGTTTATACACAACTGGACTCACCAGACTGGAGGAGTTCTGATCCCTGTGTTACACAAACAGCCTGAGCCAATGTCAAGCTGAAGTTAGGAGCTTTCAGCACCGGGCTGCTGCAGTAGACTAACCTACCGTGGCCGACAAGGGCAAATGCGTTGCAACAGCTCAAAACACTTCCAATAAGCGAAACAAGCTGCAAATACAGAAACGATGCAACAACAAAAACACAAAAAAAAAACACAAAACAAATACATACCTCAGCTAAATTCCCATCCTTCCTGGAGGATAAGGGGATCACTCATATTCGCACTGCCTTGCACCCAGAGGCCAACGGAGGCATGGAGAGGTTCACAAGACACTGAGAAACAGCATCAGAGCACATCTGGCTGATGGCCTTCCCTTCTTAGCCGAGTTGATTCATACTCTGCTACACTATAGTGCTACACCACACTCAACCACAGGTACCTCTCTGGCCCACCTCATGATGGGCTGTGAGCTACAGCTTCCTTTAGATCAACTGTGGCCACAGATAACTACTGCACCTGCATCAGCCCAACAGAGGAGCAGGGTTGCCAGCCACCAGTGTCAGATCACACCACATCGGAACCACAAACTACTCTGCTTTTGGTCTTCACCGTTGCAGGTCACCGACCAGTTAGGAGCAGCAACTTTCCACCTGGATCATGGTGGCATGCCAGTTGACTTCAGAAGGTACCACTACACCCCACTACACGCAATGTCACTGAGAACTGGGGCTTCATGGCTGCAGATTTGGACTTTCCAGTGGAACAGCCACAGCCCACAGATGGACATCAAGTTGAGCAGGCTGACCTCCCAGCAGTTGTGTATGAGCCACAACTGTTGTGGCTGTAGATGTTGCGACACACAGCTGTTTTACAGCAGTTTTGTCGCAAAGGAGATTGTTGGTTGTTGGCATGTGCAAAATGAATAAAGTGTGTTTGTGTGTTCCTAGACATACTAGAGTTTATTAACCACTGGATCATAGTGGGTACATTTTCATTTTCAGAGGAAGGACTCTGACTCTAAAGTCAGACCAACACGTGTGGTTCAGTTTAACTTGATCTTTCTTGGTCATCGGTAACTAAAAACATATTTTAAGGAGATACAGACTTTTCTCTCCAACCTAATCTATGTAATTTATGAGATGAGGAACAGCAAAAGAGCCTGAAGTCCACACACTATCGGCTGTGTCTCCTTATGAACACCACATAAGGACAACAACAGGTGAACTCCAGGTTCTATCCCACTGATAGAAACTCCACTTATCCATCAGAAACTGACATGAACCACCACACATTGAGACAGTGTTTGAACTGTTACCACCAAACACACACTGCTAAATTCATTACCAACAAAAACTTGGTGGATATTAAGACCATGACATATGATAACATGTTTGTATTCTGTAAAGACTGAATATTATTTGACATTTTAAATATTAAATTTATCATTTTCTGCTGTTTCAGACTGTTGATAAAATTCTATATTTATAAGATCATCCTACTGTCATTCTCTGCCTGTTAAAGGACAGAGGTACTGGATCCTGTACAGACTGTTAAGATCTTTTATGACTGATTAAGCTATATAAATAAAACTGGCTCAACTACATTTCCATTGGCACTAGCTCTCAGCAGCATTTTACTTGTTCTGAGGTCCAAAGATAAAAAACGAGCTGGCCTCTGGCATTGGCACTGCTTCCTCCTTCAGCTGCAGGTCTGCCATTGGACGAGGTCTGGGGCTTTCTGGGATCTCAGGGTCTTCCTCCTCATCATCACCTAGCCACGATAAAGAAGATTAGCAAAGGCCTCTATCCCTCTGAGTTTAGTATGATTAACAGCCCATGGAGCAGGTTTGATTTACCAGGAAAGTCTGCTGGAGGGAACGGGTCTTTGATCTCATTCACATTAGACTCAAACTCATCAATTTTCAGCTGCAGAAAACGGTGGAAGGTCAGAAAGTGTTATTATTATAATAATATAATGTGTGTTGACATGCTAAATGAATGGTGTTGGATGTCTCACTTTGGCAGTAGTAGGGATGCCCTCAATGCCCTTTGCTCTCTGCTCAGCCAGCTTCTTTGCCAGGTTTGCCTTCTCCTCAGATGCCTTGTCGGGCATGTTAGCCCTGTAAATAAACAAAGGGTGATTTAACAGGTTGTTGACTTTAAAGAAATGTATTTTCCAACTTGAATCATCTTGTTCTGACTAAAATAACTACATATTACATATAGTGATTGTGGACATGTCTAATGGACATGCACTGATAATTACTAACATGAGCCCTGACAGCAGTGGAGACAGCAGCAGAACACTCGCTGTTGGAACATGTAGTCAGTTGTAGATCATGGTCTGAGCTGCTTCTTATGTAGCAAAAAGTCAGCTCCATACAGAAATAAACAGGGAGAAGAAAAAGTGCATCCAGCACTGTGAACTAGAGCTTCTCATTAACATCAGTGATGACCTGGTGTCTGAGTGGGAGCAGGTTGAACACCTGGTGGACTGTACCAGCAGAGCTGAGGCTGATAGACCAGGTGATTAACACTAATGGTGTCAGAATGACATGATCAACTATCACATGGCTGTAATGTTCAGGTTTCCACAGACTTTGTGATATAATGTGGAAAAGTGCTTCACAGTTCTAAGTCAGTCTAAAACCAGGAAGTCATACCTCAGAGCTTTCTTGCGTTTTTTCTCCTCTGCTTTCTCTTTCTGAGCTAAAGTGAGAGACTCCGCCTCGGCCAAGTTGTCCACAGCGATGGCCAGGAAGACGTTCAGAAGGATGACTGATGACAGGAGAGTTAAAGACTATGGTCTGTACACACACACACACACACACACACACACACACACACACACACACACACACACACACACACACACACACACACACACACTACAAGGATACAGTTTCCACAGACAAAGAGGATGATGAAGTAGAGGCTGACGAGGATTCCTGGCATGCTGGGTCCTCCATGAGCCATGATCCCATTGTACATGACAGTGTTCCAATCTTCACCTGTGAGGATCTGAAAACACATCACTCACACATCATCACAGTCACTATACAGTATAGCGACTATCTATCACTATAGTGACATCACTGTTATCATCATTGTGAACATTTCTATGACAACTTCATCCTTCCTAAACACGGCTGCAGGGGATTCTCTGGAATAATACTAAAATAACTGTACATTACTGCAAATAATTTTAATACATTTCAAACTATTTGAACTTTATGTTCATCAGTTTAGAACGAGTTGCTATGAATACTGATGGACCTGTTAGCATCAGAACCTCTGTATATGTACAAAAAGCACAGTTCAGGTACATTAACTCAAAACTGACCAAGAAAGTAAAAGTCACTTCAGCTGACCATCAGCAGCCATCTTTTTTTCTTTCTTCTCTCTCTGTACTACTGTTAATTCAACCAGGACAGTTTTGGGCCCATTCAAATTAGAAGAGCTCACACACTTTCCTTTGAGAGCAGCAGATGCTCACCTGGAACACAGTGATGAGGGCCTGAGGGAAGCTGTCGAAGGTGCTGCGGGGCTTGGGTTGATTGGGAAAGTTGAACTTCCCTCCAAACACCTGCATACCGAGCAAGGAGAAGATGACAATGAAAAGGAAGAGGAGCAGCAGCAGGCAGGCGATGGAGCGGACCGAGTTCAGGAGGGAGGCCACCAGGTTACTGAGAGAGGTCCAGTACCTGCAGCAACAACATTAACATCCAGCAGAGAGCATCGGTTGATATAATAATAATTAATCATAATTACAATCAGCACTAATTTATAGATATTATAGACTCTACTTACAATCAATGTACTGTATATGTAAGGATTAAACAGCTGAAGAGACTAGAGACATGATGCAGAGACACCAATGTCCTAGATTAAATTATAGGTATATAATATGTATCTGGGACTTAAGAAACCAATACCTCTGTTGTCATGGCAACCCCTGCTCTTTTGACCTTACTTTTCCCTGTTGCTGTGTCTGCTGTTAGGCTCCTAGGATCCTGTTGTATCTCCTGTCTTCCTATGTACCTAAACTTAATGAAGATGCTTCACATTCATTGAGTCTAGTTACCAAAGTCTTCCTCATATTTCGTATGTAAATATTGTTGTATAATTCCAGCTGACAAGCCAAAATAAAATGCACAACACTATAAAATAAACTCACAGTCAAGAGTCAGAGTCACACAGTCAAATTAAATCGTTTTTGATATACAATAAATCATTCATGAGATCAGTTAAAGGTCAAAGGTGATATTTACACTGAATAGTGGTGAGCTGTATTGAAGTGATATATCTCCTTACATCTGATCTCATAACAGCTTCTGTCCAATATAGGATCTGATGCCTGCTTCATTCATCATATAATTTACTGCCCTTTTGTGGCAGGGTATTGTCTCTTAATCTAACTGGACCAGCAGCTGTTGTATCTATAGTTTCTGTCATTTGCATGGGTGTGACCGTCCTGTTGACAAAGGCTGGAGTTTGTCCTGCAGAGAGGGTTAGGTTTAGGTTTGCACATTGAGGATACTGGTTATTGGTTTTACTGATTAGGTTTTTTATTGCTAACCTAACAAATAAATACATGGATAAATAAAAGCTAAGTTTTATTTAAGCCACATGTTTGTGTTTACTCAAATTAAAGAGAATTTAAGGAGTTACTTACAAACAGTAAAACCTAACAGAACAAGAGAATAACTTTAAAATTACAGATTAACTGTGCTAGTCAACAGGCTTACATCAAATATTTGAGGTGAAGACTTATATGCTGCGCAGTGACTTCTGGGTAATTACAGCTCACCTGGTGACTTTGAGCAGGCGCAGCAGGCGTATGCAGCGCAGCACAGAGATACCCATGACTGACATGATGCCCATGTGGACGAGGATGAGCTCCGTGATACCAGTGGACACCACAAAGCAGTCGAAGCGGTTGAAGAGCGACATGAAGTAAGAGGGTAAACCCAGTGCATACATCTTCATGAACATCTCCAGAGCAAACATGGACAGCAGCAGCTTGTTGGCATTGTCTGTCAGTGACGGTTTGGTCCCACACCATCAGGAGGAAGACAGTGGATCAACGTCATTGAAAATATGGACTTCATCATATAAGTTAATAAATTTTCAGTTTTTAAATACAATCATTTGTTACCTCTGAAAACTGTTTATCAAGTCATTAATTACATTAAGACTGAATTGAATTTTACAGAAAATGACAAAGCACTGTTTTATTAGAAAATCAATTGATTGAATGATTGATCTGATGCAGCCATTGCGTACATTAACTAGAATCACCTCCTCCTGGTTGTTTCCTTCACCAACCAGCCAAGTATCAGTAAGCATGGTCACAGTCTCTCCTTCCTGAGCTACAACACTGAATAATAGCCAGAAGTGTTTTTACAGAACATTACGATGTAAGAGTGAAGTTGAACTTTGATCTTTTTGATATAAAATGTCATCACTTCATTTTATCCTTAGAGACATTTGCGTTAACGACCTGAAAATATAGTGCCTCCAGCCCTGACTGTAGCTCAGGAAGGAGAGACTGCGACCGTACTTCCTGACACTTGACTGGTTGGTGGAGGAATAACACAATGACCTCATTGTGTTATTCCTGATTCTAGTTCAGTGTACATTTTATCCTGCTGGTATAAAACAGTGCCAACAACTGAGGGTTAGTGAAGGGTCAGTGTCCACTGACCTCAGAGAATAACAAATGATTATTTTATCATCAGGTCTTTAGGTCTCAGTACACAGTATTAGGCTGTGTTTCCACACAGGCCACACAGAGAGACTGATAGCATTGCTTTATTGTTTATTTCTACAGCACCCCATTGTCTCTCAATGTCAAGCAGAGACCATCAGACAGAAGACAGGTGAATAACACCAGAAAGATTTGAACAAAACCTTCTGCTAGGACAGACTGAAAGTATGAGTGGAAGGTTTTAGAATTAGATACTAAACTAACCTCAGGATATTTTAGATTCATGTAGATCTTCTGTGACCATACTCTGTTAGTACTGTTAGTGTGGATTCTCATTACCAGGTCCAATGTCAGACCCAAGTAAAAGAAATATTTAGGCTAATTTATGAGACCATCAGCTGAGTTAAATTGTAATGCTTTTGTTCATAATGAACTTCATGGTTTGCAAAAGATAAGATATATTATGATATATATAATAAAGTATAAAGTGAAATATGTATAAAATATTGACATAATATTTATTATTTATATATTATTTTATTTATATATTTGGTTAATTCAAAGGTAAAGTGTTTTACATCATTGATAATATGATTGAATTTGTTTCTGTATGTGTATGTTTCTTCCTCTCACTGTGAGTATGTTTCTTCCTCTCACTGAGAGTATGTTTCTTCCTCTCACTGAGAGTATGTTTCTTCCTCTCACTGTGAGTATGTTTCTTCCTCTCACTGAGTGTGTGTTTCTTCCTCTCACTGAGTGTGTGTTTCTTCCTCTCACTGTGAGTGTGTTTTTCTCCTCTCACTGTGAGTGTGTGTTTCTTTCTCTCACTGTGAGTGTGTTTCTTCCTCTCACTGAGTGTGTGTTTCTTCCTCTCATTGTGAGTGTGTTTTTCTCCTCTCACTGTGAGAGTGTATTTCTTCCTCTCACTGTGAGTGTGTATTTCTTCCTCTCATTGTGAGTGCATGTTTCTTCCTCTCACTGTGAGTGCGTGTTTCTTCCTCTCCCTGTGACTGTGTTCCTTCCTCTCACTGTGACTGTGAGTTTCTTCCTCTCACTGCCAGTGCATATTTCTTCCTCACTGTAAGTGTGTGTTTTTTCCTCTCACTCAGAGGAAGCAAATAAATGATCATCACATTTAAACACAGGATGAGTTGCCTATAGGCCGATGTGTTATGCTCTGACCTTGCCAGTTTGTGAGTCTCTCAGACTGCTTGTGATGCTCTGTGGCGATGGCCAGTGTGTTGAAGAAGACGAGCATGATGACCCACCAGTAGAAGAGTTTGGACTTCACATACACTCTGCATTTACGCCGTAGCCAACGATTCCACTTACGAGCCAGTTTACTGCATAAAACAAGCAGAGACCAGTTGAATGATGAGACATGTTGAGTCCTAAAATAAGACTGCATGACTTTTTAGTGATGCTGATGATCTGTATTTATTTCTCCACCTCTTTTCCAGCCTTTCCTTAGCTTTCAGTGTTTTTTACAAGAAGTAAAAAGACTAATCCTGCTGTATTTGTTTTTTCCAGAGGACTTTATATCATAAAATTTCCTGTAGAGAAAATATCAGAAGGTGTCAGAATCCCCTATCTAAGCCTAAGAAAAGGGGATGATGGTAGGCGGCAGGAGGTCAGTCATGTCACATATCTGAAAGAATAAACTGTATGATCATGATTGAATCTTTTCTTCCACAGGACTATCATGTTTTCTCCTCTCTCAACTCAACAGCTCTCGCTGCATAAAAAGAATTTTAACGTTAAAGAAAATATCTTTTGTCAAAAACACAGCTGAGCCTTCATGACACATATGTACAAATGTAGTGTACACACCCCTTTGTTTGAATAGGAACATAAGAAGCTGTACTGACTAGTAATAGATGATCAGCTGCATCGTGTCCATTTTGCCGACACTTCCGGTCTCTGATCCTCCATTTTCCAAGGTTAGCAGGCCTGATGAAGACACACACACACACATTACTGATGATATATCTGGAACTTTAGAGTGGTGTGAGGCGTGCAAACTGAAGTGGGCTGAAAAACGTCAGTCCCTAAACAGTCCCAAGTCATGCTAAAAATGCTCAGCTGCTCGACAAAATGTCATGAACCTGGGGTGCGAGTAGCTCAGTTGGATGAGCATCCGCCCCATGTGTAGAGGCTACAGTGCTCGCTGCAGATGGCCCCGGTTCGAGTCCCGCATGGGACAAGCCCTTACCTGCATGTCATTCCCCCACTCTGCCTCCCCATTTCCTGTCTCTCTCTACTGCACTATCAATAAAGGCACAAAAAGCCTGAAAAAAAAAAAAATTATCATGAAACTTTTTACAGACGTCTCACCAGTTCCAGGAGTCTCTAGCTCCCTGACTACTGGAATCGTCTTTTTTTTTAAGAAGAGACAGAGAGACAGAGCATCCTAATTCTACTCCACTTTTCTTTGTGGGGGGTCTCTCTGTCATCTTCCATCAGTTCAGTTGGGTGTCCTGCAGTACCATGGCAACAAAAGTCCAGAGGAGAGTGAAGGGCATCACAGCCTAATAGCACTAAAACGATTTCAGTCACTGTACTGTTTGCAACAGTGATTTTTCACTTGCCCCTAGTGGCTTAAAAATGGGTGAATTTGTAAGGACATTAATCATTGTGTTTTTTGGCACAAGTTATGTTTAAAAAACTTGAATTGTGGTGGTCCTAAAAGTGATATTGGGGAGGAGATGTAACCTCAGGTAGTTTAACATTCTTCACATTACTTTTTTTCCTCAGCCACTTCCACTTCCTTCTGTTGCACTTTACAGTGAACGTCCACTGACTGTATCACCAGACTGCAACCAAAATGGTCCCATATGCGACTATCCCAATTTTGTGAGTCTGCCAGTTAAAATTAACACATGGTCGCATATATGCCAGTACACGATCATTATTCATTAGGCCACTGTTGCCCTGCATGTACTGCGTTGTAGAAAGTAAAGTAGTTTCTTTTCCTTCCCAGGTTCAGTCTGTCTGACTACCTGCAATTTCATCAGAATGCAGCTGCAGGCAGGGACTGACATAGACACTGAGCTAACCTAGTACCTGTGGTTGTGGTATGAGGGCAATGCTACATTGTGTATGTAGTGTAAGCAATGTGGTCTGTTCATTGCAGACAACTCTTGTTACCAAGTCAACGCAATTTAAGCTTAAGTGATGCGTGTGATGCGTGTAATGTGTGCGATGTGTGTGGTATGAGTGAAGTAATTTACAAAGAATGAAATCAGTCCTGGGGATGGTTTTTTATTACCAACATTTTATACTCAACTACGCCTCCATTGTGAAGCCTCTTTTCGCCCTTATAGCCAGTCAAAAAAAGGTTGGAAAGTTAAAACAAAATCTGTGTCTTCAGGAAGCTCAAGCCCACAAACTGGACCGATGACTGTGACTCTGCTTTTCTCAGCCTCAAGCAGAAGCTTCTCTACTGTGCAGTCCTCGCACACCCGGACTTCTCCAAACCATTTAACCTGTCCATTAACGCTTCGCTTGACAGCGTCGGGGCAGTTTTGTCCCAAATACCAGACATGTCTTATCACCTTTGCAAGCAAGACCCTCACAGGCTCACAAAAGAGGTATCCAGAATTTTTGGCACTCAAGAAAAGTTGAGTCATTGGTTGAGGGGTCATTCTTTCAAGTGTGGACCAATAATAATCCCTTAACCTATGTAATGACAAAACCAAAACTTGACGTTTGTGAACATTGGTGGGTGGCCAAGGTATCCCCTTACATGTTCAACCTCAAATATATCCCTGGGGTGAAGAACAATGTGGCTGATGCGCTAAGTACGGACTCTTTTGCATCAGTGACTCATATGAGAAATCTTCTGGCTGAAGTCAAGGGAACCGAGGAGGAACGAGTCCACGATGTTTTCCACAGCAAGGTTCAAGGCAAGGGCAATACAGTTTCTCAAGGCTCTTCCTTAGGTGGCACCCTCAGAACAAGACACACTTCCAGCCCTTTCTATTGATGAGCTCCGGCACAGCCAAGAACTGGACCCAGTCATAGGGGAGGTCCTGTCATTTGAGGAGCGGGGTAAGCTGCCATCTAGATGAGAGAGTAGTAAGTTAACTCCTAGAGCACAAATTGTACAAGCAGTGGCACCAGCTTAAAGTCCAAGATGGAGTCCTGTTGAGGATCACTAAAGATCCCTCAACCAGACAGAAACTGTGTCAGTTTGTCTTACCTGCTAACTTGAAGATCAAGGACCTTTCTGATTTTGGGTCTGAGCTCTGCCTCATGAGCTAGACACCATAAATGTTGGATCTTCAGTTGTCTATCAATTTATTGGCTATCATAAATTAAGAAAATATTAATATTAAAAATACTAATATTATGGGGCGTTGAGTGGCGCATTGGGTTGAGCAGGCACCCCATATGTAGAGGCTACAGTCCTCGCAGCAGCAGGCCCCGGTTGAATCCTGCATCGGATGGCCCTTTACTGCATGTCATTCCCCCTCTCTCTGCCTCCCCATTTCCTGTCTCTCTTTACTATCCTGTCCAATAAAGTTACAAAAGCCCAAAAAAATATACTTCAAAAAAAAAAAAATACTAATATTAAATAATAACTTTAAAATGAATTAAAGTCCTTGGGGGCACCAGCCTAAACTAATAGGCAAAATACCCAATAGATAGATAGATAGATAGATAGATAGATACTTTATTTATCCCCTAGGGGAAATTCATGTGTCCATTATTGTTGATAATAATAATAATAAAAACAGTTAATAATAAATAAACAATAATAATTAGATTAGTCCACTTCCTTTGGATCTCCTGAACATCTCTGTTCTGCAGCGCAGTGAGATGAGACGTTTGCTGCACCTGTAGCTGCTTCTCTGTCCTGCCAGAATGTTGTGGAGAGGATGGTTGATATTGTCCAAGATGGCCTCCATCTTACATTGCATGTGTCTCTCCACGACAGTCCTTGAGTGAGTCCAGACTCCTGCACAGCACAGACCCAGCCTTTTTAACCAGCTTATGCAGTATCTTTGTGTTCGTGTCTGACATGCTGCTGCCCCAGCAGACTACAGCAGACGCGTACACTGGCCACCACTGACCGATAAAACGTGCAGCATTTCACTGCAGATGTCAAAGGACCTAAGCTTCCTGAGGAAAAAAGAGCTGGCTCTGCCCCTTCTGGTAGATGGCATCCGTGTTCAGGGAAGTGTTGACCAGGTGTTCAGAAGGAGGCAGTTCTTGTAGCTCCATTCACTGAAGGCCATTGTCAGATCCCTGTACTCCTCTTCCTGCCCGTTCCTGATACAGGCCATAATAGCTGTGTCCGCCATATACAGGGTGAACAGGAACGGAGCCAGAACAGTCCCCTGTTGGGCCCCAGTGCTGCTCATCACTTTCCCAGAGACACAGTTACCCAGCCTGAAGTACTTTGGTCATCTTGTCAGGTAATCCACAATCCATGACGTGAAGCAGGGATCCACCCCCATCCCTTCCAGCTTGTCTTTAAGAATGGGGGGTTGGATGGTGTTAAATGCACTTGAGAAATCAAAGAACATAATCCCCATGTAACCACCTGGCTCATCCAGGTAAGAATGGACCCGGTGGAGCATGTAAAGGACGGCATCATCCACTCCAATATGTTCTTTGTAGGCAAACTGTAGGGGGTCTAGTGCATGTTCAACCTGTGGCCTCAGAAGGTGGAGAAGCAGCCACTCCAGTGTCTTCATGATGTGTGATGTGAGGGCCACCGGTCTGTAGTCATTTATCTGAGCCAATCGTCCAACTTTAGGTACCATAACAAGACATGATGTTTTCCACAGGACCAGGACCCTCCCTGTTTGTATGCTTTAGTTAAAGATCCCCTGGAGAGGCTCAGCCGGCTGGGCTGCACAGTCCTTTAACAGCCTAAAACACACACCATTCGGGCCTGTTGCTTTTCCACGTAGCCTCTTGAGCTCCGCCATCACTTCCTCTGCTGTAAAGGACAGGAGACTTGACCCCAGTGTGGAGGGAGTTGCAGCTGCAGTGTCAGGTTGTGGAGGAGATACCATAGGAAAATCTGCAACTGTAGCAGTGGGAGAGAGAACAGGTGAGGCTGTGTCAAACCTGTTATAGAACAGGTTGAACTCATTGGCCTTGTCCACATCACCTGGTGTTGCCTGGCTGTTCTTCTCTTTATAGCCAGTGATAATAATAATGATACTCAGATTTTTATAGCACCTTTAAAGGTACCCAAGGCCGCTTTAAAAGGAAAGAAACACAAAATAAATAAAGAACAAATAAATGAAAACAAGATAGGACAGAATAGGAATGGCAGAGATTGTAGGGAGATGAGGCAGCTAGAGGCCATAGGCCATAGGCCTTGGTGGTGGTCGTCCTCCCCTTCCACATCTCTCTGGTGTTGTTTTGCTGCAGCTTCCTCTCTACTTTCTTTTTGTAGTCCTCCTTCGTCTGCTATAATCTCCTCTTCAGCTCATGTTGCACACACCTGAGCATCTCCCTGTCTCCATCCCTGAAGGCCTCCTTTTTCTGGTTGAGAAGGGTCTTGATGTTACTGGTGATCCAGGGTTTGTTGTTTGGAAAGCAGTGTACAGTCCTTGCTGGTATTACAGTGTCCATACAGAAGTTATTATAGTCTGTGGTACATTCAACCATTCTATCAAGGTAAGGGTCCTTAGTTTTATCATTTTCCTGTGACTCCAACAGTACATTCCAATCTGTACACTCAAAACAGTCTTTTAGAGACTCACTGGCCTCAGGATCAAACTAATGGTTGTATGTAAACAACTATGGCGACAATGAGGTTTAAGACCAACTACCAACAGTTCAATATCCCAACAGCAGATCTTTTCCTTCACTGTGATGTGACCGGGGTTGCACCATCTATTGTTCACAAGCAGGACCAGTCCTCCACCTTTATTCTTTCCACTTGCTCTGGTGTCTCTGTCTGCTCGTACTGCAGTGATGCCGGGTAAATCCACACAACGGTTGAGAGTATTGTCGTTTAACCAGGTCTCTGTGAAACACATGAGACTAAATTCACGATATGCTCGCTGTTTCTTCACAAGTGCCTCTTGTTCATCACACTTGTTAGCCACGGAGTTAACATTTCCCATGAGGATCGATGGTAGAAAAGGCTTATATCTCCATCTCCTAGCCTTTAGCTTAGCCCCGGCTCTGCATCCATGGAACAGCTTCTTCAGCTCAGCCAGTATGGGATGTTTATTTCCATATCTGGTAAACTTTAAAGCCAGGAGTTCTTCTTTTGTGTACATTATTTTCTCCATTGTCAGACGAAACAACAACGTTGAATAAAAAACATCAATCGACAAAAAAATATACTTATACAAATATATTGCAAAAAACTATGAGCTACGTGGACTTGCTGCCACTTGTTGCCAGCGCATCATTATTAATATTATTTCAGTCTCAATTTATTACTATTAATCTAGAATTATGATTAATAATTACCTTAATAATTATAAACAAATTAACATATCAACAGTAAGTTAAAGTTGAAGGATTGGAATTCTACTAAGTAGAGGTTGGCAACGTTCACACTTGTGCAACATTAAACACACCAGTAGTTATACTTAAAGACATTTATTTACAATTGAACAGAGTAAAAAATGCAATGTCTAATCTAGTATATTCAGGTGTGTGTGTGTGCGTATGTGTGTATGGGGGTGTGTCTGTGGGGACACAGACAAAGGCAAGATGGCCGATTCAAAGTGGTCACTGTGACCACATGACCTGAACAAAGAAGGCTACACAAAATGGCAGTAAACAAAGAAACTACTCAAAATGGCTGCTGAAACCACCTAGTGTGTGGGGGAGGGAAGGTGTGAGTTTCTTTGTTAGCCTAGCTTATGTAATCTAAAGGTACCAAGTTAGAGGGAGGAAGTTAGCTTCATGCAGGTTGTAGAACTGAGACGTACTACAGGTATGTGTGTGAACATACAAGTACTTGATGTATGACTGACCACAACATAAGCAAACATTACAACAACAAGACATCAATCAACAGGTACATTAACAAAGTTAAGACTTCTGCTGTTTAACTGTGCTGTGCTAGGGGAGGTTAGGCCCAGTCAGTTAACATTACCCAGTCCTTGGAACAAAACAAAGAGGTCAATTCCAGTGTTGTTGTAAAGTCCAGTGAATTGGGTGTTTTCCTGGTGGAGTAAAGTCCTGTCTGGCTGTGTGACTTCCACTGCTATCTTCTTTGTTCTCCTCACATGGTTAGCTGTTCCATGCTTACTCTGCTGTGACTCCTGTTGCTTGGAAAATCAGCTGGCTGACCTTGTGTTGTAGCCACTGATTCTGAAGAGAACTTTGGTTAACTCTCAGTTAATCCTAAGCAGGTCGCTGCTGTTGAGGAGAAGAGTGTTTGCAGTCTGCTGTCAGCAGGCCGGTAAGAGAGCTGGTTTCTCAGGTAGCAGGGCTGGCCTGGGCTGGGGCTTTGATGCCCTTTTAAGAGCTGAGAGGGGAGAGCAGGAGCTGCTCTCCAGAGCAAGCCGAGAACACAAGAGAGAAAAGAGCAAAAAAGGAGATCTGGTTTTGTTTGGTGACATCCTGGTGGGTCACATGTCACACACTGACCAACACTGAGTGCTCAGTGAGGTCCCTGGGGGAGGGTCATCCCCAGGTGTGAACAGTGAGGAACTGTGGGGAAGTGAGTTCCTTTGTCTGTGGAGCAATGAAACATCTGGTCTTTTGAATGACACACTGGTGTGCACAATCTTGCAGCGCATCAATGGCAAGCCAGAACCCTACACCTCACCAGACAATACTTTTTCTGGCTGCAAAAGTGCTGCCAACAATGTATCCAAGCAAAAAACCCTGAACCAGCTGCCTAAACTCCCTTGGAGAGCATCAGCACTTCTGTATCTATGGTTTTGGTGTGCATAGATTTTTGGAGGCCTGAGGATCTCATCAGAAGCCTCTGCAGATCGTAAACGCCTATGGATATGAGGGGGAATGTAGTCGATAGAAGAAATGACAATAATGTGTTAATTTCACCAAAATCCGTCATATGTTCTGTTGTTTCGAATTTCCCTTTTTGGTGTTGGGAGTACTGTATTAGCCTGCGTTATTGCGCCCTGTACTGATTGCTAGGGCGTCACGCATCACTTCCTGTTTCTCATCCCGCAGTATGTTTGTTTATAATGATTAGGGCACATGAATCCTGTAATTTTATGTTGCGTATTTTATGTTGGTACATTCAAGGTGGTGGAGACCACATGTTTCTTTGTTCCACAGACAAAGGAGCTCACTTCCCCACAGTTCCTCACTTTTCACACCTCGGGACTACCCTCCGTTATGGACCTCACTGACCAGTCAGAGTTGGTCAATGTGTGACACATGACCCCCCAGGGTCATATATATGTGTCATATATACTTTAGATTAGACATTGTATGTTTTACTTTGTTATATTGTAAATAAATGTCTTTAAGTATAACTACTGGTGTGTTTAATGTTGCACAAGTGCCAACCTCTGCTCTAGAACTCTGATCCTTCAACTTTGACATACTATTGATATGGTAATTTGGTTTTAGTTATTATGTGCCTGCAATGCAATAGCATTGATGACATATATTATTATTATGTGCCTGCAATGCAATAGAATTGAAGGCATATATTATTATTCTGCATTCTTTTTTCATCTTATTCATCTTCCGTATCAAAAATTCTGTGCATAACTAGTCTTGCAGCTTTGAGAAAACCCAGACAATATATAAATCAATGCGTGTGTCTCGATTGGGAATGGTGTGCTATGACTTTTCTAAACCATTCGAATATCTATGGGAGAAGTGGGAGAAGCTCTAGAACGCCTCTGAGAAAATTCTGTGTAACTTGTCCTCATGGCCACATCAGTCTCCACACATCACAGCTTCCTCTATAGTAGAAAAAATTCTCCTGTTTCATAGCATGTGTCTAACTTAGCACAGAGACTTACAGAATTTGAACATGAGCCTCAAAGCAGTGGGAGTACCCTCCATCCATCCCATTGACTACAATACAAATTCAGGAGCAGATTTCCCGAGAAATGCATAAGTGAAATTTTACTGTAACTTGCTCCTGTGTCCACATTTTTGGCTCTTGAAACACCAAAGGCAAAAATTGAAAAAAAAACGGCCATGGTCCACTCATGGTTTTGATAGGAGTGACCGTTTTTTCACAAATAGCAGTCGTTTGAGAGGCTTGCCGAGACAAAATCACACCCAGATCTTAGTCAGCTCTGTGTCTTTCGTTGTGTGTGTCGTTCAAACCAGCTCGTTAAGAGACTCTTTGATCTCTGTGATGTTTACAAACACAGCCACACACACACACACACACACACACACACACACACACACACACACACACACACACACACACACACACACACACACACACAGAAAGCTGTTTACAAGTTAGTGCTCATAGAGAGAGATTACAGTTCAGACTGGACAGTACAACAGTAAATACAGCAGCATACATATTGAATTTACTTTGAGCTTTGAGCTACAGGAACTGTTCAACCATCATAATAGCTCTCCCATAGACTGCAATACACACACACCACCCCCACCCTTCACCACCACCACCCCATTTTTATCACTGAAGGGAGGCTAAATAACAGAAACACCTGTGTATAATGTAATATACACTACATCCTCCACAGTGATCAATTGAATCAACAAATGTCTAAAACTATTTTAATAATAAATTGCCAAATGAGAATATTAGTAATTAGCAGGTGTATGCTCAGGCTCCAAAGTGCCTAACTGTGATGAATTGGTTGATTTCATTGCTGTTCTCACCTGAGAACTGATATATCTGGTAACCTAAAGATGTTTTTTAATTTAATCGTTTTATCATATATTATAATTATCACCCTATAACATATACGTTTTACCCCTCTCTCCCCAATTTCAAATGTAACAGAGTAACACGTTTACTCAGAAACATTTTAGCTAATTTACTTTTATCTGAGAACATTTTTACACATTGATTGACTTCTACCAATGTCTTTTCACTAATAGTAATGAGGCCGTTCACATGTTGACATGCTGACGCCAGTGTGGTGTCCTATCACTAGTCAGTTTCTGTTACTGGTTGAGTTTACCGTTGCTGTGTCTGAACACAGTTAATGTTGTTGTTTTCTTCATCAGGGTGTCTAACTACCTGCTGTACATTCAAACTTACACTAGTTCTGCTCCAGCACTTAGGAGTTCCCTGCTCCCTCTAGCGACTTTCACTAACACAACAGTTGTTTACATGCTGTTCAGATCTGCTAGTTACTTTAGTTTTGCAGTTAGCACTAGGTTCTCTCTCTCTCCCTCTCTCTATTGCTCACTCGGTGTGGTGTTGTTGTAACTTCACTGTAGCAGATTGTGATATTTACTACATCTTCAGCGATGTGTGCTGTCTTTAGGCACAGTTCCACTCGCTATCAGGACTAAAATTATAATTAATAATAACAATTATTAATGTTATTAGCTGTCATTACTCAGTAGGAGCACTACAGTTGCCATTACATTACTATTGCTGTTACTGCCGTTACTATCACTATTATTAATATTGGTATCATTGCACATTCTTGTTCTTTTCCTCTGTGCTCTCTCTTGCTCTCTCCCTCTATTTCTCCAACCCAACCAGTTGAGGCAGATGGCTGCCCACCCTGAAACCCTGACTTGACTTGAGTTGACTAACCGGAGCTATCTGCAAATTCTAACTGCCATACCTGAAAATCTTCGTCAAAAAAAGTCAGACAAACTCTTTTAAATCCCACAATTCCATTTTGTCCTGCATCACCCAGTTTTGCTCTCATTCTGACATCTTTTACATTTTTTTAGGAAGTGATGGGAGTTCCCTCCACCTCTCCCATTGACTGCAATACAAATTCAGGAGCAGGTGTTTGTCTAGAATTGTGAGGACAATTTTGGTTAAAAACCATTATTGTGAGGTCATTTTGGCCAGTCCTGACAACTTCAAAGGGCTGTTTGAAGGTTAACCTTACACAGTTCCCAACACCACAAACACACATACATTGAAAGACACACAAACTCCATCACCATCAAATGGATAAGTGTCTCAACCTGGTAACACAAACTTTTCGGAGGCTCTACGGTAGACAGCTCTAATGACAGACACAACAATACACACGCATATTGAAAGACACACACAAACAGCAGCTTACTTTTTTGATATTCACGTTCAACCACGTAAAAAGAACCTACTGGAGGTTCTGTTGGGCAGCTCTACTGCTACACACACACACACACACACACACACACACACACACACACACATTGACAGAAACACACAAACAGCATCTCAACAATTTGGATTAACCTTCAAAATAAAAGTTTCAACATCGTAAGAGGGAATTATTGGCTCTGTTGTACAAAACCTACTGCCAAACACAGAAGCACAGACACTTTCAAAATAAGAGTCTCAAAAAGGTAAGAGGTAAGGTAGGACATAAAAGTTCAATCTTAGAAGCTATTGTCTATATGGGGATATAGTGGTATAGCTTTATTGCAGATCAACTTCTGTTAGGGCTTGTACATGCGTGTATATGTTACGCCCATGAAGTTGTGTAGGGGGGTGACACACTTTAAAAAAATTAGTGCCTGTGAGGACAAACAACAAAGGCACTGTGGGTGGGCTGGTCTTCAGTTGCTTTACTTAAAACGTTAACTGCCAACTAAATCAATACAATCATCACAATAATCACTATAATCACAATATCAAAATTACTCTATTTCAAAATGCAATAAAACTATTCACCAGATATTTACAATGTTAATTCTATATCATTTTACTATTTATAAATATAGTCTTTCCCTATATAAACAATTATCTTATTTCCCTTTATATATCAAATCACAAAACTGGTTGCCTAGCAAAGGTAAACTATCCTGTGCTGTTAATCAGCTGCGGCTCGCGCTGTAGCTGTTATATTCCGTTTACTAACTGCCCAGTTAGAAAATAACAAATTAACAAAACTATTGGGACCTAATGACAATATATACAAAATATAAACCACAAAACACTGTAACATTAACTTTCACACACCCACATCTACCACCGGAGGAGGGCAAACTTCACCTCTCACTTGCTTCTGTTCGAAACACTAAACTAACACGGACAGTTACACATTTAACATATAAGCAAAATTATCAAAAGCATATAACAATACACAAAACAGAAAGCACACAATATTTACAATATGTACAACCCTTTTTCACCTAATTTACCCACCTGTGAGGACAAACAACAAAGGCACTGTGGGTGAGCTGGTCTTCAGTTGCTTTACTTAAAACATTAACTGCCAACTGAAGATTGCAGCTCGCCCACAGTTTATATAGCCTCACAGGTCGTCTTGTGCCTGGAATATGAATGTTTAAAATCTTAACTGGGGGTGTCTGTAAAAATATAAAACATATATACATATAAACAACACACAATAATAAGTGGGCAATTAAATTAATAAATGATATTAAATAATTATCCTATGTGCCACATATACATGTCTTGCTATGGTTGTAGGGGCAAATTTGAGTTTGTAACCATCAGTGTGAGGTTATTTTGGCCAGTCGTGACAGCTTCAAAAGGCTTTTTGAGGTACACCTACAGTGACTGAGGTCAGTGTCAGGATGAGGTCTACGACATGAATGAAACTGAAAGCTGAGCTTTCTGATGAGTCTGCAGACATGCAAATTCATTCTTCCATGTTCAGGTTCTCAAAAAAATATTATTCATGGTTCTAGAAAGGTCTTATGAAAAACATCTTGTATGACTCCTTTTGCAATCTGGAAAACAAAGCACTAGGTCAGACTTACTACCTCATGACATAAATATAGTTCAATTATCTTTAATCAAAAGCAACAGTGTAGTTTTTTATTTTTGTGAACTGAGACAAAATACTGACATGCTAATTTTAGCTACCTAGAGAACTGCATATACAAAGCTTTTCAACAACTTTGTCATAACACTGTACTAAATGGCAGAAATTTGAACTGGAAAAAGTCTCAAAATTATTTTTTACTTCCTTGACAGGGATAATGGTATGAGATTTCGACACTTTGAGGCAGAATAAAAATGGTGACATACCTTATGGAGGTTTCCTTATCAATCCAGCTCTGGACATCTGTGACAAAAGGCTGAGCAGGTTGTAGTAAGGCTCTCCCTTTGTGGCGACAGAGACTGGTTTGCATATGTGCTCCAAGGTCGAAATCAACAAAAATAAAATGGAAACTGCAATAACATCCCTAACACTTTAGCAAGATCTTGTAATGTCAATTTTAAAAATTTAAATCTCACACTTTTCTTTCACCTTTCCAAGATGCTCAGCTGTTTACAGTAAAGTTTACAGTAAATTCCCGTAAATAATGGCATTCTCTGAAAGTGCTGTAATCATGTTTTTTTTTCTCCCAAATCGCATTGCAGTTAACAGTATGGCACTGTCTTACATTAAAACAGAATACTGTTCAGATTTCACTGTAAATTTACATCAAAGGTTTACAGGCTTCCATCTAAATGCATTCCTTCACAACAGAACAGTAACCCAGATAACATCTGTGACATCACTTCAACTTATGACCAAACTTCAGTCCAAGTGGGATGGGGCACTTCAAAAAGACTAATACTCCCCCTCCTCAGAAATCTCATTTTTAACCCGTCTTCAACCATAGTTTATCATGGTACAACAGTACAACATGGTCAAAATACATGAAACCAGGATTGTCCCCCCTTTTTTTTCATTTCATAGATAGATTGGATATTTTAGTGATATATTGTCCTCCAAACTGGAAATGTCACTCGTTTTCATTTCAGAAATCTGGTCACCTTACTTAAATTGGGCTGGGGCCTGCCAGAGCTGAGCTCCCCTCTCCTTCAATATCATATTGTTGTATCACATTAGTTTTTTTAAAATCTCCCTTTAAACCTAAAAGCATATGAGTGACATACACAGTCTCTAACAGTGCGAATAGCATCATTTGACACTCTGTGAAATAATTTTGCTCCGTGGTAAGTTGAAGGCATAGGTTTAAGGTTATTGCATGATAAGACAGCTAACGAGAACAGACAAGACAGAGAAACAGCGAGTTATTCAGACCATCAGGGCAAAGTGAGAAATATCCATGAATCTGTTATTGTCATTTATTCCTATTCTACTGCTCCTCTTGTTCAATGCGCAAGCAGGCAGGTGTGTGAGTTACGTTCTGTATCTCTGTCAAACTGCAACTTTCTCATGATTCAAGTTTTTAGGTTAGGTATGCTTATACAAAAATCATTAATGTTAGTGTACCTCATTATGTAAATCTAGTGACATAATTTTATATATTTTTTTAACATAATTAAAGAAGAGAAAGGACAAACAGAGAAAGTTGAAAAGTTGATTGAAAAGTTAGTGTGGAGCCCTGATCACATAGAGCCGCATCATCACAAACTCCTGCGGCACAGATCTGATCACCACACAGAGGAGGAGGAGCTCAAGAAGAAGAAGAATCTGGACTCTCAGAAAATAAACAGTGGAAACTTTGCTTCTCAGCACAACACTGTCAGTGAGACACTGCTGTCGCTGGACCAAACACATCCAACCTTAGCTCACATTTGACAAGTGACTGTTTCTCAGTCAAAAGACAACAGGAGGAACAGCAAACAAGAAAGACAAGAGACAAACATATGAGACCTAGGATTGATCCTTGCTGCCAGATGGACTGTAAGACATAAAACAGCCAGTAGTCCTTTATCTTCTGATTAAAACAACCTCATTGAAATCACAGGTCAACAAAATGAAGAAAACTAAACTGATGAAATTAAAGATTCTAAATGCTTTTTTCTTCATTGTTGATTCTCAGATTGATTTGAAACACACCAGTCAGCTGTTCAATGTTTTGATCTGTAAAGACTTTCACTTAGTACCAGGACAACCTATTCAGAGATCACAGCTAGATAATATTTTGGCAGAAGAAAAAACTTACACTATAAATTATATTACTTTTATATACATTTCGGACTATGATAAGTAGTAATTATACATTTTTTTGACAGCTGATAGAGCAAAAGATGGTGAAAAATACATTATAAGAAGATTTATAGCAGGACTGCATCTTTCAAGTATCTGTATCTTTGATATCCTGATCAACAAACATAACTTATAATTTCAACAAAAAAGGGCAGTAAGCAGAGATGGTGATAAACATGAAACCATATGTAAACACTGATAATGATGAATGTTCTTGTTGCCAGTTTTCATCACATCTTAAAAAAGGGAGTGACCTGTACTAAGGAGATGCACCAATCCTATTATATTCTATTCTATTCTACTCTGTGTGCCTTGTGTCTTACCCTGTCTCTCCTGGTCATTGTCCATGACCTCAGCCTGAGTGATCCACTCCATATAGCCCTTCAGGTCCTCATCTAGCTGCTGGGTTTCTCTCAGCTTCTGAAACTCTCCTCGGGACTTGGCCTTCTCTCGCTCCTTGGTGAACTCACTGGTGGGAAATGAGAAATGATCTTAACTAAAAGACAAAGTGAGAAATAATGTGTAGAGCAGACTCTAAAGACATCTGAAAAAGGGTTAGGTTTAGAGTATCCTACCCACTGAGCACTCCCAGAACCAGGTTGAGCACAAAGAAGGACCCAACCAGGATGAGTGTGGTGAAATAGATCCATGGCCACTCCATTCCTATAGCATCATTTACCTGTCGGACAAAGCACACCTGTCTTTATCAAAGTACTTTTTTATGCTGCAGTCTGCTGGGGCAGCAGCATGTCTCACATGAACACAAGGAGTCTGGACAAGCTGGTCAAAAAGGCTGGGTCTGTGCTCGGCAGGAGTCTGGACTAACTCAGGACTGTTGTGGAGAGACACATGAAATGCAAGATGGTGGTCATCTTAGACAATACCAACCCTCTTGTTGAAGTAAATTTTCATTAACATGTACTCAGTAATATCACTATGTACTCTGCATTACAAATATACTGAATGTTAAATATGAAAACACAATGTATCAACTATAGCCACAACTGAAGTGAGAGTGCCTGTGAGCCAGCCTTTGCTGCAGTAAGTCTGTTATGCCAAGTGACGCCTATTATTGTTAGGCGATCGATCTTTGGGGAAACATCCTGATAGCTGAGAGGTGATGTGTAGAAGATGGTGCTCCTCAGACTCAAATCTGCTTCTAGACCAGACCAACACCTTACCCAGTACAGGACGTCGGTCCACCCCTGTGTGGTGATACACTGGTACACAGTCAGCATGGAGAAGCCCAGGTTGTCGAAGTGGGTGATACCATGGTTAGGGCCCGGCCAGCCAGCACGACACTCGGTGCCATTGATGGTACAACGGCGACCGTTCCCCGCTTGGGCACATGGAGCCGGCTTCTCATTCTCCACTGTCGCAATAATATCTGAAGACCAAAGGAGTGGATGTAAGGGTTAGCCTGATTTCTGTGTCATTCTGTGGGAGAATGCAAAGAAACTGGATGGTCCCACATACAGTGTACAGAATCCTGCCACTACACAGGACTTTAACCATGAGAGAAAATGTTATATATATATATATATATATATATATACAGTATATGTATATGCACTGTTGCTCATAAAGTTGGAATAAAATATTTTTTACCTCTTTCCATGAAATGATTGTGAAATGTGATTTATTTCATTTCACCTGGGTAATTGGGACATATAATGTAATCATTGCACCTGGTCAAAAGTGATTACTGATGCATTTAAATAAGAATAAACAGAGGATTGTGTCTGAAAACAAAATTATTCCAACTTTATGGGCAACAGTGTATATAGGATTTTACACGTTTATGTAACAGCATTATAATATTAACAACTTCACTTTCTTTGTTACCATGTCCGGAACTCAGAGAAGACACATCATCTGTTCGTCTGTCCTCTCAGCATCCCTCACACAACAGAAATTATAGACATCCAACAATGTCTTTATTCTTATCAATATAGTAAAAGAACAGTTGTGTAATTCACATTTATAGACTATTAGCTTTAGGAAATGTTTATTATGTTATTTGACCAGTTAACCACTTGTACTATGATTAATTTCAGGTTTTGAAGGATGTAATATGAAATCAACATTTGTATTATGCCGATATGTTGTTTCATTTAATTTTTTATGGTCATGGTGGAACACGGATGTATGAGTTTTATAGGTAAACTCTACATTAAACGATTCAAAAGTTCAAAAGGAACCAGTGGAAAATTACTCTCTTCTCCAACTTGAAACACAGAAGAAGACGGTCAGCGCCCCTGTAATGTGCGCCAGCCCCTAGGGGATAAAACAGTTGTGATCATTTCACACACGGCTCTTAGTTCCTGGCTTTTAGCTATTTTGCACTTTCTCCTTCATCATTTATCTACATTCTTTGTTCTTTCTTTGCCACGTGCTCCAAGTAATTATCACTTTTTCATTTTTGAAGATTTATGACAGATTTAGAGCATCCAGTCAAGACCAGTCTCCTCAAAAGTTATCCAGCCAAAGTTAAGTTCATTAGAGTTTATTTTTTATCAACCTGCAAGAGAAGCTGGCAGATAACACATCTGCCCACGACCGCCTGCAGAGAAGCCTACTAGAAATCAAAAGTGCCTGAGATGGAAAGTCTACTGGCAAACTCCACCAAGGCTCCACCGCTGGGACACCGGCAGCATCCATCACCGTAATAACAGGAAATGGCCTCCAGGAGAATCCACCTAGATCCTGTGACTCCAGGGTTACCAAGGCAACCTCAGCAACTTGGGTTCCAGCCAAGGGTCTCCAGCTACAGCGCAAGTCACACATTCTAGCCAATGATGGTCCTCATCCCATTTACACCACTCTAGTGTTGTTGTGCTGCAGCTTCACCTCTACTTTCCATTTGTAGTCCTTCTTCACCTGCTTTAACACTAGAACCGCCAAGACAGTCTGACAGACCGTTTGAGTTTTTATTATGTAAATAATTTTTTTTAAATAAAAACTACAGGTCTCTCACTTCATGACTTTTCTTTACTAAATATATGTTTTTGATGTTTTCTGAAACCTAGAAGGTATTAAAATAAAAAACAAAAGATTTCTGAGTATTTATTCCTCAGACCGCCAAAGTGGTCATATAGACCACTGTGGCTATAGGAATTGGCCATAGGAATTGTTAAAATGTTTCTATTTCCACGGTTTTCGCACGTCTATTTTTTTTTTTACTTATTGTTTTCATTTAACATTAGGCCTACATTTTTATATGCGGATCTGAAGAGAGAGCAAGAGTCACTTTCTCAGAACCTTAGGGAGGGGGAAGCTGATGGTTTAGTGATTAGGAAAGTCACTGTCGGCTGGCACATCTGTCAGCATGTCCACTCATGACACAGTCACTTCGAAAACTTTGCAAACTCTATTCACTATTTTGTGAATACAAGCTATACCGTGATTTTGTAAATAGTCAGCGTGTAGGCTATAAACAGTAAGCAACATCTAAAATCACCCTCATTTATAATGACTAAAGAATTATAATACAGCCTAATAAATCTCAACTGTGCTGCCGGCGGCTGTCCAGTCCAGTAAACACGCCACACCGGTCTCTGTGAGAGCTTATAGGCTAAGTCAGATCCAGGTGGAACAATTGTAAGAAAAACCTCTGGCTGTTGATAATAACAAAAAAATAACAATCCAATAAACCTCAGAGCGAACAGCTACAGTGGCTCTTGACATGAGAGTGAAATACCGTCTCCAGATGCAGGGGTGTGCCAAAGGTGCGTCAGGCGGTGCTGTGTGATCACTAATAGTCAATCATTCTCTAATGTAATCTACCAAGTGGTGGTAGAGCTGAAGCAGTATAGGCCTCCTTGACATTTGCATATGACAGATCCAACGTCTTATTTTCCCTTGTGGAACAGTCAACAAGTGCGTCATACGCGACTGCAGGCTTTGCTTGCGGTTGAATGTAATTAACAAAGTGAGAAAACTCGGTCTAAGACCAACTGCCAACAGTTCAGTATCCCAACAGCAGATCTTCTCTTTCACTGTGATATGAGCGTGGTTGCACAATCTATTGTTCACAAGCAGAACCAGTCCTCCACCTTTATTCTTTCCATTTGCTCTGGCGTCTCTGTCCGCTCGTACTGCAGTGAAGCCGGGAAAATTCATACAATGGTTGGGAGTGTTCTTTAACCAGGTCAAACACATGAGACTACACTCACGATATGCTCACTGGTTCTTCACAAAGACCTCCAGTTCATCATACTTGTTAGCCAGGGAGTTGATATTTCCCATGTGGATCCATGGTAGAAAAGGCTTATATCTCCATCTCCTAGCCTTTAGCTTAGCCCCGGCTCTGCATCCATGGTACGGCTTCTTCAGCTCAGCCGGTATGACATTTTAAAGCCAGGAGTTCTCCCTTCGTGTACATTATTTTCTCAATCGTCAGACAAAACGACAACTTAGAACAAAAACGTCAATCAACTAAAAACATATGTAAATATATATTATATATTGCAATATAATATAATATATATATTGCAAAAAAAGTATGAGCTACGTGGACTTGCTGCCACTTGTTGCCACTTTTTGCCAGTGCTTCATTTGAACCGTAGATAGTACTTTATTTAACAAACTTCTTTATTTACATGCAGTCGTTGTCCTGTTGTGTTCTTCTGAATGGAGATCCACTGAATTGAGACATCTCAGCTTCTGATATGAGATTGATCGCATTAATCAATGATATAATTAATTGTTGTCCTCCCTGAGGACTGTTGCCCCCTTTTCAACAAGAGCAAATCAGTGATCATTGAGAGTGACTCAAGTTTTACTCTGTCAGGAGCTTTGACTCTGACCGTAATGTGCCATTAGATTGACACTAGATCCTCACACCTGCTCGCTGTCAGCCCTTCTAGCTCTGCCCAACAGCTGTGACCCATCTCTCCTGTTCTACCCATTTCTGCCTCAGACCACACAACACCCAGTGTGGTCCAGAAGGGTTGCTGGTCTTTGTTGACTGCCCTGCAGGTAAGTGGGCCTCATCGGCGGCCCCTTCCAGGTCCGAAGCTCCTGGCTTGGCCCCGGCTTCTCCACCTCCTCCTTCAGCACTCTACACTGGTGACTCCATTGCTAAAAAACTTGCTTAAAAAAAGCTGTAACCCAGTGTCTCCCAGGCGCAGAGGTCTCTGACAATAGCTGGCTGTCATCATCAGGTATTCACATGCTTACGATGTAATAGTCCATATTGGCACAAACAACCCATCACCACACCAATAAATTACATCTTTCACCTTTCAGGGACTACAGGTATCAATATCAGATTTCATCTCAACTCCACAGTTTTATAAAATGTATTTCTATGTCACCAGTTCCCCTGACTGCCATGAGACCAAATCATCTCCTGAAAAATTATGAAATTTCTCAAGTACTTTACTGATAAAATCTTATTACAGTCTACATTCACCTCAGGCCTCTAGGTTTCCATACACAGCTCGCTCTCCATTGTCCATCTCATCTGTGGTGTGCCACAAGGCTGAGTTTTAGGTCCATTTCTATTTTATGGAACCTAACCCTTAACTGTGCTACATCACAATTCACAACCAAAGTATATACTCAGCAAAATCGGAGTAATCGCAGTTAAAAAATACTCAACTCCAAGCAAACTGCAAAAACCCACACTGCTCTAACCTTCTCCGCGCAACTCAGCAACTGGATCCTGGAAGCAAATTAAGAGGGAGATGAAAAAAGCAAAACAAACAGACATGGCAGAAACCAGTAGTTAGTATTACTTAACCCACTGGGGCACGAGAGAAAGCATTGGCCACAATGTTATCTTGGCCATGGTATACGCCCGGAGCAACAAAAACCACTGCATAATTAACAGGTTCCAGTGAATGGGTGCCTGACAGAGTATCCCCTAAGAAAGATGGATATTTGTTTATCAACTGCAACATGGAAAATGTCCCAACAACCCTAACCCTGACCCATCAAACTACGCATGGACACTTTGGACCAACCCAACCCCGGGCGACCCTTCATCACGCTCTGCCACAGTGTGCGCCCCCGGCACCAGACCCGGCCCCCACCATAAGATCAGCACTCACCTGCAGCCAAAAAGTACAGCATGTGCTGGCACATCATCCAGCCAAACCTTGCAACCAGTAGCACAGGATGCACACCCACTTGCACGTACCCCTGCACCAACTTTGACCCAAGCCACAATTTATAGACAGTTACGGGCAACATGCCTACCTCTCTCCCTCTCAACTCCCTCTCATTAATATAATATTCCCAGTGTCAGACTCAGATGTAAACAGCAAAACACATGAATATCTGGACCCAGTGTCACACAAAATTGGAATTGTACCTTCTCTTTCCTGCTGCACATTGCCACAAAATCTTCAGTGATGAAAGGTTTAAAATCATAACTGTCAACCTCCAACACATCATGAACTGGCTCTGAACAACACCAAAGCAGGAGAGAAATTCCCCTCAGAGCCTGACTTGCCAAAGCCAGAATGTTTATGACAATAACGGCAAGTCTGTTCTGACACAAATGCATTTTGAGAACCTTTAACCCAACTTGGGGTTGTTATCGGCCTCTTTACGTACTGACTTAACCCCACATTACCCCTGTCAATACGAGGACACACATCTTCACTAGCCTTGTGTGTCAGGACATAATTGTCAGCCACAGCCTTGAGAACATCAGTTACTTTCTGCTCACTCTAATATGTAGCAATCTGCTCTGGGATGCAATTCTTAAATTGTTCCAGAATAACAAGACTACAAAGCTTTTCAAAAGTGGTCGCTCCTGCATCAGAACACCAGCGATTGAAATGAGACAAGTCACAGCCAAATTCACAGTGTGTTTGTTTCTCTCCCTGCTCTCAAGACGCTAGTGGTATGCTTCAGGGACCAACTCATAGGCTTTCAGGACAGCATTCTTCACTTTCAAGCAACAAAAACTGTCTGCTGCACTGAAAACAGAGTAGGCAGCCTGTGCCTTACCAGTCAACACAGACCGGAGCAACAACGTCCTCTCCAAATCCAGCCAAACCCTCATGTGAGCCACACGTTCAAACAAAGAGAAAAATGTGTCAGGATCCCTCTACACACAGGCATGAGACACAAACTACTCATTATGTCAAACTTACCCTGATGCAATCTCATCCCCCAGTGAACCATTTCCCACAAGTGCACCCTCTTTAACCAAATACAACTTTTGCTGCTGAAAATCTAATTAAAACGTCAGTCGCCTGTCTCCTTTTCGCCCTCTCAGTTTCATATTCCTGTCTCACCCTTTCCAAAGCAATCTGTTCTCAAACTGGAGGTAGGCTCTTCACTCAAAACTTGATTAATCACCAAACCTGCTGGTGATGTTGCAACATCAGACGTGCTCCCAAGACAGTTGTCCAAAGACAACTGACCCTAGCTGCGACGCCACAGTACAAAAAGAAAAGGAAACCAAAAGAAAAAACAACTGACACAGTGAATGAAAATGCCACTAAATCCTACCAGAGAAAACTCCAAATACTGCGCTCCACGGTGGCAACACTTACCTTCTCTTCAGGTCTCAGCAAATAACCTTCCACAGGGAGAACAAAAATTTTAAAAGAAATAGAATATGAATATGTTATTGAAAGAATATGTTATTGTACCAAAATGAAACCAAATTAGGATTAAATGTTCGAAGTATGAGGTGTGGGGATAAGTAAGTCAGTACTGTGTGGTCTGCATGAGTGAAGTATGTGAGTGCAAAACTAATCATGAGGGTCAAACTAAGGAATGACATGACCAAAAACAAGATGTGCCTGTGGAGAGGAGCAGAGGGAGGTTACTCGGCAACCAGAATTTATAAACCCTGTAACCCAGGTGTTCCCAATGTTTGGATCAGCTGCAGGCAAGAGGATAGGTCAGCCAAACAGACACCACACCCCCAGGAGGACCCAAGGGGTCGTCATAGCATTAAGAATAATACTTTTTGCGCACCAAGCAGAGCACTACAACCTATTAACCCCATTTAAAGGACAGTAACAATAGTAATCTGGGGCTAAACTACCCTGGTTACACATGCTTCCACTTTGAATAATTACAAATATTAAACAAATTTTCATTGTTATCCAGATGACATCCAACTGTATGTAGTGGGTAGCACCAGCAGTAACTTCATAACCTGCCTCAATCAGATTAAATGTAGTTGTCCAGTCCATCCACAATGAGACAATCTATCAGTGAATGATAAAAACCAAGGACTCTGACCTCCGCTCTGACAGTCAAGTTAATGAAACTGTACAGCTCTACTTTATTTAGAATGAAGTGTTTTTAATTCTCCGCTGACCTGGAGAGAGTCATCAACACCTTTATCTCTTCTCTGCATCTACAGTTGGGTCAAAATGCAGATGCCAGTATTTTCTCTAATTCAAGAAAATTTGATCACCTCACCTGTCCCTTGGCTACCTGCCCGTTTTCAAGATTTTAAAATTGAACTGATGATGTCCAAGGAGAGATGGGCCCTGCTCCAATGAGGCCCTCACCTGTTGCTGCTTTTAAAGGGAACAAGAGGAGCTGATGTGATTTGTCATTACTGAAGCCTTCCCAGACTCCACCTGCTGATTCTGTATTCATGTATTCAGCCTCTTGTGTGTGTGTGTGTGTGTGTGTGTGTGTGTGTGTGTGTGTGTGTGTGTGTGTATCAGCCAATTTGTGCTTGTGTTAGTGTCATATTTCTCACGTACATGAACCACTGAATAAGGTCAGTATTGGCCTCGACAGTGATCCATGAATCAGACTGGTGCATGCCAAGTATTCCTGCCATACTGTATATACTATTTTGAAGCATTCTATACCTGTGCCTGTGTAGTAGCAGGTCTTGTGCATTTTGCACTTGAAGAGCTCCAGTCCCATGATGGAGTAAATGGTGACCATGAAGAGGACCAGTAAGGTAATGTGAAACAGAGGTAGCATGGACTTCAGGATGGAGTTCATCACCACCTGTAGGCCTGAGGGGAAAATTACAATAAATCACATCAACTGTCATGTAGCAAAAGGAAACTTCTGGCCCCTTCTGGGCTAGAAGAAAACATGTTGCTTATTGTATTGTATTGCAAGTATTGGCCAGATTTATTTTGATATGACTTTTACTACTAGTGCTATAATAATAATAATAATAATAATAATAATAATAAAATAACAGTAGTAAAATAAACTTAACTGATATTGGCTTGATGCAAATCTACAGCTGAACTATACAAAGACGCTGAGTCATCAGCAGACCAGTTACTTACTGGGGACTCCAGAGACCAGTCTGAGAGGTCTCAGGACTCTGAATGCTCGCAGAGCTTTCATGTCAAAGCCACCACCCTTTTCTCCGACTGGAGCCTCCACTCCACTGATGTGGTTAATGGCATCCACAACCACAGTGAACAGCCTGCAGAGATGCAGACAACATATGATCACATGGTTGTTGTTCCCAGAAACATACTGCAATCTTTCCTGTCCCTGCTCATTGACTGGAGCCATAATGATTTTGCTTCTTCTTTAGTGAATCTCTTAGTCCATCCTATTGGAGACGTCAGGTGACACACGTCCAATCACTGACAGATTTCTAACAAAGAGGGTTGTCGGTCCGATAACAGACTTCAGTTGCACGGAGTAACAATACATAACATGGATTATGGAGTTATACTATGAAATACTGTAAAATAGTTCATGTTATTCCAGGTCAGTCCACTTTCCAAAGAACTAATTAAGAACAAAAACTTTTTCAGTCTCAGGTCTGTCTGGTGAGGATCGCGGGGGTCATCACACTGGTCACCGCTGTCTCTGACACAGAGACATAAACATCACAATTTTCTCTAACTGTTCTCTGTTCCATATTTTAAAAAAAAACCCTCCAATGCAAACCAAGTGTTTAACCTTGTTCATATCCATATGATATTTTTTATACACTGTTACTCATAAAGTTGGAATAAAATCTTTTTTACCTCTTTTCATGAAATGATTGTGACAATGTGATTTATTTCATTTCACCTGGGTAATTGGGACACATAATGTAATCATTGCAGAAATGGCTAATGTGAACGCTTTAATAGAACTCTCCACAACTTGTTGCGCACTCTGCCTGTGTCTCAGAAGTGAGACTGGGACTCCTGCCTGCTGCATGTCCTGTACGACTACAATACCACTCCCCATCAGTCAATTAATGAGCCCCCTTTCTTCCCGATGTTCGGACAAGAACGTAGGCTCCTGGGTGACTTTATGTTAGGCAGAGTTCAGGATCCTGTTGGTGGTGTGATCCATGAGTGGATACAAGAGCACCAAACCAATTGCAGATTTGCCTTCAATTTCCTTTGAAAGGGCCCCTGAAAGGTTGAAGGTCGCTGCAGAGCGCAAGAAGAAAAGCTATCATCGGCATGTTCGAGATGCACCATTGAAAGAGGGCCAATTGGTGGTGCTGTGTAGTTTCAGTGCGAAAGGGTGTCACAAGATCAAGGATCTGTGGGGCCCTGTGTTATACGAGTCCTAAAAGTGCTGAAAGAGGGAGAGTCAGTATACACCATTGCACCCGTTAATGATCAGACAAAAACAGGTTCATCGTATGATGCTGATGGCATAGCACCACTTGCTCCCGCCACACTAAGCAACAAATCCAGTCAACTTGTGGGGGCGGGAGGCTTGGATAAATAAACCTGAAACCTTGTCAGTACAGAGAGAGAGAGTTAGCATTGGCACAAGCCACTGTCAGTTACAAGCTAACTTGTAACTGACAGCTTCAGACCCAGGCCCAATTCCAATCCGGTCCCTACACACACATATAGTGATTTACTGTGATGTATGATGAAGATGTGCTGATCGGAGCTTCTTGTCTGCTGCTCTTCATCATTCCATCTGTTGTTATTTAATTATTTATTGAAACTGATCTGTGGTTCAATTTGCAAATAGTGTAAATTACGTCCACGTCTTTTTGGGTAGCCAATTTTAAATGTAGCTCCACTCACTATCATAAACATACAGCAGCAGCAGCAGGAGAGACGAACTAACAAACTGCTCTGTCTGTCACTTTTTAACAGTATCTCTGTCTTAACTTGTTATATTTGCTCAGTCTGTCTTTGTTTGGATCAGCACTGTCATGTCCCTCCTCACCAAAGTAAAGACAACAGCACAAATTTATCAACTTACCCAACAGATACACAAACAAAGTCCAAGATGTTCCAGCAGTTTCTTAAATATGCATCTGCATGAAACAGAAATCCATAGGCCACAATCTTCAGAAAGCATTCGATGGAGAAGATTATGAGGAAGATGTACTCCAGACTTTCCTGTAAAACAACAACAACAATGGCTGTGGTTTGAATCTGCTCAAAAATGAACCTGCTCTTGCTTAGTTGTGTTATCTCATTTAGGTTTTAATTCACTGACAACATTCAGTACATTTATAAAAAATACATCTCAGTTATTTCCATCGTTGTACCTAATGTGAAGAAATTATAAAGTCTTTTTCTCTGTTGGCTCAGTCTTGTAATAATATCATGTGTCATGTTCATGAGAGTTTTATGTTGCACATTACACTAATCTCTGATATCTGTACGTGTCACTCACACATTCATACACCACTGCAGTGTCTGATGGCTGAACTCATTTCATCAGAGGCATGTGGTGGATGTCTATTTTAACTACACGTCACTGACAGTGCCCTTCAGCTGATATGCGAGCCTGATATTGTCCTTGTGTCTATGTCCTGCATAATAACTAATTTAAGAAACTGTCCCTAACCAAGACTAAAATCTATCATTTAAAACAAACTCAACTAATTTTTTTCTGATGCAAGGGAAAAATGAATTTAAACTATTGTAGCATAAAACTGCATAAAATCTGTATGAAGGCTTTCTGAATACTCATTAAGTTTGGGATTTGTTAGTATTATACTTAGAGCAGAATCAGCAGTCCATCTATTGACCTGTTTGGTTCTTCTTTTGTATGTATGTGAAGGACTGTAAAGCAGGGCATACACTGTACGATTTTAGAAATCATGTTCTAACTCATACTGTACGAGAAAATCATCTGCGATGTAAAGTCAAAGCTCATGATTTATGTGCTCACACTGTACAAGTAAATCACCAGCCACGACCTGAGCGCTCACACTGTACCTGTAAAAATTGCCCGTTGGCCCCTGCGGACTGTCCTGGCTATTGACAATTGTCAATTAAGAATCATTTGAAAGCTCTGAGGCAGGTTTGTTTTTAGCAAGGTATAGGTGTGCTGCCTTGATAAATTGCGCAGTCCTGTGTGACGAAACATCAAAAAAAAAAAGAAGCGCTGGCGCATATGGACTCACAGATGGCTTGGAAGATGTGGACAGTATGGCTTGTCCATTTTACTGAGAGAATTGGAGGTAAGCTAGCTACTGTAGGAGAATTATAAGGCCGAAGATGTATGATCTGATATCAACCGGTTGGACGCCAATAGGAGTTCAAGAGCCAGTGTGGGAACAATAACAAAAGATATGGTTAGGCAGTCAACTGAGCAGGTTAAGACACTTAGGCTTGGTGGGAAACATCTGGAAAATAGGAGATTGGGTAAATAGGAATAGATATAATGCCAAGGCACACTGCCAATAAGAGAACGATGACCTGGGAGGGCGTCATGGTGTTCTGCCAGAAAAGAACACCATGACCTGGGTGTTCGCCAGGAATAACAGAATGCAGTTAGGCAAGAGTAGTACTACGAAGCCAAAATGATTGGGAAAAACAGGATGCACATACACACACATAGCCATTTGAGATATACTAAAAGGACATGTCACGATCTGTGTTTGGGTTTTTGTTGTCTCCGTCTATGACTGCAAGTGGGCTGCATTGAATAAAGAGAGACTCCCCGCTTTGACACCTGTGTCTCGACTGTCTGATTCCTTTTTTTTTGATTCACCACTTCTCACCACAACACTACTTTTACTATTATTGGGTTCTGTTGTTTTCTGTCCAGTGTCGTGTCACTGTGGCATTTTTCAAATTTTCTGTTTGCCACTTCGTACAGGCGCAGTGAGAAAAAAGGCACTGAAGTTGGGGAATCGGCTCTTGGCTCTGCTTCAACTGTGCAGTAGCCTGTGTCGGCTGACAAAAATTTGTGACGTCAGAAATTCATCCAACTGTCCGACGGCCGTTCAGGAGCAGATGATTGGTCCTCGCTCCCTCCTGTACACTCAAAAATCTGATCAAAAATGGGCTAAAATGGTATAGTGTATTCCCAGCTCAGTACACACTTGGACTGTGGGGACTGACTTTGAAAGTTGTGTTTTTTGACTGTAAATCAGGAATGTGTTGGTAAAGAGATATTTATGTATGAAGACTATGGTCATAGTGCAGTTTAAATGCAGATACATGTGTGTAATAAAGTTTAGCAGAAACTAAATAATACTCTGACTATACCCACCTGTGCCAGTGTTAATCTACCTGTGCCAGTCTTAATCTACCTGGCTGGATCTTAATCTACCTGGGTGGGTTTTAGGCCTTGTTCAGATTTAATATGTGTCTTCAGTGATCCGATCACACACCTGGCTTTAAAATGTGTCTTTACTGACCACTTGTGTTTAGATTTCACTTCCCCACTTTATATGCAAATAAACAGGTGTGCCTTGTTATTTTTAGCCAATCGACAGACAGGTCCATTGCATGCTTGTGTGTATGTATGTGTGTGAGTAAGAGAGAGCGAGCGAAAGAGAGTGAGAAAGCAGGGAGTTTTATCCATTTGAAATAATCAAATATTTTCCATTCATTATGAAACTGTGGTGGGACTAATGACTACGTCAGTAAAGTAGGTGGTCCTTCAATGTGGCCAGGTCGCATTTGGATTTACACTGCTAAAAAAACACAGCCACGTGATTCTGAGCACCTCCTTATGTGGTCTGAGTGAAAATGTCCTCAATGCATCTTGGGCGCGTTCACACCTGAACTTAGAGCTGACCACTTGTGATCGGATCACCTGAGACATCTGACAAAATCACCAAACACATAAATTAAAGGCAGTCTTTGCCTTTCATTTATGTGTTTGGTGATTTCAGCTGTATTTACTATATAATGATCACTTTGAGAAAAAGTGAAAAAGATGGACTATCTTTCTTTTTTAGTCTCACACAACTCACAGCCTCCATCTGGAATCCAAAATAGTTTAGTCTTTATTTGCTTCATCTCCAGAACGTAACAGACTTTTATGAAAGGTAGGTCTCTAGTGTCTAACTACCTCTGTTTGATATGTAGAGTTTGTTCATAGTAGTACTTTAGTATGAAGCCTCGTTACCGACTTCTCTCTCTCCCTCAGGAGAGATCCTGCTCTCTCTGCTCGGTGTGTCTTATGTTTAGTTATTCCTCTGCCACCTTTAGTAATAATGAAAGTAGTTTGTTTGCTGTAACGGAGGCTAGGCTCAGTGTATTGGTCAGTCAAAAGGGAAAGCTTATGGCAGGACATGATGTGTATCATCTACACTGACTTGTTGTTATTAGTATTTATGTTGATCTTAACATTCATGTTGGCAACTGCAGCACTGTGCTCTATTTGAGATACAGCAACTGTGGACAGTCTTCTGCCTTCTTCTCTGACATTCCAAAAACAATAATCTACTTGTTTTATTTATTGCTGGTGATAGGCTGACTAACACACCTATCCTGTGTCAGCAGCTCCTCTACCTTTGTTCACTACGTCATTTGTCTCATTCTTCACTGACACATTTCAGAAAATAAGAGATGTCAGTGCCTCCATATCAGGCTGTGCACTGGCCCATTCATCCGCTTAAAACCAATTCAATTAACATAACAACTAAAACCCAGTTCTGAATCGGTTCTGAATGAGAAAGACAAGAGTATATTGAAGCTTGGTTATTCTCTTGAAGAAACCACAGAGTAAGATTAGCAGAGACATCCAGCCCCTCTGTGCTGTCCTGTTCACACCTGAACTAAAATGGGTATCAGCTGGTTCGATCACAAGTGGACAGATCTAAGAACATAATTTCACACCTGCTTTAATGTGCGCCTCTAGTGACCACCTATGATCAGGTCTCAGCCAGTTTGACAGTGACAGCTGGGTCTGTTGTGAATGTGTGGTGTGAGAGAGAGAGAGAGATAGAGAGAGAGAAACAATGCGCTGCACACAGATCTACAATTAAATAAAGTTTAAAGCATTTGAAGTAGTGAAAATACATGCACACATACATACATGCATACATACATACATACATATGTATCAGTGATTGTTGATAACCAGTGTGTGTGAAACACTAAGAAGTGTAAACTATGTTTGGTTCATTATGAAATGTGTTGGGACTAATCAGACTGTGACGGAGGTCACATTATTATTTTTCTTTTTTAAAATCTTTTTAAGATCTTAAATAAAAACGTAATAATTAATAATTTTTTCCTCTGAAAAAATACCACCCCTCCCTTCAGGTATCCATCTAAAGACACCCCCACAAAACACATGATAGGGCACTGCTGGAGTCTGTTTGTCTGTTTGTCAGAGCATTTATTCGCTGCTATCAGCATGTTCAGGGGACTTTAAACATTACCTGCCCCAGCTTTAACGTTGTGTGTTTATATGATCAGATTCGGTAGATGGTAAAACCAGTTTAGTAAAACTGTTATGTTACATGAATTAAATATTTCAGTGTGAAATTAATAAACAAAATACATTCAGATGATTTTTTTTTTCTTGGTCTGTTTAGTTCACACCGAAATATCCATTAAATCCATGCAGACCTTATAAAGTTTTCCATGTTGGTTTCACATAACTCAGCTACTGTCATCTTCAAACTTTTAATTATATTAAACACAACCCGATTGTCGATTAAGTAAATCCAGCAATAATCTTATGAAAGATGTGAAAGTGAAAGATCAATTAATATATTGATAGATTAGATTGATAAAATAGACGGAAGATTAGAGACATAAAGTACTTTATTAATCCCAATATAAGTCTTTTGTTACCTAGATTCAAGTTAAACAGTGAAACAGTACAACAACATGCTTCGCTGGGGGTGATGTAGGATTGTTAGAAAAAGGTACAGTCAGAATCCACAGTATATTACAGTATATTGTCCATTTATGCACACAGCACAAGCATGCTGACGCACCAAGTTGCTGTTGGTGTTGTTGCTGTCCTCCTCAGGCATAGGCAGGTACACAGCAAGGGCCACACAGTTGGCAAAGATGGCCAGAAGGATTATGATTTCAAAGGGTCTGAGAGTGATTCATAGGAAGTTTACATGGTTCACATATGATGTTCCCATGTCACACAATGGAGACACACACACACGCACGCGCACACACACACACACACACACACACACACACACACACACACACACACACACACACACTCACACATACAGCGATACCAAACACCTAATGATCACTGAAAGTAAAAACAGTCTGCAATCATTGTCTTAGGTCCCTCTGCCCAGTGACCCTTCACTGCTGCAGGATACTTCCACTCCACGATGCTGATGCAGGCCTTACGGAAGGGATTCATCAATGTCAAGAAGAGGAGAGAGCGGGCTGGCCTTGGGTTTCCTCCTGTAGCCATCAGCTTCTTTAGCTTCTCCTTCTGTTTTCTCTTCAAAGTTTCCTCATCCATGATGTAGGATGACAATGGAGGGCTGCTGCTCTCTGTCATCGTGGGTTCAACAGAGTATTAGTACCAAATTTATTATTCCAGAGGGTCTGTCGAAGATTTTCTCAAGATATGGTAGTCCTGTCCTCTAGGTCTCATTCCAATCATTTATAACCCTTCTCAACTTGTCTCAATCATCTCTCTCACTAACAGTGAGACTGAGCTCCCTCTCCTCCCCTGTCCCTATCTGTGGAACAGCAGCTGTCACCGCTACTTGTAAGGGATTGGTTTACTGAGCAGCTGTTTGGACAAGAGAATAAATATAGACAATGTGCAGGGCTGTCACAGCCTGGGGTGACAAAAGAGGTAGTTTGCACAGTCTTGGTGTATGATATTTTTTAGACGTGCACCTGTCCTCAGAATTTGAGTTACAGTTCATAATCAATGTTCTGGTTTGTATGAGCCCTGACCTTCAAGGCTGTTGCTAATGGATTAAAGGTACAGCCCAATGTAGTCTGCGCCTCACTGGTTCCCTCTGGTACCACAAACACAAACACACTCTCTGATGTAGTGGGGCAGATAGGCAAAACAATTGTGCATTTTATGACTAAAGCATGAAAGTTTCAGCATATGCTCTACATACCCCAAGGTTTTATTTCAGACATGGAGGAAATTTGTATTCGTCCTCTGGTGACCTTGAGAGGTCATTGACCTCAGCATTGCATTTTTCCAGTTTTTGGCTCATTTCTCCATTATTATCATGTATATATATATATATTTGCCAAAGTTGCATAAAGATGTGTATTTACTGTCATGGCCATGTAACATCATTTTGCTTAGAGCACCATATTTGACAGGGGACTGCAGAACCCATTATTTCCAGGTGTTATGGTAGCTATAGCTTGTTAAAAAAAACTGACAACTTCTGCGGTGTGTTCTGTGGAAAGATTGATGAATGACTAGCTATCACATTGGCGAACATTCTAATCAGAGGCTAGCATGTTAGTTTGCTCTGGACCACATTCATTACTCCCGGGGACTCTGCTCTGACCCAGAGGTCACATCTGAAATGCCTCCACTTCTGAAAATAAACTTCATGGTTTACAGACGCAGTGGAGAAAGTTCCATGCTTTAGTCATAAAATGCACAATAACTATCCATATTATCTACTGCACTAATAGGGGAATGCTGGCAAACAATGGATAGATATATAGGTGGATAAATAGATACTTTATTTACCCCTAGTCTACTGCTGCGAGGAAGACAAAAAATAAGTGTCTCAATACGCCAAACAGCAGGAGAGAGAGCACAAAAACATCTGATATTCACTCTGACTCAACAGTCAGTACTACACGGAAGAGGATAAGGGCCACATGTGAACTTTTTTTTGTTTTGAATTCTTACTTTAATCTCAATTCTGAGATTAAAGTCAGAATTATAAGAAAAAAAAAAAAGTCACAAATTCCCGAGGATCTTCATCACTTCACAAGGTTAGATCAACCTCATCGCCCCACAGACACTGCAGGGAGCAGGGAATGCTACATTACTGAGGAGGTGTAGGTGTTTATCATACTGTTTCTTCCTCACTGCACGTGTAGAGTCATCACAGTCTCTGATTTCCTGTGTGAACCCTGGAGAAATGATCAGCCGTCAGTATGAGAAAGAGTTTGGTTTAACAAAATGGACTCATCAGCATCCTGTCCACAGTTTCTCACAGTGCCACCTGGGAGATAATGTTTGAAAGTCATCCTCTTTGTATTTATCTGGCACTTCTAGTCAATCATCATACTTAGCTAAGTAATATAGTCTTTTGGTAGGCTTGCTTAATAAAAGTAATAAAGGTTGTACCTCAATGAGACCATTTGGCCTACAGTCAACTGGTGGTAGCTGGACCGCTTGAGACCAATTCACCGACGGGTGTCACGAACTGAGCAGACAGGCTGTGGACCCACAAAGCAGAGCTGAGGCAGACGGTTAGCGAAAGACAGTTTATTCCAGAAAAAGGGTCGGGACACAGGGAGTCAGTCAAACCAGGCAGAAGTACAAAATCACTAGACAAAAACAGGAACCAGGAATCAGAATCTTCAAGAATGCACAAGGGGTCAAAACACAAGGAAAATGAGCCGGAACGCTGCGACTAGAAACGCAGACAATCTGACAAAGGCATACTGGGAGAGGAGGGGTATAAATACACACAGGGAGAGGGGATAATGAGACACAGGTGAAGACAATGAACAATCACACACACAGGGAGTCAAGACACTGAGAAGAAACACAAACAGGAAGTGAGGGGACCCAAATAAAATAAAACTTGACATGGAAAAACTAAACAACTTAACGGGACCTGACACCGGGCCAGGGAACTGAAACTGCCTTGGTGAGTTCAGCCGTGTTTTATTGATGTTAGGCATCAAAGAAGTGGGTTGGCTGATCACAGCCTCTACATCACATCTCCAATAGTCCCAAAAAGGGCGACCAGAGGTTAAAAGTTGGTCCTAAATTGAAATGAGGACTAGGAATAGGCTGTGGAAAACATCACTCCAGTACTTTCCCAGACTAGGACAAGTCCAGAAAATGTGGATATGGGAGGCTTCACCTCTTTTACATTTGTCACAACATGAATTCACATCTGGATATATACGACAAAGTTTGTCTTTAGACAAATGGATCATATATACAACCTTAAACTGTAACAAACATTGCCGGACACAGAGGAATGTTAAATGAACAAGCTTGAAAATAGAATCCCATTATCATTTGACAGTGGAAGGTTAAAATCTTTCTCCCAAGGAGTTTTAATTTTATCAAGAGGGGCATGTCTTACACCAGCCAGCTTATCATAGATAATGTCATGCCCCATCTGGATAGTTAAGTTACCTTTTTGCCTAGTGTTCTTGTTTTGTACTTCCTGTTTCATTTTGATACTCAAAGTGGTCCTTTACTTCCTGCCCTCATGTGTTTCCCTCTTGTGTAATTACCTGCCCTAATGTGTTGCACCTGTGTCTCATTGTCTCCCCTCCTCCTGAGTAGATAGTTTCCCCTTCCTTCTGCGCCAGTTCGTCTTGTTCCCTCATGACAGCGTTCCAGCATTTTTGCTTGTGAGTTTCTTAGGTCAGGAAACTATTGGCTCTGTTCTTGCCTTTTGACCTTGCCTTTTGCCTTTTTGAGTCTATGTCTGTGTTTGAGTCCAAGCCTGTGGTTCTGCACTGACAGTACGAATTGGCCATAACATGGAAGCGGACTCAGACACAGTGTGCTCTATGCTCTAGGCGCAGGTTCACAAGATCCACAGTCAAGATGAACAGATCAGACTCCTTCGCCATGAAGTGAATGAGCTGACAGATAGTCAGGAGTCCCTCTTGACAGCTTTCGGAACACAGCTCAACTATCTCATTGACCAAATGTGGAAGATGCAGAACCCACTGGTCTTTGCTGAATTGACACTGACAGCACCTTCAGGTTCTGGTTCCGATGCTGCTACTCCTGCGCCCGCCACACCACCCCTGCCTCTCCACCTTTCCAGAACAGAGCATTTCTCTGGAGACTCAGGTGACTGCAGAGCTTTTCTAACCCAGTGTGATTTGCATTTTGAGCTTCAGTCTGCTGCCTTTCCCTCTGACAACTCAAAGATTGCATACATTATTTCTTGCCTGACTGTGAGAGCGGAGGCCTGCGCGATGGCAGAGTGGAGCCAGAAATCACCTGTCTGCAATTCTGCAGACGGCCCCTGGACCGGAGGCAGCCCGAGCCCTGGTGAGACTTCGACAAGGTAAGAAGAGGGTCTCTGATTACGCCTTAGAGTTCTGCACTCTAGTAGCAGAGAGTGATTGGAACCAGCCAGCTTTGTTTGATGCATTCCTTGATGGACTTTCTGACACTCTCAAGGACCAGTTAGCTCCCCTGGACCTACCTGTAGAACTGGATTTGCTTATCACCCTTGCTATAAAGATTGACAAGCTGTCTGTATGAGAGAGGCAGAGCCAGACCCTGCAGTTCCCCACTGTTCCAGGGGAGGCAACAGGCCAGCAGCTCTTCTTCTTCTTATTCTTCTTCTTCTTATTCTTTAACACTGTGTCGGGTGTTTGGTGGTGATAAGTGAAGAGGTTTTCTATATATTTTTAAGTTTATTTATGACCATTGTGATTGTGTGATATTTGTGCAGTGTTTGTGAACTGTTAGTGTAGTTTGTTTGGTGTGTTTTCCGTGTTTTCTTGGCCTGTATCTGAGGTATGGAGTACGTTTTGTTCCTCAGCCCAGCTCCTTGGTGGAGCAGGTGCTGTTGGCGGTGGGAGAGCAGGTGGGTCATGCTAACATCACTAATGCCTCCCGCATGAATAAAGTGGTGGTAGTGTTTCTAAAAGATCAGGGCTCTGTCACTCCGCTCATAGAGAGCTGCCTGGAACTTAATGAAGAGTTTCTACACTGGCCCCACTGACTGTTCTCTCTACCTGGATCACCGTGTCTGCAGTCCCTCCGTTTGTCCCTAACGAGGCATTAGAGAAAGAGCTCAGGCATTTTGGTAAGTTTGCGAACGGATTCCGCTCGGTGGGTCTGGGCTGTAAAGACTCAAAACTCAAACACATTTAATCTCTGCGGAGACAAGTGTTTGTTTCTAGACTCCCCCACTCAGACACTAGAAGTTTCCTTCTGTGTTAAACATGAGGAAGGTTATTATATGGTGTACACCAGCTCGCGGAATATGAAGTGTTTTGAGTGCGGAGATGTGGGTCACAAGAGGATTGTTTTCCCACATATGCAGCAAGCAGCTGGGGCTGCTCCGCCTGTGTGGGTACAGGCTGCCGGCTCTGTGGCCGCCCCTGGACACAGAGCCAGTGTCGGAGGCTCTTGGACTGAAAGTTCAGTGGGAGAAGTGGTGGCTGAGGTGAAAGCAGGGCAGGAAGCAGCGATAGCTGTTGTAGGGCAGAAAGAGGCTGAGATTGAGGTGAGAGCAGGGAAGGAGGTTGATGTAGATGTAAGCCAAAGAGAGGCCAAGCTGTTAAAGGCCAGTCTGGATACTAACACTGATTTAGACATGGAGTGTGACTTTGATTCTGACAGTGGTTCTGTGGCAGACAGTGTCTCCCAGAACACTGACCTGTATTCTCTGGAGGAGATCAATCATTTCTTGGATGATACTTTGGTAAATCAGCCAATATAACTGATTATTTTCCTGACGCCAGAAAGTTTGTCCAGACGGCGAACACTCTACAAAAGCTTACGGGTCTGGACTTACTGGATGAGAAGAAACACTACTGGTTAAAGAAATGCATAACTACAGTAAGAAAAGACATCCAAAGATGTCTAAAGGCAAAAGAGTGAAGAAAAGGAAAGTCTCCAAGTAACAAAAACATGATCATGCAACATGAGTGTTTTCTCTTTGCTGGTTACTGTCCTGTCTCTCTTCTCCTCCTATGCAGACCTTGAGGGTGGCCTCTTTAAACATTAATGGGAGTAGAAATGCACAGAAGGTAATGTTAGTGGCAGAGTCAAAAAAGTCAGTCAAAAAAGACTGGATGTAGTTTTTTTGCAGGAAACACAGTGATAGTCTCCTCCTTGAACCGTCACCTTACCGTGGTGGAGGAGTTTGAGAGCCCTAATGACCCTAGGAGCTATGTTGTCGGGGGCATTTTGCCCCTGGTCGGGTCTCCCATGGCAGATTGGTTCTAGTGGGCAATGACAGCGTGACCTGGAGAGGTGTGGTGGGGAGGAACGGCCTGCCCAATCTGAACCCGAGTGGTGTTCAGTTATTGGACTTGTGTGCTAGTCACAGTTTGGCCATAACTAACACCATGTTCAAACATAAGGATGTCCACAGGTGCACATGGCACCAGGACACCCTAGGTCGCCGGTCTATGATCGACTTTGTAGTCGTATCAACAGACCTGCGGCCGTATGTTTTGGACACTCGGGTGAAGAGAGGAGCAGAGTTGTCAACTGACCACCACCTGGTGGTGAGTTGGATCAGATGGCGGGGGAAGAAGCCGCGCAGACCTGGCATGCCCAAATGGGTTGTGAGGGTCTACTGGGAAAGCCTGGCTGAAGAACCTGTCAAGATGATTTTCAACTCACGTATGGGGTGGATGGCCCCTTGTTAGCAGCCATCAAGTCCCTGTACCAAAGGAGTGTGAGTCTGGTTCGCGTAGCCGGCAGTAAGTCGGACCTGTTCCCAGTGAGGGTTGGACTCCGTCAGGGCTGCCCTTTGTCACCGGTTCTGTTCATAACTTTTATGGACAGAATTTCTAGGCGCAGCCGGTTGGTGGAGGGGTTTGGGTTCGGTGGCGGGAGGATCTCGTCTCTGCTTTTTGCGGATGATGTGGTCCTCTTAGCTTCATCGAGCACCGACCTTCAGCTCTCGCTGGGGCGGTTCGTAGCCGAATGTGAAGCGGCTGGGATGAAGATCAACACCTCCAAGTCTGAGGCCGTGGGTCTCAGCCGGAAACGGGTGGATTGCCCGCTCCGGGTCGGGGGGGAGGTCCTGCCTCAGGTGGAGGAGTTTAAGTATCTCGGGATCCTGTTCACGAGTGAGGGTAGGATGGAACAGGAGATCAACAGGCGGATTGGGGCGACGTCAGCAGTGATGCGGGCGCTGAGTCGGTCCGTTGTGGGGAAGAGGGAGCTAAGCCGGAAGGCGAAGCTTTCGATTTTCCGGTCGATCTACGTTCCAACCCTCACCTATGGTCATGAGCTTTGGGTAATGACCGAAAGAACGAGGTTGCGAATACAAGCGGCCGAAATGAGTTTCCTCCGCAGGGTGGCCGTGCTCAGCCTTAGCGATAGGGTGAGGAGCTCGGTCATCCGGGAGGGACTTGGAGTAGAACCGCTACTCCTCCATGTCGAGAGGGGCCAGTTGAGGTGGTTCGGGCATCTGGTGAGGATGCCTCCCGGACGCCTCCCTGGGGAGGTGTTCCGGGCATGTCCCACCGGGAGGAGGCCTAGGGGCCGACCAAGGACATGCTGGAGGGATTATATCTCTCGGCTGGCCTTGGAACGCCTCGGGATTCTCCCGGAAGAGCTGGTGGAAGTGGCTGGTGAGAGGGCTGTCTGGACCTCTTTGCTGAGGCTGCTGCCCCCGCGACCCAGATCCGGAGAGCGGGAGGGGAGACGGATACGAGTACCATGATTAAGTGTGAATGAGGCGCAGTACTGGGGGAGCTATGCGTGGGTTGGGATGGGTGGGTGGGGGGGGGGCAGCATGTGATAAACCGCGGCTCCAATCTCAGTGCAGGAGTAGCTGTTTTACTCTCTCCCACTGCTAATGTCAAGATTTTAAGTAGTACAGAAGTCGTGAAGAGCAGAGTCCTCATAGTGAGAGCAGAAATACAGTTTTATTCTTACTTTCATTAATGTTTATGCTCCAAACAACGGCCCTGAGATCTCAGCTCTTTTTAACATTTTAAAATATCAGTTAAGGCTGTGTGGTCAGGGAGAGTGTGTTGTCCTGGGGGGGGACTGGAACTGCTGCACAGACTCTTTAGATAGGACTGGCCAGGAGCTGGTTAGAGAGGTTTTATCTGTCAGCTGCTTTTACTGCTCAGGCGGCTGACTGTCACATCCTCCCTGTGGCTTTCACAGATCACCATTTAGTTTTTATGGAGATTGTTTTATCTTCCACTGATAGTTTTAAATCTTTTTGGCATTTTAATGTTAAGTTATTACTTGATAAAAGTTTTTGCGAAAATATTAAATTATTTTGGGCTCACTGGAGGTCTAAGAAAGAGTCCTTTCCTTCTCTGAGTCAGTGGTGGGAGGTAGGAAAGGGCCAAATTAGGGGAAGCAGATGGTGTGTCTCCGCCTGCCTGATGGGAGGCTGACTTCTGACCAAGCTGAGATTAGGAGGCATGCAGTGGCCTTCTACACTGACCTGTTCGGAGCTGAGAATTGTGATGGGGTGCTGCTGCTGAGCTGCTGCAGGATCTTCCACAGCTGAGTCCGGAGGAGCACCACACCCTGAGCTCAGACATCTCCCTACATGAACTGACCACTGCGATGTCCCAAATGGCCTCAGGAAAGGCTCTAGGCATGAATGGCTTACCTGTGGATTTTTTTAAACACTTCTGGAGTGAGCTAGGGCCTGACATGCTGGATGTTTTTAAGGAGTCTTTTATTAAAGGGACCCCTCCAGCTTCCTGCAGGCGCGCAGTGATCTCCTTACTGCCTAAGAAGGGAGATGTAACGCTTCTGAAGAACTGGAGACCAGTTGCTCTTCTGTGTACAGATTACAAAATCCTCTCCAAGTTTTTAGCTAACAGACTAAAGGTTTTTATTGACCTGTTGATTGGGGTGGAACAGTCATACTGTGTCCCTGACAGGTCCATGCTAGACAATTTGTTTTTAATGAGGGATGTTTTTGACATATGTAATCTGTACAATCTTGATGTGGGTGTAATTTCCATAGATCAAGAGAGGGCGTTTGATCGTGTTGACCACTCTTTTTTTGTTTGCCACACTGCAGGTCTTTGGCATTGGGGAGCACTTCCTGTCCTGGGTGAGGTTACTGTACAGTGGTGCGTGTTGTGTGCTGAAGTTGTCCTGTACCAGTCAGGAGGGGGATCAGGCAGGGCTGCCCCATCTCAGGCCAGCTCTACAACATGGCCATCGCGCCTCCCCTCCACAGACTGAGGTCCAGGCTGAGGGGTCTCTCTCTGCCGAAGCTGGCTGACTGCCCCCCTGTGGTCATATCACCCTACGCCGATGACGTCAATGTTTTTGTCCGGGACCGGGGCACAAGTTGTCAAGTTGTCTGGTTGGGTCATCATTGGCTATGGACGGGCCTTATAGACATCAGATCCAGGGTGGCAGCTTTCAGACTGCAGGCAGTTCAGAGGTTGCTGTACACCTGCGCTCTCTGCTGGTCGGCTCCTGCCCAACTCATCCTCAGAAAGGCCGGGAGACTTGGCCTAGATAGACAACTGTTCTTGCTACACTCACGGTGTGACCTGTCTGGACTTCTACAGATCAGTGATGGATGCATGGAGGACACTTCACATCGCCCGACCTCCTGACCCCAGGCCTGGAATGTGGCTATTTGAGGAGCCACTGTTCAACAACAGCTTCCTGTCCAATGGCATGCCCTCTTCAGCCAGGTGAGGTGGGAGGTGACCAACATCAGGTCGTCCCGAGTGCTGCAGAGGTTTGTAGACGAGGTGGGGCAGTCTCTGTCTGCTCCACTAAGGGCTTTTGTTCGGGACCGGGCGCTGGCTGAACAGTGGAGCTCATGAGTTCATGTTCCCCTCCCTTATCATCAGTCCTGCTGTGGGAGAGTGGAGAGAGAACAGTGGCATGCTTCTCTCCCTGAAGACTCCATCTTTGGGAAAATTCATCTCTTGTGGGAAGAAGCAACTGTATCACAACTGTATAAAGGTCCTGAACCTCAGCTTACTAACGGACTCAGGAAGTCTAAATGGACTGAGGTGTTTGATGCGGACTCTTGTTTTTGGCCCAAAGTACAATGTTAAAAAGAGATACACTGGTTCTTATCAACTTCTTGTTAGCAAATGCTAAGATAGCAATCTTAGCAAGAACCAGTTGTCAGGTGTGGGCTGGACAGAGCCGGTGCTGTGTCTGTCTCAGCTTGGCTTAGAATAGAGCACTTTTTTTATAGACTGACCTGCAACCTGGACATTTTCAGGGATGTGTGGGGGATCAGGAAGGTCCTGTGTTCCATTGGGGACAATGGGTCACTGTTTTTTACTTGTAGGTAGGAGTGTGTTGTTGTTTTCTTTTTGATTGTGGGGTTTTAATTGTTCACTGGTAATTTATTAGAAGTTTTGAAATGGACCATTAAAGTTTTTTTGCATAATGTGTCCTAAATAAAGTTGTCAAAGTCTTCTTCTTCTTCTTCTTCTTCTTCTTCTTCTTCTTCTTCTTCTTCCTGGCGACACTCTCCTCCTGCTGACTCTACCACATCGTCCCCTTCAGCCATGGAGGAACCTATGCAGCTTGGCCAAACCCACCTGACTCCTGTGGAATGCCATCGATGAGTTTCAGAGGGTCACTGCATCTACTGTGGTCAACTGGGCGACTTCATTGCTTTCTGCCTGTTAAAAGACTGGGATCGCCAGTGTAGGTGAGGGCACTGGTGAGCTGTACTTTGACTGTTTTCAATCCCTCTCGTTTGTAATCTCTAGTGTCTCTCACCTCCCCTGTGTTTTCTCTTAAGCATCCGATCCTAGTTGATTCCGGCTCAGACGCTAACCTAATGGACTTTGATCTTGCCAGGAAGCTGGGCCTCAAAACCCTCTGCCTCAACCGGCCCCTGGATGCCAGCACCCTGGACAGCAAGGTCACTCATCGCACCCAATCACTGCACCTGTCTTTCCCCCACTCTCACACTGACAGAATCAGCTTTCATGTCTTATCCTTGGATACCCCTGGCTCACACTCCACAGCCCTCATATAGACTGGAAAACAGGGCAGGTAATTTCATGGGGAAAGACCTGTGTAAAGAATTGTTTTTCACTCTCTCAACCTTTCCTCAGAGCTTCAACCTCCTAACACCTCCCAGAACTTCCCCATCCCGGATCCAGAGTTTCCCGACCTTTCCCGGGTTCCTGCCTGCTACCACATCTCTAAGGAGGTTTTTAGCAAGGCCACTGCCACGTCTTTGCCTTCACACCGGGCCTATGACTGCGCCATTGACCTGCTCCCTGGAACAGCCCCACCCAAGGGTCGCCTGTATTCCCTGTCAGGTCCTGAAACCCAGGCCATGAGGAAGTATGTTTAGAATCCCTGGCTGCAGGGATTATTCAGCCTTCCTCCTAATTGACAAGAAGGATAAAACCCTTTTGGCCTTGCATTGACTACAGAGGACTCAACGAGATCACTGTTCACAACAGATACCCCCTCCCTTTAATTTCCACTGCTTTTGAACAATTAAATGGTTAAGGTTTTCACTAAACTGGACTTGCTTATCACCTAGTTAGAATAAGGGAGTGGGGTGAATGGAAGACAGCATTTAACACTCCCAGTGGTCATTATGAGTACCAGGTCATGCTGTTTGGACTTACCAATGCCCCAGCTGTTTTTTCAGAACCTGTTGAACGATGTCCTCCTGGACATACTCAATTAGTTTGTTTTTGTTTACCTGGACGACATCTTAATCTTTTCCCCTGATGAACAAACTCAAAGCTTAGAAGTGCGAGTTTCACGTGCCCTCCATGTCCTTCCTGGAGTTCATTGTGTCAGAGGGGGAGGTCAGAATGGACCCAGAAAAGGTTGGTGCTGTTGTTGATTGGCCCACTCCCACTAGCCGTAAGGAGGTTCAACGATTCCTGGGGTTTGCTAATTTTTACAGAAAGTTCATCAGAAATTTTAGTTCTGTTGCTGCCCCCCTTCGTGCACTGACCTCTTCTAAGTCTAGCTTCCAGTGGAATCCCCAAGCTGAGCTCACTTTCCAAAGATCAGCTTCCAAAGATCAGCTTCACCTCAGCTCCCGTCCTCACCTGCAGTTTGTGGTGGAGGTGGATGCCTCCGATGTGGGGGTGGGAGCTGTTCTCTATCAGAGGTCAGCTAAGGACAATAAGCTACACCCCTGTGGCTTTCTTTCCCGCAAGCTGTCGGCCTCAGAGAGAAACTATGATGTTGGCAACCGTGAGCTGTTTGCCCTTAAGATGGCGTTGGAGGAGTGGAGGCACTGGTTGGAGGGGGCCGAACAGCCTTTTTTCGTCTGGATGGATCATAGAACCTTGAGTACCTAAGAACAGCAGGCAAAGTGGGTTCTCTTTTTCAACCAGTTCCATTCCACCATGTTCTGTCGCCCTGGCTCTAAGAACTTAAAGCCTGAGGCTCTCTCCCTGTTGTTTCCCTCTGAGAACTCTTTTAAAGACTCTATTCCCATTCTTCCTCCCTTGTGTGTTGTGGGCTCTGTCACTTGGGAAATTGAGAGAAGGGTCAACGAGGCCAATGTGAACTGTCAATCTCCAGCCTACTGCCCGCCGAACCAGCTATTTGTCCCTCCTATCTTACGTTCACAGGTTATCCACTGGGCCCACTCTTCCCAGTTATTCTGTCACCCTGGAGTACGCAGGACCTTGTTTGTCATATGACAGCGGTTCTGGTGGCTGGCCATGGAGAAGGAGGGGACAGAGTATGTGGCAGCCTGTCCTGTGTGTGCTCGCAGTAAGGTCTCCCGACACCCATCTTCTGGTCAGCTTCGCCCCCTCCCTGTGCCACATCGACCCTGGTCAGATATCTCCGTGGACTCTGTGACTCGTCTCCCCCCTTTCAAAGATAACACCACCATCCTCATGGTGGTGGACAGATTTTCTAAGATGGTCCATTTTGTTCCCTTGCCCAAGTTGCCCTCAGCCAAGGACACGGCCGAGGTGATGTTACATCATGTTTTTCGCCTCCATGGCTTCCCCAGGGTCTGACCGGGGTCCGCAGTTTGTAGCACAGTTCTGGTGGGCTTTCTGTTTGCTCCTGGGAGCATCTGTCAGCCTCTCCTCTGGACACAATCCCCAAACCAATGGTCAGACGGAGTGGCTGAACCAGGAACTGGAGACCAGCCTGCGTTGCCTCACCACCCAGAGCCCCAACACATCGAGCGGACAGCTCAGCTGGGTCGAGTATGCACACAATTCTCTTCCATGTTCCTCGTCTGGTCTTTCCCCCTTTTAGTGTGCCTATGGATATCAACCTCCTGTTTTCTCTGTCCTGGAAAAGGAGGTTAGCGTGCCCTCTGCTCTGGCTCTGGTTCACTGCTGTCGCCATACCTGGGCCTGGGCCCGACACACCCTGCTCCACAATTCTTAGCGTTACAAGAAGGCGGCTGACCGGCGGGCAGACCCCCCCTGCCACCTACAGGAGCAGCCAGAGGGTATGGCTATCGACTAAAGACCTGCCTTTTACCCCCAGTTCATCGATGGTGGCCCTGTTTACACTGTCTGCAAGGTCCTGGCGGTCTGGTGTCGGGGCTGTGGCTTCTAATTCATGGTTGATTGGGAGGGATACGGCCTGGAGGAATATTCCTGGGTCTCTGCCAGCAACATTGTGGACCCCTCCCTCATCCAGGTGTTGGGACTCATCATTCAAGAGACCAGATGTTTCTTTGCTCCACTGGACAAAGGAACTCACACTCCACAGTTCCTCACTGTTCACACCAGGGGACAACCTTTCCCCCCACTGACCTTACTGGCCAGCCAGTGTGGGTCAGCGTGTGACATGTGACCCCCAAGGGTGTCACCAAACAAAACCAGATCTCTGGCCCTCTTCTCTCTCTCTTCTCTTCTTGGCTTGCTCTGGAGAGCAGCTCCTGCTCTCTCCTCTCGGCTCTTCAAAGGGCAACAAGGCCCCAGCCCAGGTCAGCTCTGCTACCTGAGAAACCAGCTCTCTCGCCGGCCTGCAAACACTCTTCTCCTCAACAGCAGCGACCTGCTTCGGATTAACTGAGAGTGAACCAAGTTCTCTTCAGAATCAGCAGCTACAACACAAGGCCAGCTGATTTTCCAAGCAACAGGAGTCATAGCAGAGTTAGCGTGGAACAGCTAACTCTGTGAGGAGAACAAAGGAGATAATAGCAAAGCAACACAGCCAGACAGGTCTTTACCCTACTGGGAAGCCTCCCAACTCACTGCACTTTACAACAACACTGGAAAGGACCTCTTTGTTTGTTCAAAGGACTGGGTAACGTTAACTGACTGGGCCTAACCTTTCCCAGCACAGCATAGCAAAGCACAGCATAGCTAAGCAGCAGAAGTCTTAACTTTGTTAATGTACTTGTTGATTGATGTCTTGTTGTTGTAATGTTTGCTTAGATTGTGGTCAGTCATACAGTTAATCGGGTACTCGTATGTTCACACACATAGTAGTACGTCTCAGTTCTAGAACCTGCATGAAGCTAACCACCTCCCTCTAACCAGGTACCTCTAGATTACATGAGCTAGGCTAACAAAGAAACTCACACCTTCCCTCCCACACATACCAGGTGGTCTCAGCAGCCATTTTTAGTAGTTTCTTTGTTTACCGCCATTTTGTGTAGTCTTCTTTGTTCAGGTCATGTGTTCACAGTGACCACTTTGAATCAGCCATCTTGCCTTTGTTTGTGTCCCCACAGACACACACACATACCCCTACATACACACACCTGTATATACTTGATAAGACATTGTGTTTTACTCTGCTCCATTGTAAATAAATGCTTTTAAGTATAACTACTGGTGTGTTTAATGTTGCACAAGCATGAATATTGCCAACCTCTACTTTGTAGAATTCCAATCCTTCAACTTTAACTTACTGTTGATATGGTAATTTGGTTATAGTTAGTAAGCTAATGGTTAATCAGAGTTCCAGGTTAATGGTAATAAATTGAGACTAAAACCATATTGGCTATTTTGCCTATTAGTTTAAGCTGGTGCCCCGAGGACTTTAATTAATTTTAAAGTTATTATTTACTATTAATAATTTAAGTATTAATATTTTCTTAATTTCTGATAGCCAATAAATTGATAGACAACTGAAATCCAACATATTTGGTGTCCAGCTCATGAGGTAGAGCTCAGACCCAACACAGGACTTTCATTGGGCCCACCTGGCAAACCTGGGACATCTGCAGCCAGCCAATACTCACCTCTTGTCTCGTTTCAGGTCCTTTACTTCATGCCCTCATGTGTTTCCCTCCTGTGTGATCACCTGCCCTGCCCTAATGTGTTGCACGTGTGTCTCATTGTCTCCCCTCTTCCTGAGTATATAGTCTTAGTGTCCCCTTCCTTCTGTGCCAGTTTGTCTTGTTCCCTTGTGACAGTGTTTCAGCATTTTTCCTTGTGAGTTTCTTAGGTCAGAACTATTGGCTCTGTTTTTGTCTTTTGACTTTGCCTTTTGTCTGCTGATTTGGACACTGTTGCCCTTCTGACTGATCACCCCAGTACACAACCTTGTTCTGATTAAAATGACTTATTTTTTAACTGACTTTGTGTCTGCGTTTGAGTCCAAGCCTGTGGTTCAGCATTGACGGATAAAGGACATTGAGTTTTTGCATGATGGGTGTAAACTGAGAACTACATCTGCGGTGTTCAAATCAGGTGCCCCAGGGAAATTTGGTCTCTGAGAGTGGAGAAAGTGTCTGGAAAAAATGGGTATTTGTTAGTTTGAACTTCTCAGAAAGATGTTCAAATGACACAAAACTGTTATCGATTTAAAAAGAACATTAAAGTGCCTGATACCCCTATGGTGCCATTCTTGAAATGCAGGATCGAGTAGAGAAGGTGGGAAGAGAAATCATGGAAACCAAAGTGTTTTCTAAACTTGCACTCATTTTTTGCCAGACAACCGGATTATCAATTGATTTATTTGGTGGGAGAGGATCCAAGTAGTGCTGGACTGGAAAGGTTTTTGACAGAACTTGACTCCAATGCCACCCATGATGGACAGCAAGCTTGATTATGAAAGTGATACCAAAATACAACGCAGTGTATATTGGCTGCCCAGTAATAAAAGTGGAAATTAGGCAGTGCCATGCCTCCAACATTTTGAGATTTTTGAGGATGAAATTTATTATATTGAGGGTGCTTGCAGTTCCATATGATGGACGATGTTGCTGAATCTAGGAAGTCTCCTCAGTTTATTTTAAAACAATGGAAAAACAAACGTATCTCTGTGTACGTTAACCTGGTCTTAAAATGAACAAAGTACAGCTTTAAGAAATTGGTCGGCACTCTGCAAAATAGCCATCTAAGTATTGTAAACTCCTAGCATTAAAATTAATTTTCAAAAATCACATTATAGCTGAAAATGATAAAATACATGAGTTAAATGTAAGATAAGATAAAATAATATAATAAAACTAGAAAACTCCTGGAGAAATTTTGAATGTGCCTGCTGCTTGGTGCATGCACTTCACTCCTCATGTTTCAATCTGTACAAAGGATGTTACTTTCAGCTTCATTCATTTTGTAGAGACTTATCCTGACACTGACCTCAGTCACTACAGGTGTCCCTCAAAAAGCCTTTTGAAGCCAAAATAACCTCACACTGACAGTTTCAAACTCAAATTTGTCCCCACAACCGTAGCAAGATATTTATACATGCCCTAACCGAAGTTGATCTGCAATGAAGCTATACCACTATATCCCCAAATAGACGATAGCTTCTAAGATCAAACTTTTATGACCTACCTTAACTCTTACCTTTTTGAGACCTTTTCTTATTTTGAAAGTGTCTGTGCTTCTGTAGTTGGCAGTTTAAATTGCATAAGGTTTGTACAACATAGCCAATAATTCCCTCTTACCATGTTGAGACTTTTATTTTGAAGGTTCATTAAAATCGTGGAGATGGTGGTTGTGTTTGTGTGTGTGTGTGTGTGTGTGTGTGTGTGTGTGTGTGTGTGTGTGTGTGTGTGTGTGTGTGTGTGTGTGTATATGTTTTTGTCTTGTTACCGAATAAACAAGGTAACTAACAGTTGGGGTGTGTGAGTAAGAGAGTTATCAGTCATGTCAGAGGTGTGTGGATGAGTGAAAATATGGTGTAATGTGTGTTATGAGGTGCAACAAACCAAACAAAGGGGGAAACAGGCTGTAGTGGCTGCAGCAGGCCCAGCTGAGAGAGAGAGACTACCAGAGGGGTGGACCTTTATGCCTTAAGGAGGCCCTGCCCAAATGGGCAGGTATTAATTAGCCATCCTCTCAGCTTCGCCTACCAGCCAACTCCCAGAACTAAAAGAGAGAGAAGAGTGAGGCAACATGCCAAGAGAATGGAAAGGGTCGTCATAGTGTGTAGCAGTAGAGCTGCCCAACAGAACCTCCAGTAAGTTATTTTTACTTGGTTGAGACTCTTATTTTGAAGTTGACTATCAAAAAAGTAAGATGGTGTATGTGTGTATTGTTGTGTGTGGCTGTAGAGCTGTCTAGCAGAGAGCTTCCAAAAAGCTTGTGTTACAAGGTTGAGACACTTATACAGTTAATATCCATATGGTGGTGATGGAGTTTGTGTGTCTTTCAATGTATGTGTGTGCGTGGTGTTGGGAACTGCATAAGCTTAACCTTCAAACAGCCCTTTGAAGTTGAAAGAACCACACACTAACACACACACACACAAGTACACAGTGTTGATTTACCTTAGAGTTGCTCTCATACCTAAGTCAAAAGGCTAAGAATTAATGAGTCTAATTAGCCAATCTGAATCAGCTTTGCCCATTTCTGCCCAGTAACACCTGCTGAGTAGCACCTACTGAGACACTGGTTGCCAGTACCGACTGTGGCCACCAGGGGGAGGAGGGAAACACACACACGCAATCCCCTCTGTCTCCCTAGGCAGACAGCAGCTTTTAGGATGAAACTTGTGTTCGAAAATGGGGATCGGAGGGTAAGCTACAAGTCCTATTGAAAAGATCACCTCACCACAATGCTAAAATAGTTGAAAATTCAGTTCATATTAATTGAAGTATACTGCTTTGAAAAATTTGATTCCAAAATTATGATTTTCTATAAGGTGAATATCCAAAGGTGGAGATGGTTTGTGTCTGTCAATATATGTATGTACATATATGTGTACAAAAATGTGTTCTTAACAAAATTGTCCTCACAATCATAGAAAGACATGAAGACACACATACTCTCTATGAGCACTAACAGCTTTCTGCATGTGTGTTTTTGTGTGTGGTGTGTTTGTAAACATCACAGAGATCAAAGAGTCTCTTAACAAGCAAGTTCAAACAACTGTGTCTAGCTGAAAGACACAGAGCTGACTCAGATCTGGTTGTGATTTTGGCTCGGCGAGCCTCTCAAACGACTGCTATTTGTCACTCCTATCATAACCATGAGCAGACCATGGCTGGCAGAAGATCTTTGTGCACTGCATGTCTGGCTTTGGTGTTTCTAGAGCCAGAAATGTGGACACAGGAGTGTGTTACAGAAAAATGTCCCTTATGCATTTCTTGGGAAATCAGCTCCTGAATTTGTATTACAGTCAATGGGAGAGGTGGCGGGTACTCCCCTCATTTTGAGGCTCATGTTCAAATTTTGTAAGTCTCTGGTTTAAGGTAGACACATTGTATGAAACAGGACAAATTTTTCTACTATCGAGGATGCCATGATGTGTGTAGATTGAAATATGTGGTTGTGAGGACAAGTTAAACTGAATTTTTTCAGAGGAGTTCTAGAGCTTCTCCCACTCTAGCGATGATCACAAAACGTAAACTGCGATTTTGTGTAAACCGTAACAGTTATCAAAATACCAATTTAACCCAAAGGAGTCTCAAGTCTTGTGACCCATTTAACATTTCAACCATTTTTCTATGTTGAAGTTTGACGCAGCAGTAGAGCTCCAAATTTGGTTGTTTTGAAGATGTCTCCCCATTCATTCTCTATAGGAATTTTCTGCCTTTCATCGCCATTTATATACTTGAATCGCTTAGAAAAGCCATAGCACACCATTCCCAATTGAGCTGCACGCATTGATACATGTATTGTCTGGGTTTTCTCAAAGCTGTGGAAGTAGTTAATTTCTATACGGAAGAGGAATAAGACGAACTAGAAAATGCATTTCCTGCTGAAAATGCATGTGAATGCTGAGAGTTGAACGAGATCACTGAAGCAATGCTGTAAAAACTGAAGCAACTGCTCAAGCAATGCTAAAGTAGCTCAGGCAATTGTTGAAGCAATGCTAAAGTAGCTCAAGCAATGGCTCAAGATTAAAATAGACAGAAATAGTAAGCTGGAGGTTGAATGGTATGAAATATTGAAAAAGGCCTACGTTTGTGTAACAAACAGCACAAAACTCTAGAAAATATACAAAATGTGAAAAACAGAAAAACATGTTAGCTGAAATCTAAATGGCCTAAATTGGCTGAAAAAAAACCTAAGAAAGAAAAAATGTACAAAAAAAAGTTTTAATGTCACACTGAAAGAGATTTCTGACAGTGCTTTGAAAAATTAGATGCCAAAATGTTAAACTGGAGGAGCTGAAGTCCATTAGCTGCAAAATCTGAGAACTGAAACATGTTGTTGAAAAACTTGAAAGCCAAATTATTTATTGCCAAAGGTGAATGTAGGAAATTAAATACCTCAAAAATATGAAGAAGTAATCAATTGTATTAGTAACAAAAAGATGAACTACATCCTAAATAGTAGAAACTTTAATTTAAGCTATGAATAAGCTGAAAAATCGCTTAAAAGTTGGCAGTGTTCTGAACAGTTTAAAGTTTGAATAAAATCTGTTGCTGAGAGTATTCTCAAGTAGTTGAATTTCAAAGATGTTGAAGTTTTGAAGGAGTTAAACAGCGTCTCCATTCACTTAATTTGTATAAACTGTAGAAAAAGCTTATTATTTCTAAAATTATGAATAGTATCAAAAACTTGATGGAAAGGATACATCTCCTGAAGAAGTTGAAAGTTTTGATAGCTGGACAGTTTATGTAGCACAAAGTATGCAGGAAGTTAACCGAAGGAAAGTAAACGGAGAATGTGTGTTACTTTCATCTCCCTCTATGAGTACTAACTTGTCTATGCACACTCACCGCACAAGACGTTGAAGAAAAAGCATGTTGAAGCTCATTTAAAGTTTGCTGCACAACATTTGGACAAGCCTATGAAATACTGGGAGAATATAGTCTGGTCAGTTGAGACCAAAATTGAACTTTTTGGATGTCACAGCACACACCATGTTTGGAGGAGAAATGGCACTGCACATCACCCCAAAAACACTATACCAACAGTGAAATTTGGATGTGGGAACATCATGGTGTGGGGCTGTTTTTCAGCATAGGGTACTGGCAGACTTCATACAATTGAAGGAAGGATAAATGGAGAAATGTACCGAGACATTCTCGATAAGAATCTGCTGCCATCTACCAGGATGCTGAAGATGAAATGAGGGTGGACATTTCAGCAAGACAGTGATCCCAAACACACAGCCGAGGAAACTCTCAATTGGTTTCAGAGAAAGAAAATAAAGCTGCTGGAATGGCCCAGTCAATCACCCAACTTGAATCCAATTGAAAATCTATGGAAAGAACTGAAGATCAGAGTTCATGTGTGTGGAAGAATGGGCCAAAATCACACCTGAGCAATGCATGCGACTACTTTCTCCATACAGGAGGCGATTTGAAGCTGTCATTACCAACAAAGGCTTTTCTACTAAGTATTAAATAAATTGTGTGCTCAATATTTTTTCCCTGTGTCATTCCACTTTATTACACATAACTTAATTTATGGACATGTTTTGATTTCTTTGTATTTGTAGATTACTTGGGTTGTTACCGACATCTGGTGACAATTTCATGTCAATAGCCCCATCAGAAATATATTTACTGAGGAAAATGTTGATGTTCAATACTTATTTTCCCCGCTGTAGTTCAGATGACAATAGGGCTTTGGTAAATCATGGCCTGACACTGAGGGACACTGAGCAGAGAGTCCAGACCAACCATAGCTGCTACACAGTAGCAGCCATAATATTGACATTGAAAATGGAGAACAGGTCTTCAGCTTTCTACTAGACTGAACCTTTCAGTAAATCGACACTCTGCCACATCTTGAGTCAACATCACCTTACGATGAAGCTCCTGTACAGGCTTCCATATAAGAGGAGAGTGTTAGAATCAAAGACCTTCGCTATGAGTATGTGCAAGTATCATTGTACTGTAGAATAATACAGTAATGGCAGTAGATTGTGTGGTGTTGCCAGTGCATACATTCAGGAAAAGCAGTATGTGACCGAGGCACTAACATTCTGGGGGTGTTGTCTGTGGGGATATCTCTCATCCTTCTGTGAAAATGTAGACATTTTAATCCTGTGTACATCAGAGTTTACTGTTCTTATACCATATTCACAATTCAGTGAATACATTTTCTGTTACTGCCTGTAAATTCTGCTGTTCAGTAAAAACCAAAATTAAACCAAAGTTGTAAAGACAGCAGTGTTTTGTGTTAGGTTCATCACTGTGTTGTTGCTGATTTGAAAGAGTAATTCAGATGGTGCATTTGTGTATGGTTTTGTTAAAGAAATGCCCTTTTGAAAGAGGATTGTCATGTTTTGATAGCAGTGTTTCATTTTGACATTGAAGTGAGATGTTTAGCTCCAAGTGTTCTGTCTTCTTTGGCTTGTGTGTGGAGTTTTGACACAATGAGCCAAATGCTGTAATGAGTGTGTAATCAATCGCAAAAAACTGTAATATGTGAAGATCAGGTAAAGAAGTGCAGCGAAAATGAAGAGAAAGTGCATAGTAAGTGTGCACACAGTACACACACACTCTGTTCCCAGGTCTTTAAATAGACCTGCTGGGTGTGTGAGTTGCAGCTGCCTGTGTGTGTCTGCTGTGGTTTGACCTGTGTGAGCCTTTAAAGGCTCATGCCAAAACTGATATTTTTAGATTGAAGCTGCTGATGGATGACATTTTATGCTGATGTTTGCATGTATGATGAGTTTTAATACAGTACCTTTAAGTCTCCTCTAGCCTGTGAAACCACTCCTTTGTTTATTTTCACCTGAAACTAAAACTCACCATTGTAAGTTATTAGATACCTATGTGGTTGGTTCATTGCCCCTCAGAGCTTTGTAGTTTTAGTTTTATTATATCTGGGTAAAGTTTTCCATCCCCACATTAGAATAATTTCCCTGACAAGACATATCATAGATAATGAACTGTAATTAATATCATCCTAGTTTGTGTACAGACCTATAAAGTATCTGGTCTAGTGTCTCTCTCTATCTCTCTCTCTCCCTCTGCTCAGCTCCTTGCACTACTTTCTTACTCTCTGCTCCCCTGTCCTCTCTACCATTCCACTCCTCCCCCCTCACTTGCTCTGCCTGACTTTCTGCTTGTCTTCTGTTGAGTCATTTTTTGTTTCAGGTCTTCTGTCCTTATCTCTACTCTTTATCTACGTCTTGTCTTTTTTATAATCATTTCTACAGTCACTTTCACCATGGCTGACAAAAGTCATCTGCTAATGAGAAGAAAAGAGAGAAAAGACAAAGAAGCAGCTGAAGTGACCAAAGCTGTAAAGGAAGTAAAGAAGGAAGGAGAGGAGACAGAAAACAATGGAGAGGTCCCGTCAACCGAGGCGGGGGCCACTGGTGGGGCAGTAGCTAATGGTCAAAATGGAGATTTTCTGGTGGAGCTGATGGAACTACCTCCATTTGAGATCATCACAGGGTAGGTCACCAAGCATGGTTCATGAGCAGTTGTAGGCTGAGTTACGTCATTATCATTCTACATTAGCTTTAGTGACACAATCTGTCTGGTGATGCCTTAACCGTCTGAATGAGGTTCTCTGATCACAGCAGTAGAGAGGATCGTCTGGTCCAACACTGAGAACTGACCTGCCTGACATTTAGTGCTGATGTGAGTCTCAACCATTTCATAATCAAGGTAGAAAGAACTGCAGCATCTGAGATTGTGAACATGAGGCAAAGTAACCTGCAGAAACTCATAATGTGATAAACTCATGTAATATGTCTGATAATAACCTGTTACCAGACCTATAATCCAAAATCTGATCAAAACCTAACTCACCTAAAGGAAACTACTTCTGTTGATTATCACTCAGCACTAGTCAAAGGTACTTTTGAAAAAGCTGCTTCATGCCTGGCTGCTGAACTCCTGCTGCAGTATTGCTGAACTTGAATGAACAAGCATCATTTAAATTATTTCACCAAATTCAACCAATATGCAAACTGCCACAGCATCATCTAGTGATGATGCATTTAGTGCAGGCTTTAGCTACTTAATATTGAAATAATGAGATGTTGATTAGCACAAGCAGTGCTGATAGTCTAGGCAGAATTTCTGAAAATGTGCTTATTTAAAGTGGTGGAGGCATTTTGTGAATATTTATAATATACAACATTTCTAGGGGTATTAAGGGGTGCTGAATCCAAATCTGCTGTAATGAAGCTCAAAAATGCCCCCAAATGCCTCAAAATTTGAGAAATCCAACATGGCCGCCACCGCCAGGCTGAAATCTATTTTTCAGTGTATCTTTTTGACTAGACAAGGTAAAAACATGAATTAAATGTGCTTTTGTAGGTTTTCCCACATGAGCAATCCAATGGCATATTCAGATTTGAGATGTAATGTGAAGAAACTTCTTAGATATTGCAAAAATAGTTGTTTCGTGAATAATTACTCAGCTATTATTTTTATTATAAATATGTTTTTATTATCAGGCTTCTTTTACTTTGTATTTTGTTTTGAGGTAAAATGTGCTGTAATGGAACCTTGGTCAATAATCAGCTTGAAAGTCATACAATAGGGAAAAGGTGGTCATTAGTGATAAATAAGTTGTCAATCAAATAAGAACAAAACACAGGATGATCCATAAGTCATGGTTTTATCCATTACAGTGACTTTATTCTTAATGCCAACTCAAGTTTGCTTTTAATCTTTTGTTTTGATGTGCTGTACATTATATGTCGGACCCGAGGAAGAATAGCTGCAGTTTTGATGCAGCTAATGGGTATCTAAATAAAACAATAAACAGCTTATTCACAGTCTTCCGTGTTCTGGCAAGTGTTGTCATGTTTCCTGCAGTTGCATGCTTCCATACATTCCATGTGACTCTTTCTGAATAGAATAAAATAGAATAGAAAGATTACAAACAGTACAGGTACATTGGAATACATTCTAGTTATCCTTACTCTTATTTTGTTTCTGTGTTACTTTTCTCCTCAGAGGTTCACAATTATCAGGTTATCGGTTCAACAATCTGTTAATAAGTAGTAGTGTGCAGTCTAGCAGGCTGATATTCTCTACCAGTCTATCGTATTTGTACAATCTTGTACACATTGCTCAACATCAGATAATCCCCTATACACATTTTCTCTGGGTTGACTGTGCTTGCCTTTTGATTGTACAATGTCCAGGAAGGCATTGGTTTTTGAGATGTCCTGGACATGAAAAAGGCCGTGTCTGTAGCTTGTGCTTTCTGTCCTGCAGGACATTATTCATACGACTGTGTGAAACAATCTGGTGCTACTACACTGAATGGACGCTCTGTGATTCCTCTCTTTGGTGCAGGTATGATGTCAGTCATTGCCTTGGGGATGTTGAGGGTTTCTGACTTGGAGTAAAGATCAATTCCATCAAGGAGATCACTTTCAGGTGGATAACGTTGCCAGGCAGCCACTTGTGTGGCATGGAATGTCCCTTTTCCATCCAGAGTGTATTCGTTGATGTCGACATTGTCTGCTGAGAAATGAACAAAGCGACCCTTTACCAGATTTTGTGGAACAACGGCACTGTCATCTCCCATGGTCTCCAAGGTCTTCTTAGCCAGTGCAGTGTCAAGTTTGATTACCTCACGGTAACTCATAACATGACCTGCCTGGTGAAACATGTTCACCAACTCCTTGGAACGTGTAGCTTGATGAAGGGAACTGGCCAGTCCTATGTGCTTTGGAGTGAGGAACTTGTCTCCACTGGCTGTGTACATAAGATCCTGTGCCATGCTGAGGACTCTAAGCTGGCGTTTGGCTGTGTTCTTATCATCATGTTCAACATCATCTTCCAGCAGGTGTTGACCACATAGTAACAAGTTGAGGAACATGTACAGGCTGTTGGGTATGCTGTTTATTGCTCTGTTTTCACTGATGTCTATCCCCTCTTGTTTTGGATGGGAGAGGGGGAGGGTGATATTGGGGATGACCAAGGTTCCATTACAGCACATTTGACCTCAAATTAAAATACAAAGTAAAAGAAGCCTGATAATAAAAAATATTTATAATAAAAATAATAGCTGAGTAGTTATTCACTAATCAACTATTTTTTGCAATATCTAAGCAGTTTCTTCACATTACATCTCAAATCTGAATATGCCATCAGATTGCTCATGTATGAAAACCTACAAAAGCACATTTAATTCATGTTTTTACCTTGTCTAGTCAAAAAGATACACTGAAAAATAGATTTCAGCCTGGCGGCGGCGGCCATGTTTGATTTCTCAATTTTGAGGCATTTGGGGGCATTTTTTAGCTTCATTACAGCAGATTTGGATTCAGCACCCCTTAATACCCCTAGAAATGTTGTATATTATAAATATTCACAAAATGCCTTCGGGGTTCTGATTTTGTGAAAACTGACCCTGTCTATGATGTCATTTGCCCAGTGACAAACATGTTGGCTGTGACAGACCACCACTGTAAATTACAGGTACCTAATCCAGTCGACTTGTCTAAACCAATCATTTAGTTTTCATCAGCTGAACCTAATTTAGTGTTTAAGTGAATAAGTGGATGGACTGCAACAGTGAAGCCTGGATGACTGAATGAATGACTGATTATGGTTCCACCACTGGTCAGCCGAATTACTGAGTTTCGTAGTTGGCCGTTGACCTTTCAAAATGAAATGGTGCAAACAGCACTTCACAGTCTGCAGTGTTGACAAATTAGAGCATTTGTCATTAGATTTAGGGACTTTTTTTTTTTCAAAAAAGCACCTTGTGATGAATCTACTTTTGTGCATCCCTTGTGTACCTAGTAGAAAGTCTCCAGTTCTGCTCTCTCTCTCTCTCTCTCTCACTCATAGAAGAGGAGCAGCAGTTTTTTACCCAGACGGAGGCCGTGCTCTGTGTGAGAGACAAAAAAAGAAAGATATTGTGTCTCTTCTAAATTTCTCTGTGAGAGATCATGTTATAGTAACTGCAGCTGAAATCACAGCTCAGTCTTTGTCTTTAAATGTTTATGGTGATGTCGGACGACGACATCATTTTAAAATCTGGATTTTAGCAGCAGCAGAGCAGCAGCTTAGAAGTGACTGATTAACACGTAGTGTTAATGGGTCACGTTTCAGTCATTGTTTCAAACTTGTTCCATTGTCTGAATGTGTGAACTGAATCTGTGTTTTGAACTGTTCATCGGACAAAACAAGACATTTGAAGATGTCACCTTGGAAGAAATTATAATGGGCATTTTTCAACATTTTCTGAAATTCTATAGACAAATAAATTAATCGATTAATCTCAGAATTAATCAGCAGATGAAATGATAATGGAAATAAGTGGCAACCATAATCAAAATATAGTAAATGCACTTCAATGACTAGTTTATCTCTGTAGTTCAAAGCATTCTCTATAGAAATTGTTCTGAGGCTCTCTGCTTACACCTGATCAGTGAACTCAGGTGTGTTTAGACAGTCAGATGGAGAATATACCAGTTAGTCAGTTAGTTAATCTGAGATGGGTAGAGCTGGGAGAGGTAGAGGATATCCAGTGCCTGAGCTCCGAAGGGGCTGGCATAAAAATCACTCAGAGGGTGCTGGTGGAAATGAGGTCTCCAGTTGTTACCTTAAAACACCAGGGAATCATGGGAGGCAGATAAGAATGATACAACATTAACCAAATTTATTGTCACAGCAACCAAACCCTGCATGGAGTTCAGAAAGTCTTTCCACATAACTCACTCTGCTCTCTGGTGCTTTATGGTGGAGTCACAACAAATACATTCCCCATTCACTTAGTGGAATAAAGTTCAATCTGATCAGAGTTTGACCTGTGTCATTGCGATTGAGTGCTCTCTGGTGTCCAGCTAATCAGAGAGAGGACTGACCTGTCTCTCAGGAAATTGTGTTTCTTGTTGTCGTGTCATACAACTTTAGGTGAAATAATACAAGCAGCAGAGAAGATGCTATTTGGTTGTGGAGTGTGTGGAAACAGTGTCAGAGTTTATGATAAAAAAGCTTTAAAATTTACTCCTTTGTTGTTAGCGTGGTAGCAGTGCTACTTCCTGCTCCTGTCGCCTCCTGTTTTTGACCAGACCGATACATTTCTGTCTGATTGCACCATAACTCTGTGAATGTTTTCTGGCTTTCTCCAATCACAGTCCCGCTTCAGCCACACACAACATTCACAACCTAAAAGAAATGTTGGACTCCTGAGTACAAAAGAGGCCTCACATACACAATATCTACTTCCTGTCTGTGCATCTTGAAGAGGGTTCCCTGCTCTCTTGCTGCGCCTGAACTTTCTTCCATTTTTTTTTTTACTTTTCATGTTGTTGAAAATACAACTAACAAAGAACTTCATATTCTTGTCTAGTCAGGAAGTTAGGGTTAAACAAACCTGTTGTTGTGGTATGTATAGACCTCCATTCCCTGTCTGTGAATCTGCAAATCCACAGCTGTCTGCATTCTGGTTCATGCTGGAGCATGATCAGGGCTGTTGGAATTAGCCCTTAACAAAAAAAAGCACATGTGACTTATTACATGTGAAGTACTTTCTCACATGTGTTAAGTCACATGTGAAGCATTTGAGGGCCATGTGGTTTTCACACATTTCAGATGTGAAGCATTCAGGGCACATGTGGTTTTTGGACGTTTCACTTGTGAAGCATTTTGAACACATGTCATTTTCACATGTAGTTTTTCTAAGTTTTACATGAGGTATTCAGATGTTTCACATGTGGTTTTCGGACATTTCACGTGGTTTTTGGACATTTCACATATGGTTTTCAGACATTTCACACGTGGTTTTCGGACGTTTGACATGTAAAGCATTTGGGGCACATTTTTGGACGTCTCTGTAGTGGACATACATGGCCTGACATAAGTCACAAGCCACTGAAGAAGTTCATTGTCACCTACGGATCCAAAATTGACACTTTGTTACTCTTCCTACCATCAAACTATCAAATTGATAGGGAACAGAGACAAAGGACCCTTCTCTCACAAACAGACTGTGCTTATAGCATGTCAGAGGGATACACAACCAGACCATGGGATAAAGGGTCAGCTCCAGAGGATCAACAAATGGACACCAGGCAAACTAGAGAGCATAGGCAAACTCTCCAGTTTGTAATAATAGGACTCTGCCTATTGATATTTGATTGTTTATTATACAGGAAAAGTAAATTCAAAAGGACTGATTATCACTAAGGTGTGAATCCCTACCTCTCTGTGCCATGCATGAATACACACAAACACACTCACCAACCTCACTTCCTCTCTCCCTCTTTAGATAAGAGTCATAAACTACAACCCACTTTTGAATCCTGAGTAGTGACCAGCAGAACAGTCTTCACAGACACAGATCTGAGGAAGAATGTGAAATTAAATATCTAACTGTTCTGTGTAGCATGTGATGTTTCTATTTAACTCAATCCGCAGATTTCTGTCCTATAGAATGGTAGAAATGTAACATGCAGACTTTAAGACAAAGTATTTCATGTGACCATACTGTCAGCATCCTTAGCAGCATAGTCAAAGAACTGCTTTGTGATCCACATTTATAGACTATAGATTATATATAGATATAGATTATAGATATAGATTTGTTTGTTGTCTGTTATTTGTTTGGAGCGTAAACATTTACGACTAAAGAGTCTTTACATTTCAAGTTTGGGATTGTGTGGTTTTTTATTTGGTTTAAAGCATAAAACAAAGGGAATATCATAAGAATAACCCAGGCCCCCCCTATATGTACATAGGCGGGTGTTACAAATGTCTACAACTGTATAGGTAGCATCGAATCCAACCTGTGTGTTGATTTTGTTTTCCTGTTTATAAATACTTCCTCGTCTTGCAAAGGTGCAATAATTTTTACATGCGTTCCATCTATGGCAGCGATCACACCGGGTAGACTGGCAATTGCCATCAAGCTGCTTTATTTCTCTGTAGCTGTTGAACATCTAAAATAAATCGTATGAATTGTGCTACGATGTCAGAGTGCATTTATTCTTTGGTGAATAGATCGGCTTTTCTCTGTTGCCAACTAGCAAGGTTCTTTCAGTTGGTAGGAGATGTTATTGCATCCCTCACAAATTCCACAACAATCATTATTCCCTCATGATTGAGTTGGTATCTTTTAACAAATTCAGCATTGTGTAAGGTTTCCAGAACACTGCAACATGGATGTTTGCCGGTTTTTAACACTTTGTTCCACTTGATATTCAATGTTCATGGACACTGGAAAAACTGAAAAATGACTTGTTTTCTTGTTTTTGGTTTAAAACGGAAAAACAAAATATGGCTTGTTTTCTCGTTTTTCCTTTTCCGGATTATACTTTAGTACACGGACAAACCATCTTTGGCTGAGTGGACAGATGCGAGTTAGCAGTTTCATATTGTAAATGACCTAAACAACAATTACAGATAAATGTTATAGTACAGCATCTAAAATAAAAAGCATGTCCTGATTTAAGGGGACATTTGGAGGTTGGAGTGAGGGACATTTTATATTTTAAGGTGGCCCCAGTCACAATGGTGGGCTCTGGCTCAAACTCTGATATTTGTCCTGCTGATTACATGATGCATCAGTTTTCTTAACAAATCAAATAAAATGAAAAACTATTCAGAATCAATCCCTCACAGTTGTCATGAATGCTCACAAGCTCATGAAAATAGTCTCCATGCAATAAATGTACAGTGTCATTCTGTTTAGATCATGTGTGCTAATGACAGTGGTCAGCTGTTTCATGACCTTATTCGAAACCTTTTGTGGAGATAATTATAGCCATGGCCTCATTATGAACCGTCAGTGATGTGATGTAAAACATATTTTCTAGTGTCAGTTGAAGCGTTAATGCCATATTTAGGATTTACTCTCGTTGAAATGGGGCACCAGTCCTCTAGGAGGACAACAATGAATTACTTCATTGCCAAATTTATCAATCTCATATCAGAAGCCATGACTTCTCGATTCAATGGATCTCCAGTCTCTACGTCAAAAGAATACAACAGGACAACAACTGCGTGTAAATAAAGGAGTTTATTTAACTAAACTACTATGTACAGAGTAAATGCAAAGTGTAATAATCATAAAGATGAAAATAATATAATGAATGAGCAGTGTGATGAGTTGGCAATGGTGGGAGAGAATATGTTATGGCTATACACTATGGCTATACAGCTAATGACACTATATCTACGAATTAGGTTTGATGATTAAATATTGCTATATTTCGACATCAACCCAGTCATGAGCAGAGTGTTAAGACCGGCCTACTGTGAGTTGCGCTGTAGCTGAAGACCCTCGGCTGGAACCCAGGTGGCTGTGGTTGCCGTGGTAACCCCGGAGACGCGGGATCTAGATGGATTCTCCTGGAGGCCGTGTCCCGTTATCACGATGACGGATTCTGCCAGTGTCTCAGCGGTTCAGCTCTGGTGGAGTTTGCCAGGAGACTTTCTGTCTCGGGCACTCTTGATTTCTGGTCGGCTTCTCTGCAGGCGGTAGTGCAGATGTTATCTGCTGGTGTCTGTGGCGGGTTGATGCGAAATAAACTCTAATGCTCTTCACTTTGGCTGGATAACTTTAGAGGAGGCTGGTGTTGACCAGATGACTAAAGTTGTCAAAATCTTCAAAAAGGAAAACTTGATGATGATTAAAAGTTACAAAATTACTCTGAGGCACTTCTGTTGTTTTGGTTCAGTTGGTCTTGACTTGGCTTATAAAAAAAATAGAATATTGCGCATGTAGACAAAAATGACGTTACTTGGAGCTTGTGGCAAAGAAAAATAAAAGACGCGAAAAGTGCAAAAATGACTAAGAGCCATGAGTTTGTGGCTAGCAGCTTAGAGCTAAGAGTTTACATGGCTACAGAGCCGGGCTTTGAGCCGGGACTCTGAGCTTTGAGCAAAGATCTCAGCTTCTAGTTTCTGCATCGTTTCTCGCTTCTCGCATCTTCTTGTCATCTGGGTTTCTCTGACTTTTCTTTCTCTTCTGAGCTCTTCTGGCTTGTTCTGAACTGACATCTGACCTCTTCTCACCTTTCAGGCTTTTCTGCACTTCTCCGACTTTGTGACCTGTTCTGAACTATGTGAATTGATCATGACTGTTTTATCCCCTGGGGGGCGGGTGCATGTTTCAGGGGCGTCCCCAATCTCCTGTGTTTCCACTTGGAGAAGAGAGTAATTTCCCACTGAATTTTGGAATAATTTAAATCTAGAGTTTACTTATAAATTCGCACATCCGTCTTCCACCATGACCACAAAACATTAAATGAAATAACATAGAAAACTATTTGCACTAATAATGGCAGAGAGGAGTAATAGGAGTGTTGATTTCATATTACATCCTTCAAACCTGGAATTAATCATGATACAAGTGGTTAATTGATCAAACAACAATATAAACATTTCCCAAAGCTAATAGTCTATAAATGTGGATTACACAGCAGTTCTTTGACTGTAATAATAATAATATGGACATTCTGGATGTCATGTAGTGTGTGTTACCTGTGTGAAGGATGCTGACAGTATGGTCACATGAAGGACATTGTCTTAAAATCTACATGTTACATTTCAAACATTCTATGGGATAGAAGTTTGGGATTAAACTATTGCATAGGAACATCTCATGAGTTACAGAACAGCTAGATATTTAATTTTACATTCTTCCTTAGATCTGTGTCTATGAAGAGAGTTCTGCTGGTCACTACCCAGGATTGGAATGTGGGTTGTAGTTTATGACTCTTATCTAGAGAGGGACAGAGGAAGGGAGGTTGGTGTGTGTGTTCATGCATGGCACAGAAAGGCCAGGATTCACACCTTAGTGTTAATCAGTCCTTTTTGTTGTTACTTGTCCTATACAAGAAACAATCAAATATCATTAGACAAAGTCTTATTGTTACAAACTGGAGATTTTGCCTATATTCTCCAGTTGTCTGGTGTCCATTGGTTAATCCTCTGGAGCTGACCCTTTGACCTTTGGTCTGGTTCTGTGTCGTTCGGACATGCTAACAGCATGGTCTGTTTGTGGAAGAGGGGTCCTTTGTCTCTGTTTCCTATCAATGTGATAGTTTGATGGTGGGAAGAGTCGCAAAGTGTCAATTGTGGGTCCGTAACTCTGCATGTCCTTATAATGAACTTCCTTAATGGCTTGTGACTGATGCCAGGCCACGTATGTACGCTACACAGTAATTCTCCATTGCTTCATGGCTAGGCCAAATGTATATGACACAAGTGTTGTACCATTGTGTAGCAGCAGAGCACTTCATTGCTACATTCTGTCTCTGTGTACCTGCTTAAGTAAGCAGGCTGCTTTTATAGTAAGGAGCAGACGGACCAGGACCAGTAGCTAACCTGCCCTGAATTTTACATCTGGCTCTTTTGACCCAGTCAGCTGGTTGGGTACTGGTACAGAGAGGGAGAGACAGAGATGAAGGTTGTGCTGTGGCCCACTGTACTGGGTTACACGAAGACCAGTCTAATAATACAATGGAATTCCAGTGTCAGCAATGCAGATGGTGTAAAATTAGCACTGTTCTGCCTGCTGTAGCCATGCTGCCCCCTACCCTGACAGCCCAAGTTTCAAATTGACACCCACCTCAGCTTAACTAATGTTAGCTTGAGTCATGCTAACAGGTGCTGTGGTTATAGCTCATCCTGCTGCTATATAATGGACAACATCAGTGATGTTTTATGGTCAGACTAGTAACAACAAGATTGATAGATTGTTGACAATTATTGTATTTCCCAATTCATGTGAGTGGTGCTGTTATTGGTCCATCCAATGGTTTTAGTTCATTTCAGTCTGATATGAAAATCAACCCAGACAGTTTTTTGATTGATTTTGTTGGCAGCATCCTTTACTAAGTAGCTCAGTTAAGTTTCGCATGACAGTTATCATAATAAGGAGCTTTGAAGAGAAGATTGTTGTATCAGGCTGAGTTTATGGAGGAGAAAGTGGCACAGTGCAGTGTGCTGTCCTGTATAGTTTTATGCTGCATGTGCTAAACCCTCTAACAGGCTTCACTATACCCCGGCCCTGTTTCCCTGTGTTCCAGAGGACTGAGTGGGATGTGTGCAGCCAACGCTGGCTTCAGACTTGCTTAAGGGGCAAGAGAGGACTTTGCTTAGAGTGAACAGTCAGATCTCTGCACCAGCTGGTAGCTGACATTCAGGGACCAGCTTAGACTGGCATGATGAGAGTTTAGGGGCTATGGTCATGTTTTGAAACACTGTCTCACAAAGTTGTGGTTAAACTCATCCCTAACCCCAATGAGCCTTGAGATAATGCCTGTGAATGCAGGTTGGCAAAGACAGCATGTGCTTGCTGAGGTTGGATAATGTCATCACTAATATATCACCACAAAACATAGAATAATAGAAGTAAAATTTGTGGCCAGGCCCAATGGCTAAAGTAGGGCCTTATTTTAAATAAATTTTGTATGTTTAAAATCCAAACCGACAACGCCACCTAGGAATACTAGAGCCTAGGACTCTAAAAAGATTTAATGGTGCAATGTGTAAGATCTGGCCAGAATTTTAGTTTAAAACGTTCAAAAAATTAACTTACACCATCAATAGTATGTGAAGGAGCCACAGTGATGATGTCATGACCAAGAGCACCATCTAGTGTATTTCAGAGATATCTGCTTAACTGAGCATGCTAACCAACTAGCCGCATCCTGGACCGTGTTGTAGACACACTAGATGCTGTGTGAGTCAGTGTAGTGTCTAGTCTGCCCTCAGACCCTTAGAGAAGAAGAGCTTCCTCCGGAGCTTGAAGTTACGCTACAGCTCCCGACTAAAAATAAATAAATAAATAAAAAATAAAACTGCAGACGAGAATCATAGAAGTGCCAAGAAAGCGATCTTTATCTCCATGCCGATGGACCACGTTCAACAGCTGGTGTGTTTGTAGACAGCACCGGGCGAGTAAAGGAATGAGACTTTTCTTTTAGACTGGTGATTAACATCTAATGTTGGTCTGTAGCGAAAAGTATCATTAGTGCAAATTACAAACCGTACTGACACACACTTCAAGTGGCATAAATGCATGTTTGATGATGAAGTTTTAGCCATGTAGTAGAATTAAGCCTGTTCTTGCAGCTGTTGTCCAACTAGATTCGTCAGTAACTTTTCTTTTACAAGTAAGACAAAGAGACTGATCCAGAACCAGCGGGTTCAGGATCCACCACCTAATACTGTATTTATTTTAGCATATTCATATCTATCCTATTTATTATACACACACAAACACACACACACACACACACCAGACCCAACATGTTTGAATATAAAGAGCTTATGATTTAAACTAATTGTCCTATCACATGTTTGTATCAGGACCATAATTTCAGTCCAGTCCTCCCTAGTGATGGACCAGCACCTGCCTTTTCTTCTGCATCTGGCCTCATCAATCATCAACAAGCACATAATAGTAACACCTTGGAGTATTGTCCCTGCACAGAACAGATATTGTCTATACTGTGATCTTTTGCACATCCTGCTCAGCAGGAGTTTTGTCAACACTTTTGAACTTAGTTTTTTCATTGTTTTATTTTTTTGAATATGTGTATCTATGTATATTTATCTTTTTGACTGTTGCAGTATTTTACATTTTTATTGCTATTTCCTGTTAATATGTTTATTGGATACTACACTAAACATTGAGCCAAATATCTTGTAAAAACCTACCTGGCAATAAACCTTATTTTCTGATTTTGCCTCTGATGATGTCATCATCCCTTCCTCATGCTGCTGTAGCCTGACACCCACGTGTCATGCAGTATCCCCTTGCCTTCATATTTTCATAGGTAAATAAAAACATACTGTTTGTATTACAAGTATTCATCATTTGTTTCAGTGCTATCAACAACTTAACTATCAACAATAAATGCACATATAAATAAATTATAAAAGGAACATGGGGGGGAAAACAACATGACTAGCTGGACGGGGGAGAAGATGTGAAATGCTGCCCCTTATGGAGGTGGAGCAAGTAGCACGATCTTACACATTATACCTTTAAGAGGTTCTTATAAAACTATCAGGGAGAGTAGAGTTAAAAACCAGCAGGAGAATAGGACTCAATTTAAAGTGAGATCTATTACAATAAATTTATATCACAAAAGGATGGTAAAATACTAACCAGGCCTGTTAAAAATAATGGAAATGTGTCATTTAAAAGTTCAGTAAAAACCACGTTAAGAGTCCAAGTCCAATGCAGCGGCTCCTCTGTGTCCACGCTCTCCCTCTCTGTTGCTGCAATACCACTGTCATGTACTCTTCCCACGCTGACCCGCGGTGTCCCTTAGCGATTGGTCTGCTTGGGTGCAGATGTCCAACTGCTGACCCAGGCATGAGTAAAGCGGCATTGGCGGACACTGGCTGCTGCTCCTCTCCTCACTTCAACTCCTTGTGGCATGGCTGGTGGCACTCAAGAGGACAAATAACATGCACATACATTTTTGACCTGGTTACAAATTGATCAAATGCCAACATCAGTAACTGGCTGGAGCTCTGTTTTGAAACACATTTATAATTTAACGCTCTGTCACTTGCTGGATGAGTGTTTTCACTAACAATACTTGTATAACAGTAACATCACATTCTGAATCACTGTCATACTGTGAAAACAAATAAGCCAATGCTCTCATTTTTGCTGTTTTCTGCAGGGACCGGATTGATCCTTTTGTCTTTAAGTTCCAGTTCAAGAACGTGGAATACTCTTCAGGCCGCAACAAGACCTTCCTGTGTTACCTGGTGGATAAAGGGAACACAACTGACGGGCTGCTGAGGGGCTATTTGGAGGATGAGCACACCAGCTGTCATGCTGAGGAAGCCTTTTTCACACAGTGCCTGCCAGACTACAACCCTGCACTCAAATACACAGTCACCTGGTACATACCTCTCTTACACTGTCAGATGGTATGTGGCAGAGAGAATGAGGCAAATTAAAAGATAACTTATTTTCAGTTTGGATGATATCTTCCTCGTTTTTTCTGTGACTGTAGACACAAATTTCCCTCCACTCTGCAGGGAGCTCTGCTCTTAAAGGCACAAGTCAAATTTATTTATCAAGCTTCAAATTATACCAGAGGTTGTCTCAGGGCCCTTTTCACAAACACCAGGTCTAGACCAAAAGAGGCTGATATGCATTTTGGAGCTCTGATCAAATATCATTCACAAAAACCTCTTGTGTCCAAATATCACCTGCAAAGGGACAAACTTGATTAACAGTTATAATATATATATAATGATATCCCTTTATGGTTATACATTATGTAGCCATGCCTGCATATCAAATTTATTATGTCTCTGTGGTAAAACATGTAGTACTGTCAGTACAGAGCTAAACAACCAAAGCAGCTGTGAAAAAAATGTTCAGCTGTTTAAAATGATAGTTTTATGTTCCGTTGACAGGACAGAAAACCAATAATCGTATGCTGATCATTCTTCTGATAAACCAGATGTGTGTTTTAACAGCCTGGACTTTAAACTGCTCAACACTGATGTCACCTTCTGCTGGTGACTGGAAGGCATTGCACCTGGTGAATTGGAGCAAACCAAACTAATGTGAACTAACCTCTATAATTTGAACCATCATGGAAGAACAAGGTCCATGATGAAAGTGATAAAGACTTTGAGTAGACAGAACTCTCCTCACCCCCAGTCTGTTTGAAAATCTATTGACTCTGTGTCCAAGCTGAGATCATTCAACAGTTGCTTCAGCCCTCCTCTTAACCAGTGAACTGACAATGACATGTATAAGTGGTGGTGTGGGCCTTTAGCAGTACTGTACACATAAATGTCAAAGTTCTATGGCAATAAATGAAATGCATCTTGGTCTTTAATCCTTATGATGAACTGATACAATGGTCTTCTCTTCATTACACCTCCTTCCTCTCAGGTATGTGTCTTCTAGTCCCTGCTCTGCGTGTGCAGAAAAGATAGCTGAGGTGCTGAAGGCCAGGAAAAACATCAACCTGACCATTTTTGCTGCTCGGCTGTTTGAGTGGGAGGAAGCAGAAATCCAGGCAGGGCTGCAGGCCCTGCGTACTTCTGGCTGTAAGCTAAGGATCATGAAGCCTTTGGACTTCTCCTACACCTGGGACACGTTTGTGGATAACGAGGAACAAGTGCTGAACTTGTGGGAAGACTGCAAAGAAAACTATGAATATTACCACGAGAAGCTGGCTGACATTCTACAGTGACCACAGTGAGTGTTATACATATACAGTGTGTGTATGTATGTGTATGTGTATATATATATATATATATATATATATATATATATTTACACAGACTTGCAAACCGAATGTTAAGGTCAAGAAATGACCAAACTGGTGAAGCACTGGACCTCAGCTCTCAGACTGTGCTAAAACTCTGCTCCGTAGGGGTACTGAAATGTTTGTTTTGTATGTTGTTTAAAATCCGAGGGGACATTCAACACCCATGTGAATACCTGCCTATGCTGATGGTGATTTGTAGCTATTAATGGAGATGATGACAAATGCTCACGCACACAGTTTTAAATAATCTCATCATCAAGAGTATTGGACTACTAAAGTAGTCCAACTTGGACTACTAAAGTATTGGACTAAATTGGACTAAAAATCCAGCCTTGTTAAACTACCGGATGAACTTACTGTAGGTTCACACAATATGACATGACATCACCTCACTGTGACTGCTGCAGAAGGACTGCTGATAAAATTAATGAAATTGAGAATGAAGTTGCTATGTTCCCTTGGACTTTTAGTATGGATAAAAGATATTGAGTTCTGCCATACCTATTTATCATGGAGGCAAATGACATTGTATTTTATTTTATTTATGTAGAAGAGATGGGAAACCTGAACTTCATCTTTACCAATCAGGCTTGAGTGTTACGTATCTTCTTTTTACGTGTGTGGTTCGAAAGTTGTTTCTAATCTTTAAAAGGATGAGCATGAGGAGGTAGACTAGCTCAGGCAGTGGTCCACTGTTTCTCATGCTGGACTCTAGCAGTCTTTGCAAAGTGTCAAAGTTTTTAACAAAGAAAAACTTGTGAAAAAAAGAGACAATTGGAAGAGAATAGTCTTAAATCACGTTTCATTTAATGAAGTCCCTTTCTGGACAGATTAAACTGTTCATCTGCTCTAATGAGATGTGATTTGTTTTATTGAAGCCTTTTTTGAGTTTTTTGTTTATCCATTAGTATCTTTATTTATTTTAGAATTTAGCAATCCACATGTGATTGCTCGTATGCATGCCTGTTGACCACCAGAACATAATACCCCCATGCCCAACCCTGCAAAACATACATGCCGCCCCTCACCCACCTATAAACAAGAAGTCAAAATTAAGCAGAATACAAAAACCTCCACATGAATTAATTAAAAACAATAGCAGAGAATGACTTAAATAAGTAAATACTGAATAAAGAAAAAAACAAAATAAATAAAAATTGTACATATATTACACATGCACCCATACATACACACTTGGATAAGTTGTTGGTTGAGGACCATATTAAGTTGGATAAATACTTATTAACATACATCTTGTCCAGGTGAACTGCCAAGGTCTACTTATAGATCATCCCTAGGTGCTTCCATTGAATGGGATAAATCTGTTTTTCCTAGAAAACATATGAAAGGAACCCAGATGTTGTGAAAGATTGATTGCTTCCCCCCCTGATAGCATACGTAATCTTTTATAAGGGCAAAGTTGTAGATAATTCGGAAATCTATTTATCTATCCTTGGCCTACCCACCTCCTTCCATGTTAATGCAATGACTCTTTTGGCCAACAACAGGCCCACTTCTAAAAGTATTTGTTGTTTCCTTCTTATGTTGATGTTAGCTAGGTATATAGCCTACCCAATAAGAAGAGCTCTGGTTCTAAAGGTATTTGTATGGCTAATATGGCCACAATGCAATGTCTCAATTCTTCGCAGAGCTTCTTTATTTGAGAACTTTGCCAAAAACAGTGAAAAAATTGTGCTCTTTTCCTTTTCACATTTTATGGTTAAAATTAACATCTGGTATAGTACTGTTGAATAGTACTGTTGAATTAATTAACCTTATCTTCAGTCATATATGTACAAATTAACCAGCTATATTGTAGCAGTGATGATGTTTTCCTGCAAGTCCTCTCTCCATGCCTCAAGCCTTTTAACAACATTTCTGAGGATTCGCTTACCAGTAGTATATTTTGGAGATTAAGCCCCTCCCTTGACATTCTTTCACCATTATTTCTTCTATTAGCGATTTATTATTTTTAATGATAATGATGAAGTCAGTTTTCATGTGTTTGCCCCTGATGGACATTTGCTGTACAGAGTTTCTCTGACCTCTCTCTCTCTCTCTGTTGACACAGGATCCAGTGTGGAGTGTGTGACCCTCGATCATCATCACTTCTTCACAGATTATTCATGTCAATGTTGTTGACTGATAGTGATAAATTCATAGTGCATACAAATCTGTAACAGATTAGCTGTGTGTGTATGTGTCAGTGTGTTGCCTTTTCTTAGATGTGTTTATGAATGCTTTAAGAACACTTTCTGTACCCACAACATCTGCAGTGATCTCCACATCTGTTTTCTGCTGTGGTACGATCCTGCTCTCAGACATTGCTTGTTTGATATGTTTTTTTTTTTGTTTTGTTTTTTTCTTTTGCCCATGTTTTGCACGCAGTTATTCAGATGGGGTGCTGGAGTATTCCAGTCTGAAGATAAATATATATATATATATATATATATTTATCACTTTCTTTTGGGCTTTGTGTGTGTGTGTGTGTGTGTGTCTGTCTGTCTGTCTGTCTGTCTGTCTGTCTGTCTGTCTGTCTGTCTGTCTGTCTGTCTGTCTGTCTGTCTGTCTGTCTGTCTGTCTGTCTGTCTGTCTGTCTGTCTGTCTATCTATCTGTCTATGAGATAACTGACTCTGATAAACAATGTGATCAGGTGAGCACTGTGAGAAAGTGTTTAAAACAACTGTATTATACCTCTAGTCTTCTGCTAAACACTCTCAGTACACATTGTTATAGTTCTGAATGTCATTCATATCTGTTTACACTGCCAGAAAAACTGACAGCTCCTAGCTCACCCCTCACCCCTCAACAAGGAAAAGCCATTAGAATTTAATTTCTTAACTGAAGTGAATATTCCCAAATACATTTGACTTGAATCTAAGATCCAGAAGTCAATTTATACACTGATCATGTGGGTTCCTGGACCCTAGGCGGCATGCTTGCACAGAAAGATTTTAGGTCGTCTGTGTGAGCTTTCTCTTTTCTATTTTACATGTGTAACTACAGTGATTGTGTATTGGGCTCCAAGAGCTTCCAATAAGTAGGTGAGCTATGGTTCATTACTGTGCAGACACAGATAGAGCTGCTCTGTTTTGCTGCTCACAGACACGGTGTGAGGCAAGTACATAATCTGTCCAAGTCCAAATCATGTATCTGTATTTGCTTTCCAGTCTTTCACAAATAAACAGATTCAGTAGTCTGTTGTTGTTTCTGTTAGTTCTCCAAAGTCCTCAAGCAGCTGATGAAATCAGTCACAACTCAGAATTCCTACCTTTTATAGAGTAGTACAAACAACCTCACATCTCCCTTTCCATTAACTGTTTCACAGTCTTTGGCCCCTCTCCCAGTCATGCTGCCATTGTATGTCAACACATCCTCTTTCACATTAATGTTGAACACATCCTCTCACACCCCTCACATCCACAGCAAAACATGAGTACATACTGAACTACTAAATACATGAATGCATAAGATTAGATTGCAGTTAAGATACATATGATAAATACATAGATATATAGATATGACTTTTGCCACCACAGGCCCTAATTATTTGTGACTAGCAGAAAAACACAAAAACACAACAACAGAAGTATGTTATGGGTTTATGATACCAAAATTTGATTGGTCAGCCAAATTTAAACACTTAAACACACTATAAGAAAGAGATGAAATGCTTAGAAAGTGAGACAGTAGAACAAATGTCGAGCCTAACTCTATGAGATATAGATATATGTTGGATGTGTAATGGATGATGTACTGTTGCTCAGACACTACATTTCATGTCTGAATTGTTTCTGTAGAGAAATGTTGTTACAGTTGACCAACACAGGGAGGCACTATGCATTTCATTTCCTCATCTCTTTCAGCCCTTCAAGCTGAGGTCAGACTGGTATGTCAGGCAATTAGTAATGACTTCATTATGTAGTGTAATTAATTATCTAGAATTCCCCCCTATAGAAAAAAAATTATTAATTAGGTGTAATTAAACTCTTGCTAGTTTTCAGTGTTGCTCCTTGTTTTAATCACTGCAGTATATCACACTTTGAATAGGCCCGTGTCCATGGCTCTTTAGTGTTTTAACCATCAGGTTGGACAGGCACATCATTCTCATTGTTTGGTCAATTCATGCGTTTCCTTTAGCGTTTGTGTAAGTGACCTTTCCCAGCATCAATGACGAGTGTCCATTGTCTTCTGTGATGGCCCTGTATACCCAAGGTCTCTCTTTCTTTAAACTAGCAAAACCAGATTTTACTAGTCCTTTCCAAATGCTCTGAGTCGTCCTGTCTGGCTGCTGGTGTGTTTATCTCAACACAATGGTGGCATACACTTGTTGATTTTCAGTCTTTCATAGAGCCATGATCAAACCCTGTCTACTTGACCAGTCCAGATTCCACACTAGATCTAAATGTGAACACTTAATTCAGTTTGACATTTTTATCATACTGGGGAGGACTTTTATATGAACCCCGTCGGCACATCCCACATGCATATGTCACGTTTATTGTTGTATGATGATGTCTCAATGTGGCTGCAATTCTGAAATTTCTTGAAAGTATGCTGGTGTTTGTTTGCTGCTCTGTCACTACCATTTTAATTTTGTCATTTTCTTCATCACAGCAGCTAACTACCCACTTCTTGACTTGTACTAGTTGTGCTCAATCACTCATAGCTCGCTGCGTCTTGTAGTGACTTTCTCACTAATCACATAGCTGTTTACATGCTGTTTTGATCTGCTAGTTACTTAAGCTTAGCAGTTAGCTATGGCTTCTCTCTCTCCCCTCTCTCTCTCTTGCTTAGTGGGTCTTATGTTAGTTGCTCCTCTGCCTCTTTTAGTGGTAATGGTAGATTTACAAGGCTCAGTGAATTGGCTCCGCACCATGGAAACCAGATTGTTACATGCTGTAGTTAGCCAGCCCCAAGTAGCTGGTACCAACCAATTCAGCATAGCTCCGACTCCAGGGTGACTGGGTGACTGTCCAAAGGAAGCGGAAGCCAGCTGACCACCAACCTCAAACAGGTTCTCCCCATTCAGCGACACACCCACTGAGAAACCAACTCGATAAACGCAAAGTTAGTGACACTGGGAACATAGTCACCAATGTTAGACCCCCAGTTAATACTCATGTTCCCCAAGACACCAGTAGAGGAGGTGGAGTTGCAACCATTTTTGACTCAAGCTGATCAATCAGCCCTAAACCCAAACGTAATCATAACTCATTAAAAAGCCTTGTTCTTAGTCGTTCACTACCAACCTTTTATCATGTTTAGTCCTCAGTACAGATCATACATTAATTATTATATTCATGTGTACATCAACATGGAGCCTTAGCATTGTGCATAAATAACCACACCCTCGACCTTGTCCTGACTTCTGGTACAAAAACTGAATGTGTTCTTTCTGCAGAATCAGAGCTCTGTTTAATTACTTTTGAAGTGCTATTACTGGACTACATGTCATTAGGAAAAAAATCAATCTGATAGAGCTGTAGCTAAATTTAAGGAAGTGACTCCATCAACATTTAATTCAATGTCAAGCCTCCATATAACAGATGACTCCTATGCTAACTTTAGTCCCTCCCATTGACCATCTTGTTGATACTGCTGCAAAGTCAATGTGAATGACATTCGACTTTATTGCCCCTCCAAAAAAGAAGATAATGAGATACTTCAAACCTCTAAATTAAAGCAAACAACATGAAAACTGGAAAATATATGAGAGGATATTGGACAATATTATTTCCTGACCGATAACAACATGAAGTATAAGGCGGTCAAGGCAGCAGAAAAAAAAGATTAAGAGTTGTTGTCCCTGATTTATCATACAATTCGAGCAAAAACGACAATGGTATGATTCGTTTGGGTGCCACCAAGCGGAGGATCTAGGATAATAAGTAATAACTTACACAAAATAAAAATCACTCATAACGAGGAAAAACAAAGAGCTATGAATATTAGCTAAGGCAAGAAATTACAAACAAAAAAATCACTCTTCACGCAGAACAAACGGCTTACTTCGAAGGACACTATGGCTGTGGGCATGGACAAAGGCTCAGGTGCAGGTCAAGGATGAAGACACTCTGGCACAAGACAAGGGGAACACAGACTATTTAAACACATGGAGGGAAATAGGGCACAGGTGGAAACACTTAGGGCAATCAGACTGAGACACATGAGGAAGGGAAAGTGACCTGAAACAAGAGGAGAGTTACTTTTCAAAATAAAACAGGAAATGACAGGACAAAACAAACCCAGGACAAGACAACCTCACCACGGTGTGACAGGTATGCCACATCTGACAGAAAAGGAAAAGGTTAGGCAGGACAGGCTGGTGGCGCTTGGGTTATAAAGAGATTAGAAAGTCCCCTCTTAATCCTTTAGTCTCTCATAAGCTTCTGGTTACATGTTCTATATTAGCCCCTTTATTTGGTTTGGCTCACTTGTATGTCTATACTAATAAATTCTGACAATTAAGTTTTGAATGGGAAAACCGCATGCTTATTTTGGTTCCGCAACTGATTTGGTTCAAGTTTGAGTCTTTGACTTTCCCTGAAAGAGTCACTTGATTGAGGATGAGCTTGATGGAGCTAGTGAAGTTTGTTGTAGATGTAGGATCAATATGTCGGAGATGACCAGTGACCAAGGACCTGAATGGTTCAATCTGTGATGCCCAGTCTGGCTGCTGTGGAAGCCCCAATGCAGATGGAACAGCTGGAAATGCTGAGCACTTGGAGGAAATGTTGCAAATTCAGAAGTGAATGTCCATTCTCCCTGTCTCAGAGAGAGAACAATTGAGAGTGAGTGATAAAACTACAGTCACATGATGTCGAAAGAGGGGAAGGGCAGCTAGATTTATTCTCAACCAGTCTGAAAGGCAGGTGTGCTGAAAAAGAAAAGTAGACCAACCACATGACTGAGTGATTTATGATTCTAGCATGAATTCAAAAGAGAAACTACTGTTGAATCCATGTGAAAAAGATCTCCCAATCTGTATTAGGGATGTATGTCTTATATTTATAGGCTACAAGGTAATTTTGTAACCACAGTGACAAGTACACATAAACAGACCTGAGCTTCAGGTGTGAAACCAGACTCAGCTGTTCAGTCTGTGCTTAATAAATTAGTTATGTGTGGTGTCTTGAGTCATTGTGGGTTTCAGTGATCTTAAAAAGTTTGTTTCCAGTTTTTACGTCTTCATTATAATCTGAGTCTGACTCTACTGGTCCAACTGGTCTTGACTGGTGCCAGGAATCACTCAGGAATTTACACAAAATTATTGAATTGGTCTGGTATTTTATTATGATGACACTGACTGGAAAGATGCTTTAATTAGTTTAATGACAGCAATTATTTTATATGTGTGTTAATTATGGGTTTGCTCAACATGTGCATTTGTCATATATTAGATAACTACATGTCAACAGATAAACTTGTCTGACTACAGCTATTTACTGAACTACGGATAAAGTTTTCCTGTCCCACTTTCTTCTGCAAGGCTACCAAACAACTGTTTCACTCAGGTGACAGGGATCAGCCTGTATCTAGCTGTGTCAAAGCTCATGGTTAAGCGATAAAAGGAAGCTTTATGTTGCAGGGTTCAGCTGTGAAACCTCCAAATAAAAATAGTTTTGTCACAGTCGCAGGGTGGCCATCAGAGGCCTGTATAACAAAGCAAGTTCAATATTCCCAGGATATGGTTTTGTTTTCTGGCTTAACTGACCTTAACATCACCCATTCTGGATAACCTGTACTGTGAAGCTGGTTATCAACTGGCTCAGTTAACCCTGGGTTTCTCAATCTGGCTACAAGCGCATTCATATGAATGAGGTGGAGTTGTTAATATAGAGCAACATTGTAAAAACCATGAATAAAGTTTAATACAATATGAGAAGAAACACTGGTACCTGCCGGTAAGTTTGGTTACAGCGACATCCAACAGTGACATTCAACAATTTGAAATGTGAACAATATGATCACATGACTAAAACAAAAAAGAAACACAGACATAATTTCCAATTATTAAAGTCAGGCTAAGGATTAGTGCATGAATTAAGTTTCTTGCTGAGTATTTTCGCTCTTTGTCTGATGAGGAACAAACTATTATGAACATGTGTTAATGCTCAATGTCTGGCTATTTCTGCTGAAGAGAGAAGAAAAAGAAAAGAGGAGAAAAGTAGTTGATGTTTGAGTATATGTTCATATATAATGATGGAAATATTGAACAGTGTGTGGGTCACTGTTGGTTTAGTTTTTATTTCCAGTTCTGGTCAAAGTCTCCTCATGTTATTCTGAGCTGCAGTTATGAAGAAGAGAGTAAAAGCATCACCAGTGTCAGGAATTCTGTTGGATTGAAGAATCTGTGTTCAGTTCAAATAAGGCTAGAATAATTATTATGTAGTTATTTAGTGTGATAAACTCTGTTTGTTCGCAGCTCTGTTTTAAAACCAGAGTGGACACATGGAAAGACATAGAAAAAGAGCAAAACAATTGGGATGATATCTACTGTTTTTACAATCTATCACTTACTTTTAAACTCTTTTGAGCCTGTCAGAAACCTGTAGAAATTATGTCCAAGTTATTCCAGGGATCTGATTGATCATTTGAAGTTAACCTGATTCACCCCAGAAAGAAGTGAACCACCATTGTAGGACTGAAAACCTGTTAAACCTGAAGTTACCTCACTAACCCCAAATCCTGCTTCATAGTACAGACCTCCGGGGGCCAGGGACAAATCCCAGTGGGCTGTTTGTGTTTCAGGCAAAAGAAAAGGAAAACAGCTAGGTAGGTGTGTGTGTGTGTGTGTGCGTGTGTGTGTGTTTGTGTCTGTGTTTTTGTGTGTAGAGGTAAAGCTGCCCAACACAACCTCCTGTTGGGACTCAATCATTCAAGAGACCAAATGTTTCTTTGCTCCACTGGACAAAGGAACTCACACTCCACAGTTCCTCACCGTTCACACCTGGGGACGACCCTTCCCCCCACGGACCTTACTGGCCAGCCAGTGTGGGTCAGCGTGTGACATGTGACCCCCAAGGGTGTCACCAAACAAAACCAGATCTCTGGCCCTCTTCTTGCTCTCTTCTCCTTTGGCTTGCTCTGGAGAGCAGCTCCAGCTCTCTCCTTTCAGTTCTTCAAAGGGCAACAAGGCCCCAGCCCAGGTCAGCCCTGCTACCTGAGAAACCAGCTCTCTCGCCCGCCCGCTACCAGCAGCCTGCAAACACTCTTCTCCTCAACAGCAGCGACCTGCTTCGGATTAACTGTGAGTGAACCAAGTTCTCTTCAGAATCAGCAGCTACGACACAAGGCCAGCTGGTTTTCCAAGCAACAGGAGTTGTAGCAGAGTTAGCATGGAACAGCTAACTCTGTGAGGAGAACAAAGGAGATAACTGCAAAGTAACACAGCCAGACAGGACTTTACTCCACTAGGAAATTTCCTAACTCACTGGACTTTACACCAACACTGGAAAGGACCT
>NW_019174343.1:526208-612273 GCF_002260705.1 Seriola dumerili
GTACCAATATATATATATATATAAATACACTGTTGCTCATAAAGTAGCAATAAAATATTTTTTACCTCTTTCCATGAAATGATTGTGATTTATTTTAATGCAATGTGAATATACTGTATGTGTGTGAGTGTTTTTGTGTGTATTGGTAGAGCTGCCGAACAGAACCTGCTGTAAGTTAATTTTAACTAGTTGAGACTCTTATTTTGAAGGTGAATATCAAAAAAGTAAGATGGTGTTTGTGTGTGTCTGTTAATGTGCATGTGTGTATTGTTGTGTGTGGCAGTAGAGCTGTCTACCATAGAACCTCCAAAAAGCGTGTGTTAGGTTGAGACACTTATACAGTAAATATCCATATGGTGGGGATGGAGTTTGTGTGTCTTTCAATGTATGTGTGTGAGTGTGGTGTTGGGAACTGCGTAAGCTTAACCTTCAAACGGCCCTTTGAAGTTATCAGGTGGAGATAGTTTGTGTGCCTGTTAATATATGTGTGTACATATATGCGTACAAAAATGGGTTCTTTACAAAATTTTCCTCACAATCATAGAAAGACACACACATACACAGTGCTGATATGCCTTATAGATGCTCTCGTACTTGAGAGTAATAACGGTAAAAGTTAATGAGTGTAATTAGCCAATAAGAATCAGCTTTGTCCATTTCTCCACAGATACTGTGTAAGTAGTATGTCTGTGTGTGTGTGTGCGTGCGTGCGTGTGTGGCTGTATTTATAAACAACACAGAGATCAAAGACTTTCCTTATGAGCCAAGTCGAACAACTGTGTCTAGCTGGAAGATAAAGGGCTGACACAGCTGAGTGACATTTTGGCTCGGTGAGCATTCAAACAACTGCTATTAACTCATATCAGAACCATGAGCGATCTATGAGCGGCACATGACCTTTGCGCATAGATTCTGTGGTTTTGGTGTTTCAAGAGCCAGAAATGTGGACACAGGAGCGAGTTCCAAAAAAGGGTCACTTATTTATATTGCAGTCAGTGGGAGAGGTGGACAGTACTCCCATCACTTCCTCAAAAACCATAAAAGATATCAGAATGAGACCAAAACTGGGTGATACAGGACAGAAAATAATATCTGCATTTTTGACAAAAATTGTCAATGAAGGTTACAAATTGTGGGATTTAAAGGAGTTTGTCTGACTTTTTTGAGAAAAATGGCAGTTAGAATGCGCAGTTGTGCCTGAAGTCAGCAGACATCACTGAAGATGTAATAAACATCAAAATCCTCTACACTGAAGTTACAACATCACACCTAGTGAGCGAGAAAGAGGGAGTGAGAGAGAGAAGCTAGTGCTAACTGCTAAGCTAAAGTAACTAGCAGATCTGAAGAGCATGTAAAAAACTGCTGAGTTAGGGAAAGTTGCTAAAAGGAGCAAAGAGCTCTGAGTGCTGGAGCAGAACTAGTGTAAGTTTAATGTACAGCAGGTAGTTAGACACTGTGATGAAGAAAACAACAATATTAACTGTGCTCAGACTAGGCAGCAATAAACTCTACCAGTAACAGAAAACTATAAAAATTAAAGAACATCTTAAGGTTACCACATATATAAGTTCCCATGTGTGAACAGCAACAAAATCAACCAATTAATTTTAGATAGGCACTTTGGAGCCTGAGTATACACCTGATAATTACTAATATACTCAGTTGGCACTTTATTATTAAAATAGTTTTAGAAAGTTGTTGATTCAATTGATCTCTGTGGAGGATGTAGTGTATATTACATTATACAGAGGTGTTTCTGTTACTTAGCCTACCTTCAGTGATAAAAATGGGGTGGTGGGGGTGAAGGGTTGGGGTGGTGATGGTGGTGGTGTGTGTTTATATTGCAGTCTATGGGAGAACAGCTTTCTCCCTGAGTGTATGTGTGTGTGTGTGTGTGTGTGTGTGTGTGTGTGTGTGTGTGTGTGTGTGTGTGTGTGTATGTTTATCTGTGTGGCTGTATTTGTAAACATCACCAATTGAACCAAACATAACAGTCCTTATGCAAAGACTTGATGTACAACATCAAACTCACTTCCTTGTTTCTGGTTTTGAAACATGTTGTGAAGCTGAAGACATATGTGACACTCACATTTACACAAACACGGATCAGTCCAAATCGGGAAGGACCGCTCGTATCCCCCCTCAATATTGAAAGTATTAGATTGGCCCAGTCTGACACAGACAGTGTTCCACTGCTGCTGGAAGGGACAGGCAGGCCGGTCCATGCCACAGCCATGGCTGTGGACCATAAAGTAACTGATATCAGAAATTGTGGCCTGGAATGGACCGGCCATTCGGGAGTCTTCCTGAACTTCCCAATGGCCAACATTATAGATTGTAATGAAGAATATGATCTGGGAAATCAAGCAACTCAGCCACATGACCTCCTCTACACTGTAGCATTAACGCCATATTTTAGGATTTACTCTCGTTGAAATGGGGCACCAGTCCTCTAGGAGGACAACAATGAATTACTTCATTGCCAAATTTATCAATCTCATATCAGAAGCCATGACTTCTCGATTCAATGGATCTCCAGTCTCTACGTCAAAAGAATACAACAGGACAACAACTGGGTGTAAATAAAGGAGTTTATTTAACTAAACTACTATCTACAGAGTAAATGCAAGGTGTAATAATCATAAAGATGAAAATAATAAGGAATAGAGCAGTGTGATGAGTTGGCAATGGTGGGAGAGGATATGTTATGGCTATACACTATGGCTATACAGCTAATGATACCACATCTACGAATTAGGTTTTATGATTAAATATTGCTATATTTCGACATCAACCCAGTCATGAGCAGAGTGTTAAGACCGGCCTACTGTGAGTTGCGCTGTAGCTGAAGACCCTTGGCTGGAACCCGGGTGGCTGTGGTTGCCGTGGTAACCCTGGAGACGCGGGATCTAGGTGGATTCTCCTGGAGGCCGTGTCCCGTTATCACAATGACGGATTCTGCCGGTGTCTCAGCGATTCAGCTCTGGTGGAGTTTGCCAGGAGACTTTCTGTCTCGGGCACTCTTGATTTCTGGTCGGCTTCTCTGCAGGCGGTCGTGCAGATGTTATCTGCTGGTGTCTGTGGTGGGTTGATGCGAAATAACTCTAATGCTCTTCCCTTTGGCTGGATAACTTTAGAGGAGACTGGCGTTGACCAGATGACTCTAAAGTTGTCAAAATCTTCAAAAAGGAAAACTTGATGATGATTAAAAGTTACAAAATTACTCTGAGGCACTTCTGTTGTTTTGGTTCAGTTGGTCTTGACTTGGCTTATAAAAAAAATAGAAGATTGCGCATGTAGCCAAAATTGACGTTACTTGGAGCTTGTGGCAAAGAAAAATAAAAGACGCGAAAAGTGCAAAAATGACTAAGAGTCATGAGTTTGTGGCTAGCAGCTTAGAGCTAAGAGTTTACATGGCTACAGAGCCGGGCTTTGAGCCGGGACTCTGAGCTTTGAGCAAAGATCTCAGCTTCTAGTTTCTGCATCGTTCCTCACTTCTCGCATCTTCTTGTCTTTAGGCATTGGCTTTGGCTTTTTTTTGGCTTTTGGCAATGTGTGAATTGTTCACGACTGTTTTATCCCCTGGGGGCTGGCGCATGTTTCATGGGCACCACCCGTCGTCTCCTGTGTTTCCACTTGGAGAAGAGAGTAATTTTCCACTGAACTTTAGAATAATTTAAATCTAGAGTTTACTTATAAACTCGCACATCCATCTTCCACCATGACCACAAAACATTAAGTGAAATAACATATAAAACTATTTGCGCTAATAATGGCAGAGAGGAGTAATAGGAGTGTTGATTTCATATTACATCCTTCAAACCTGGAATTAATTATGAGACAAGTGGTTAACTGATCAAAATACAATATAAACATTTCCCAAAGCTAATAGTCTATACATATGGATTACACAGCAGTTCTTCGACTGTAATAATAATAATATGGACATTCTGGGTGTCATGTAATGTGTTACCTTGTGTGAAGGATGCTGACAGTATGGTCACATGAAGGACATTGTCTTACAATCTACATGTTACATTTCAAACATTCTATGGGATAGAAGTTTGGGGTTGAACTATTGCATAGGAAAATCTCATGAGTTAGGGAACAGTTAGATATTTAATTTTACATTCTTCCTTAGATCTGTGTCTGTGAAGAGTGTTCTGCTGGTCACTACCCAGGATTGGAATGCGGATTGTAGTTTATGACTCTTATCTAAAGAGGGACAGAGGAAGGGAGGTTGTTGTGTGTGTCCATGCATGGCACAGACAGGCCAGGATTCACACCTTAGTGTTAATCAGTCCTTTTGTTGTTACTTGTCCTATACAAGAAACAATCAAATATCATTAGACAAAGTCTTATTGTTACAAACTGGAGATTTTGCCTATATTCTCCAGTTGTCTGGTGTCCATTGGTTGATCCTCTGGAGCTGACCCTTTGACCTTTGGTCTGGTTCTGTGTCATTTGGACATGCTAAAAGCATGGTCTGTTTGTGGAAGAGGGGTCCTATGTCTCTGTTTCCTATCAATTTTATAGTTTGATGGTGGGAAGAGTCGCAAAGTGTCAGTTGTGGGTCCGTAACTCTGCATGTCCTTATAATGAGCTTCCTTTATGGCTTGTGACTGATGCCAGGCCACGCATGTACGCTACAACACCATAAACTGGACTTGACAGACTAGACAAAAACACATTCACATGTCAGGTACAAGAAGGGGACTGGGACTCCTGCGGATCCAGATCCAAAACATCTGGACAGAAGCACTGACAACCACCTGTATCTTAAAACATGTATATAAAAAATATATATAAATAGGTTATATTTATATTAAAAAGTGAATAGGAGAAGACTCAGTAGCCAGCAGATATCTTTTTAACTGGGAACAGAGAGCACAGGATTCCCTTTAATAGCTTTCTTTTTGGCCCGCTAATAGTCCCGCACCGTTTGTCGTAGAAACTCCATTCAAACGTCAAAACGTGTATCTGCATTGGGACATTCGGGGCATTACTTTTCAGTGATATGTCTATTAATTTCTGAAATATTAATAATTTTATCTTACTTTCTTGCAATGGAAGTCAATGGAGAGAAAGTGGTAGCGGACATATCTGGCCTGGCATCATTCACAAGCCATTAAAGGAGTTCATTGTAAGGACATGCAGAGTTATGGACGTAAAATTGACAATCTGTTACTCTTCCCACCATCAAACTATCAAAACTGATAGGAAACAGAGACAAAGGACTCTTCTCTCACAAACAGACCATGCTTTTAGCATGGCACACAACCAGATACACAACCAGACCACGGGATAAAGGGTCAGCTCCAGAGGATCAATGAATGGACACCAGGCAACTCAGAGAGCATAGGCAAAATCTCCAGTTTGTAACAATAAGACTCTGCCTATTGATATTTGATTGTTTCTTATATAGGGAAAGTAACACCAAAAGGACATATTATCACTAAGGTGTGAATCCTAGCATCTCTGTGCCTTTCATGAATACACACACACACACGCGCACACACACACACACACACACACACACACCAACCTCCCTTCCTCTTGCCCTCTCTAGATAAGAGTCATAAAGTATAACCCACATTCCACCCTGAGTAGTGACCGGCAGAACACTCTTCACACACAGACACAGATCTGAGGAAGAATATAAAATTAAATATATAACTGTTCTGTAACTCATGAGATGTGTCTATGTATTAGGTCAATCTAAAACTTCTATCCTATAGAATGGTTGAAATGTAACATGTAGACTTTAAGACAATGTTTTTCAGAGGACCATACTGTCAGCATCCTTCACACAAGGTAACACACATTCCATGACATCCAGAATGTCTTTATTATTACTATTATAGTCAAAGAACTGCTTTGTAGTCCACATTTATAGACTATTAGCGTTAGGAAATGTTTATTATGCTGTTTGATCAGTTAACCACTTTTATTATGATTAATTTCAGGTTTTGAAGGATGTAATATGAAATCCACATTATTATTCCTGTCTGTCATTATTAGTGCCATTAGGTTTATATGTTGTTTAATTTAAAGTTTTATGATCATGGTGGAAGATGGGTGTGTGAGTTTATGGGTAAACTCTAGAATTAAACAATTTAAAAGTTTTGTGGAAAATTACTCTACGTGTACCAGCCCCCAGGGGATAAAACAGTTGTGATCAATTAACAAATTGTTCTTAGCTCCTAGCTCTAAGCTCCCAGCTCTTAGCCACCGGCTCTAATTCAACAGCTCTTAGCTATTTTTGCACTCTATCGTTTTGTCTGCATCCTTTATTCTTTTTTTGCCACATGCTCCAAGTAACATTTTGTTTGTATATACGCACAATCTCTGCCTCAGAGTAATTTTGTAACTTTTTAATTATCATCACATTTTCCTTTTTGAAGATTTTTGACAGTTTAGAGTCATCCTCTAAAGTTATCCAGCCAAAGTTAAGTGTATTAGAGTTTATTTTGCATCAACCTGCGAAAGAGAAGCCGGCAGATAGTACATCTGCCCATGGCCGCCTGCAGAGAAGCCTACCAGAAATCAAGAGTGCCCGAGACAGGAAGTCTCCTGGAACCCTCCGTCACTGGCCTCCAGGAGAATCCACCTAGATCCCACGTCTCCAGTGTTACCACGGCAACCACAGCCACCTGGGTTCCAGCCAAGGGTCTCAACATTGTGCTCATGACTGGGTTGATGTTGAAATGTGACAATATTTAATCATCAAATCCCATTCGTAGAAGTAGTGATCATTAGCTGTATAGCCAAAGTGTATAGCCATAACATATTCTCTCTCACCATTGCCAACTCATCACACAGCTCATTTCATTATTATTGTCATGTTTTGTTATGGCAGACACTTTTTGTTAGTTTTGTTTTGGAGATTCTTGCACTTCCTGTTTTATTTTGTAATTTGGTTCCTTGTTTGTCTGTGTTTTTGCGTCATGTCTTGGTCTTGTTTCTGTGTAGTGATTGTCTGCCCCGCCCTAATGTGTTTCACCTGTGTGCAATCACCTTGCCTCCTGTGTCTATATAGTCTTTGTGCTCCCCTTTGTCTGTGTTGGTTCGTTTGTTGTCTTCCGGTTTTGTTCACGTGTGTTCACGTTGTCTGTTCATGTCACGTTCACGTCACGTTCACGTGTGGTTAAATAAACCTGTCTGCATCGTCTCCCATGCGTTGGCTGCATTTGAGTCCTACTTACCTTGCAAAACCTGACAGAACGAACCAACCTGAAATGGACCCAGCAGCCTACGCCAGCCTCATGGCTTTCTTGGGGGTGCGTCGACCCTCGCAGCCAGCACCACTGACGGCTTCCAGGCCCCTTTGTATGCTGGCTGACCCCTTCTCGGACTCAGACCTGGAGGACTTTGACCCTGAGGACCCTGGCGAGTCCCCTTTCTGGGGAACTCGTCTGGCTGTCTTCAGGGGATCTCGTGGAGGCCAAAGAAGGCGAGGAAATCATGGCTCCCGTAGCCATAGGGAGGCCCGGCCTCGGCCCCAGCCCCAGGTTCCTCGCTTCCAGCCCAAACCGAGGTCCAGGGTCCCCAGCTTCCAGCCCAAGCCCCAGCTACCCCGGTCTCCAGCTCCTCGTTCCCTATCGGCGGTCCGGCCGAATCCTGTCCCTCCTGTCCAGTCGGCGGTCCAGCTGACTCCTGACTCTGGTTCCAAGTCAGTGGTCCGGCCGATCCCTGCTTCTCGTTCCCTGCTGGCGGTCCGGCCTAATCCTGTCCCTCCTGTCCAGTCGGCGGTCCAGCTGACTCCTGACTCTGGTTCCAAGTCAGTGGTCCAGCCGATCCCTGCTCCTTGTTCCCTGCCGGCGGTCCGGCCGAATCCTGTCCCTCCTGTCCAGTTGGCGGTCCAGCTGACTCCTGACTCTGGTCCCAAGTCAGGGGTCCGGCCGATCCCTGCTCCTCGTTCCCTGCCGGTGGTCCGGCCGAATCCTGTCCCTCCTGTCCAGTCGGCGGTCCAGCTGACTCCTGACTCTGGTTCCAAGTCAGTGGTCCGGCCGATCCCTGCTCCTCGTTCCCTGCTGGCGGTCCGGCCTAATCCTGTCCCTCCTGTCCAGTCGGCGGTCCAGCTGACTCCTGACTCTGGTTCCTGGTCAGTAGTCCGGCCGATCCCTGACTCTGTGCAGCCTCTGGTGGTCCCTGACTTTGTGCCGCTTCCGGTGGCCCCTGACTCTGTGCCGCCTCCGGTGGGCCCTGACTCTGTGCCACCTATGGTGGTCCCTGACTTTGTGCCGCCTACGGTGGCCCCTGACTTTGTGCCGCCTACGGTGGTTCCTGACTCTGTGCCGCCTATGGTGGTCCCTGACTCTGTGCCGCCTATGGTGGTCCCTGACTTTGTGCCGCCTCCAGTGGTCTGGCCGATCCCTGTTCCTCGTGTCCTGGCGGCGGTTCAGCTGACTCCTGCCCCTGGGACCAAGTCGGCTCCTGCTCGACCTCCAGAGGGGCGACGCCATCCTCCGGCTCGACCTCCGGAGAGACCCCGTCTTCGCCGCCGGCCTCCTGCTCGCCCTCCAGAGGGGCGATGCCATCCTCCGGCTTGACCTCCGGAGAGACCCCGTCTTCGCCGACGGCCTCCAGTACGGCTCGATCCGTTTGCCCGACCTCCGGATCGCCCCACTGAACTTCCCAGTCTGTCCATGGGGCCTCTGGGCCGTCCCCCTGAGTTGCCATGTGTTTCCACTGAGCATCAGAAGATGCTGGGCTCTGGATCCCTCCTCACGCTCGAGTTGTGTTTAGGTTGAGGGTCGTCTGGGATTCGACCCTTAAGGAGGGGCTTTTGTCATGTTTTGTTATGGCAGACACTTTTTGTTAGTTTTGTTTTGGAGATTCTTGCACTTCCTGTTTTATTTTGTAATTTGGTTCCTTGTTTGTCTGTGTTTTTGCGTCATGTCTTGGTCTTGTTTCTGTGTAGTGATTGTCTGCCCCGCCCTAATGTGTTTCACCTGTGTGCAATCACCTTGCCTCCTGTGTCTATATAGTCTTTGTGCTCCCCTTTGTCGTTGGTTCGTCTGTTGTCTTCCGGTTTTGTTAATGTCTGTTCACGTTGTCTGTTCATGTCACGTTCACGTGTGGTTAAATAAACCTGTCTGCATCGTTTCCCATGCGTTGGCTGCATTTGAGTCCTACTTACCTTGCAAAACCTGACAATTATTTTCATCTTTAGGATTATTACACGTTGCATTTACTCTGTAGATAGTAGTTTAGTTAATAAACCTCTTTATTTACACTCAGTTGTTGTCCTGCTGTGTTCTTTTAAAGTAGAGACTGGAGATCCATTTAATTGAGAAGTCACAGCTTCTGATATGAGATTGATCACATTAATCAATGCCAAAATTCATTGTTGTACTCCCTGAGGACTGGTGCCTTTCAACGAGAGCAAATTCTAAATTGTGCTGTTCATGCTACATTATTATTGGTGCCAAGAGTGAGGCTGACTTTTAATATCATCGTCTCTACTACAAAAGAATGTTTGATTCAGCTGCATATTGGCTTGGCTGCCTGTTGCTTGTTGTGTGTGAGCACTTAATGTTTAAACCTGCAACCTTGTCTGTACATTCACAATTAAAGCTTAGCTTTCATATTGTGAAGTTGTGTTTATAAGAATGTGGACGCACACTGATTTTAAATATGAAGTGGGTTACACGGACACTAACCCCCAGACCGGTGGTGGCGGTGTAGCTCTAAGCAACTCCGCTAAAAACACTGTTGTGTTGAAGCTACAGCCCGTTAGCTTTAAGCTGTTTGTCAGAAATTGCATGCAACAGCGTGATGAAATGCTTATAGGAAAGGCCTGTTGACTGGTACCGGCTATTGCATGTCTCAATAGTCATTAACCCACCCTCAGTGTGGCTAGACTTATCCGCGTATTCGGGTGAATTTAGACCACCTCAGACCCTCTGTACTTACCTGTCAGATTAGCTACCTGACCCGCTTGCAGCTGTAGCTGGCACTGCTGTTACAGTACAGTAAAGAGGTTATCTCTGCCCGTGTGATCAGACAGTGTTTGTGTTTTGAAAAAGGTGAAAAAACCTGTGCTGTTAAACTGGGAGAGAATAAAGTGTTTGAACTGCTTGTTTGGAGTCTTTAAGTGGACCCGTTTTGAAAATTAGCTGTGTTTAAAATGAGCTGCTTTTGAACGCAAGTCTGGCTTTGTGAATACCCTGTGGTCTGAGTAGTAACGCAATATAATTTGTTTGCTTTTCAGTCCCAGAGGACTTTGAAAATAGCGGTTACTTAAAGTAATTCTGGCTCTGTGAATACCCCTGTGATATGAAATGTCTTAAGAAATGAAGTACTTGCTTGCTTGAAGACCCAGAATGGACTTTTGTTAAAAACATTGTGTTACTGAACAAGCTGATAGAATCTGGTGTCATCTGGTGGTAGATTTGGTTAACTGAGTTGGAGGATTGAATTTTTCAAACATTGAATGTGTGCATTTGTTACGGGTCCCAGGGATGGGAGACTACGATAACAAATATGTAACCTGTATAAAGCAGGTAAAGCAGAGGAATGAGGACACAGGCCGTCTCGTTTCCTTTCCAGATTGCCTCTCAGTAAGATTTATTTAACATCATGTATCATAACAGTCACATAAGCACAATGTATATCCTTTTTACCTCATCTCAGTTTTACGTAGTTCAATTTCACATTCTCCCAATTCAGCCTTTATCTCACTTAAATCACTACTTCAGTCTCAATAACATACGTACATTTTCTCTCATCTTCTCTTTCCTAATCAATACATATTTAAATTTATCCCAATAAACAATTTCTGTAAATACATTACATTTTCTTTGTCCATTTCACAGTACAAACTGGTTCAAAACACAATTTTCGTGTAGTGTAGTAGTTTTACAGTGTATAAAACACCTTCAAATACCATAGACTACCTATCTTGCTTCTGTAAAAGAGCGCTGAAATGTGTATCCAGACAAAGTGCTTGTGTTATCCTTTTAAACTTACATTTACCCAAAACAGGCTTATAAACAAAGACACATCAAATTTGTAACCTTACATATTTAAACTTTAACAAATGTACATATTTATAGTTATAGTGGAACTACAGTCGCGCTTGGCTCGGTGTTTCCCTCTCTTGGCTGATAGCTGATCTCTCAGGGGTTACCGCTGCTCTCAGCTCAGCCCAGCCTGCTGGTATGCTCAGCCAGTATCCATTTTCTGACTCATCGTCTGACTCAGAGGTCTCAGCATCTACTGTCTGGTCTCGCTTGTCACTCACTTTCGTCTGTGCGTTCCCTGGTCTTTGTGTTGGCTCTGATGTTGGTTTGGTTGGCTGTGGTGGGAGTTCCACTGGCAAGTCATTGACCAGCAAGAGCAGGTTTCGGTGCATGGTTGTAGTTCTTCCCTTGTCATCGCCCTCTGGGTGGATGACATACACTGGGTTGTCTGAAACTTGTTCCCTGACCACATATATCCTCTTCTCTCAGTAGGAACGCAATTTGCCAGGTCCACCACGCTCTCCGAGGTTCCTAACCAACACTCTATCCCCTGGCTTCAGGACCACGCCTCTCACTTTCTTATCATAGTAAGACTTGCCCTTGGCACTGGATGACAGGCTGCTATTGTTGGCAATATGATATGCTTCTGTCATTCTTTTGCACCACTTCTCGGCATATCCTTTGTGTGTCACTGGATCAGTCTCTTCTGCCAAACCAAACACGAGGTCCACGGGGAGGCGAGGATGTCGCCCATAGAGCAAGAAGTGTGGCGAATAACCAGCGGACTCATGCTGGGTGCAGTTATATGCATGAATAACCTGTGGAAGATGGTCTTTCCATGCTTCCTTTTCTTTGTCTGTCAGCGTGCGCAACATTTGTAGCAACATACGGTTGAACTGCTCAGCTGGATTACCTTGAGGATGGTACGGAGACGTTTGGGAATGACCAACCCCAGAGAGCTGCCCAAGAGTTCGGAAAAGCTGATTCTCAAATTCTCGCCCTTCATCGTGATGGAGTTTGTTGGGGAACCCAAAGCGAGGTACAAAGTCATTGTATATCCGCTCTGCTGCTGTTCGCCCGGACTTATTTTTGGTTGGGTAGGCCTGGGCAAACCTCGGTGGTCGACTACCACCAAGATGTACTCGTACCCCCCTTTGCTCTTCTCAAGGTGTAAGAAATCGATACAGACTAGTTCAAGTGGTGAGTTGGACTTCTTCTGTTTTATGCAACAGCATTTTTTAGTCACATAGTCCTCTATACCCTTCTTCATGTGAGGTCAATAGAACCTTTGTCTGGCGAGGTGGAGTACTCTCTCTGTAACCACGTGGCCCATGTGATCCTGAAGGTGCCAACAGACTGGTATTTGAGAGGTAGGACTAGCTGTTTTCTTTCTGGTGTTCATCGGCACAAGAGTCCATGTTCGAAGCACAGCCGGTCCCACTCGCGGAGAAGCTTACAAGCAGATCCTTTTACAGACCTCTGGATGTCTTCGGTGAGTTTCACATTCGACTCTTTGAGTCTTATGATCTCTCCAATTGTGGGGTCTTCTCTTTGAGCCTGAACCAAATCATCATGTTTTATTTCCTGGAGGGGTGCGCGCGGCTGCAGGATAACATCATGTGAGGAGGCCAAGAGCCACCCAGGCCACGTCTTTCCTCTGGGCTGCTCGGGTTCCCTCCCAAGCTGCACTCACCACCTCCTGCGACAATTCTTCCATGCACATTGACATATAGCGGTCAATGTCAAGGGGGACACGGAACAGTGTATCAGCATCTTCGTTAACTCTCCCTGGTCTGTACTTGATGCTGAAACAGAAGCCTGACAGTTCTCCAACCCTCCGTGACCCATAACCAGTGACTCGTAGCTTTCCACCCTGCTGCTGGTAAAGAACGGCCCCGAGGCCCCGCTCTGATGCATCAGTATGTAGGACGAATGGCAGCAGTCCACTCTACAGGCACCCTAGATGACAGCTGGGGGCCTTTGGTTTTGCTCTTTCGGCAGTGGGCTTGCAGTGTTGAGGACTTCCCCTGGAGTAACTCATACAGTGGCTGAGCTATTCTTAAGAAGTTTTGTATTTATGAGCTTTAGTAGCTAAGGAAGCCAAGGACCCTTCTCAGGTCGCCTACAGTCTGTAGCGCTTTGGCTTTCAGAGCCAGTACAGCCTCCAGGTCTTTGGGGTCGACTCGAACACCATCAGCACTGACCAGGCGCCCAACATAGCGAACCTCCCCCTTGAACAACTCCCACCTCTCAGACTGGAGCTTCACCCCTTGACACTGTAAGGCCCGAAGTACCTGACGGACGACCTCCACTTGATCATCAAAAGACCTTGAGTAGCAGAGAATGTCGTCAAGGTATGGTATGCAGCACTCATCCCTCAGAGAACTCAACATCTCCTCCATGCTCCTCTGGAAGGCCGCAGGTGCGTTGGAGAGACCAAACGGTATCCTCACCCACTCATAGAGCCCCCAGGGCGTGATGAAGGCAGTGAGGTGACGTGAGCCTTCAGACACAAAGCCCTGGTAATAGGCTTTGCCTTGGTCAAGGATGCTAAACCAGGAGCATCCCCCCAAGGTATCGAGCAGGTCCCGTATTCAGGGCAGTGGGTGTCTGTCTGGTACCATTTTCTGGTTCAATAGATGATAGTCTATGCAGAGGCGTAGTATGCCGTCTTTCGTATGCACACACACGATGGGAGCGGCATAAGGGGACTTGGAGTTGACTATCCATCCTTTCACAATAAGGTCTTGAATGTACTCTTTGACCTCCTTTAGAAGCGGCTTTGGTATGGAGGTGTACGCTCTCTGCACTGGGATGTCATCTTTTAGATTGATCACCATTTGTAGGCTCGGATTACATCCAATGTCATTTCCATCCCTGGCAAAAGTCTTAGATACAACATCATCCTGACAACCTCCTGCTGTTCCACCTCCAAGTGATCAAGGTTTGCCGGTGGATTCCATATAGGTGGAGTTGGTTCAACAGTAACCTCATTGACCGTCACGTTAGGTATGTGTTTGTCCGGTGGTTCAGCATCCACAATTCGCTCAATGGGCTGTAAGGTGCCTAGGGGGTTCTTTTTTGGCAGGGTCACGTCATGTTTGGTGTTGATACCAACAGCAATTTTGATGTAGGGCTTGGCGGAATGTTGTATCTCGACCAACCCTGTCACTACATCCAGCTGCTCTAAGGACTGACTACCCTCATCTGCCTCGAACAGCACCAGACAGTCACAAGGGTTCATGGTTGGTGGGACCTGGCACCTTACCCAGGTGACTTGGCCAGCAGGGACGACAACGTCCTTTTCACCTGTTCTTAAGCAGCCTTGTGGCATGTTTGGCTCTGCTGTCTGAATGAAGCTCACAATCGTTTCAGCTTTCTCAGTAGAAACACAGATGGCATTGTGGAGCAATGTTACCAGTGTAGATATTAACCGTTCTGGCTGCCCCTCAATGATTTGCTCCAGAACATTGAAACCAACCAATGGTTTGTCCATAGGCAAACTGCTGACTAGGACACCGGAGTGCTGATGAAGAGACTGGGGTCCTCGCTTCCAGGTAAATTGATCATAATGGGTATCCAGCCATCAAATAGGATGGATTCCCCATTGACTGCGCAAACTTTCAACTCAGCTACTTCCTGTATGATTTCTGACAGTGGCCGCATGACAAAGATATTTTTCTTTCCAGTCACGGCTGATGATGCTGACTTGTGCACCTGTGTCCAGCAATGCAGTCACTGCCAAGCCACTCAAGTTACATTGTATCAGAGCCTTCCTTCCTATTAGTTTAGCAACGCACCATCGCGTTTAGCGCACAATGTTCCGGCGATGGACAGAGCAGATGGCTAGCCTTCTTGATAGCTAGCTACCTCTGAGATGACTGACAAGGTAGGATCTTGTTTTGTGCTGTCGTGGCTGGCTTGAGCTCTTGTTTTTGCTGGGTGCTCACTTTGGGGCTCTTTTTCTGACCCGATCACTTGGCGCCCCGCTGCAGTGACCAGTTCACGTTTCCCTGGTTCATTTGTCTCTTTGAACAGCCAACAGCTCTGTGACCCTCTTCCCCGCAAGAGAAACAATGACAACAGTCTGGGCGGTTCTGTTCAACACATGTTGGACAACCGTAGGGTTTGTCTCTTCTGACTCTTACCTTGTTCTGAGAATATGGGTTCACCAGGTCTGATGGTCGGCGCTGACTTTGCTGTCTCATTGCCTCAACCAGACTTGTGAGCTCATCCACTTTGGCTGTAAGCTCTTTAATCGGGTCTGTCTTGGTTTTGCAGACGGAGCCCTCTTGCTTACTATACTCTTGGACTGAGTTAAGCTCAAGCTGGGCACATTGTGCGTTTTTTGTAGTCTGTCTATGAGAAGAACCTATCCTCTTCTGTCTCTCACTTTCCTCACTTGTAATTCTCATTACATGACGTAATATTGTTTCATCGCTCACTTCACAGTCCGACAGTAGAGGCTTTAACTCTCGCCGGATATCGCTGTTTGTATCCTAGCCCCTGGTAAACTGTGTGTAGAAAGACATCTTGAACAGTAGCTGGACTGTTCTTTATGCCTGCATCTGACAGTTTGGATGTGAATAGTACTCGCTGCTTCTGTTTGTAAATGCACCAAGGCTGTTTGTGAGTGCAAATGTGGGTACATGTGGGTTAGTAAATGGGAGAGAGAGAAGCATGCAAAGCAGATCTTAATCACCGCTGAGGGACACAATAACAACTGTCTTGTTTTACCACACAGTAGGTGTGGTAATACAAACAAGCGAATACAAACAAGCAGTGAGGAGTTATTACCTGGTTATTACCTCGGTGACATCGCAGTCTCGTCACAGGAAACACATTCACAGTAACTCCTTCATTGGCTTTGTTGGATCTGGTAGGAACGCGTTTGGTTATTGAGTGTGAATTATTTTTATGTGTAAAACTAATAAATTATTTACTAAGAAATTATGAATTATTATTATTGAAGTTATTAATATTAATTAATAATACAGGGCACCACCCGGAGACCGGGACGATAACCAAACCAGGTTGCAGTCACATGACCTAAGAAGTTAACTTAAAGTAGCTGACCTCCTGGGATCAACAACTACAAGTGACTAAACAAGGTAACGTTCAAGCTCTGACTCTCTCAATCAGCCACAGGTCACAATAAGCATGTGCAATAATGACTAGAAGACTTCTCTTTAACTACAATAATGTTTATTTAATCTTCCACTAATCAACAAAGTTAATCACAGTCCGAATAAAACTATTCTACCAATCATCCAACTAACTAAGCATACAGTAAACGCATTCAGATGGTGTGTGTGTGTGTGAGACAAAATGGCGGATGTGGTTTGTCTTGGCTAGGCAACAACAAGCAGCGCTGATTAGCAGTTGGGACTCTTGTGCTCACCCAACTTAAAATCCACATGGAGAGAAAGAAAAGCGACTCATGGCAGAGTCGGGCAACCGTGAGAGGAGAGCGACAGACACTAGACTCTCAGATTGAGCGTGTACGCCTGTGAGGCTGACCATGTCTGACCACATGTTTAGGCCTAACAGCTTCATTTAGGCCCTCTACTGTTAGAGCACATGGCATGAGATGTCAGCACAGGTTACTATCAGCTACAGTGTTTGCAGACATTGTCAGTGTTTAGTAAATAGTTTAGTTTGAAACATGATATTGTGTACAAGCCTGTCAAAGTTTTTTTGCATGTATGTCCAGGCCCTGCACACAAAGATGTGTTTTAAGTAAGTCTGGCTTAAGTTTAAATTAAATGTAAGTGAGGCAAAGCTACAATCAGAACTATGTGAGTTTACAAACCTCTTTCATCATGCTGCATGTTGATGTGGTGAGAGTGAATAAACATATATAGCTATGTAAACAGTGCATAGCATGGCAGCCGGTATTGTGGCATTTTAGAAAACTGCTGGTTGTGTAGAGTAGTCACAAATAATAACTGTCAGAGCAGTGTTAGTATAAATACTGCTCAAAGAAATGCTGCTACATTTCAACCCTGAACCTAGGGTGTTTCACTGAGTCACAGTCATGTTGTAGATTTCATTTTAAAGAGATAAAATTGTTTGTTTTGCCCATCAGTTTTCACTGAGTAAACCATAATGACAAAGTAACAGTCAGAGACTGGTCCTGAAGCCTCTCCAGTGTTGCCTTGGCGGTTTGCTTCAGGTCACTGTGGAGCTGAAAGGTGAACCGTGGCTCCAGTCTCAGGTCTCCTGGACTCTGGATCGGTTTTCTTCAAGGACCTCTCTGTATTTGGCTGCCTTGATCCGTCCCTCAGTTCTGACCAGCCTCCCTTTCCCTGCTGATGAGAAGTGGTTTCGACCTTGCCACTCCACCATAAAGGTCTGATTGATGGTCGATGGTCGCTGAGATGGTTGTCCCTGTGTCGCTCTGTTACAGTGATGTCTTACCTGACTGAGGTCTTTCTTGCTTGGTTACTAAGTTTGGCCAGATGGGCAAGAGTCCTGGTGAATCCAGCTTCCTACATCTAATCAGAGATTTCATTGGATTCATCAGAGATTCATTGCTTTGTTTTTGTTCTGATGTGCAGCATGAATTGAGGGACCTAGGTGTGTGTCTGCTATGTTCAATCAATTCAGTTTGTTACAGGTGGACTACAGTCTAGTTCTAGACTCATCTCAAGGATAATTAAAGCAAACAGGAAGCAACTGACCACAGTTTGGAGCTACAGCAAAGGATCTGAGTACTATTGTAAGATATATGTAAAAGATGTTTTCACTCTGTCATTATGACACACACACCTCTGTAATGGATCACACACCTCTTCTATTATGGTGCAGCTCTAGGGCCTCACTCCTCACATCTTTTAAATGGACCAATACTTCTTTTGGAAAGCCCCGTCATTTAGCAACAGCCCAGGTGTAGAAAAGTAATGAAGGGTGGAGAAAAAAGACAGCATGAATTACAAGTGATGAAATTATTTTCCAGTTAGTCCCCAGGCCATGAAAGCTGGTGCCTCGTCAGAGAGCAAAAACCTGCAGGGCTGCATGCCACACTAAGCTTTTCCTCCAACACGTTGTGGAAACAGGGTGTGAGTGATGTTGTGAAATTTGGGAGAAAACGTGTTCTCTTGTTATTACTGGCTGAAACACAGTCTAAAGGCCGATGCTGAATGTTATTATAGAAAATGTGCCAACATCTCTGATTGTTCACAGGCACAGTTTCATCCTCCTTCTAACAAAAGCACTATAGGACTTACTGAAACCTTACTAAGGTTAAGCACTACTGCACCAACAGTTGCTCTCTGTTTTGTAGGAAATGTATCACCACAATACCATCTGCCATAAAACACACAAAACAGCACATGCAGTGTAATTACTTTCCATACCACCATTATTTATAGAAAATAAAAGAAGGAAATAAAATGACATACTTTAATATATTGACTGAGTTTCTGCAATATATATTTTAATTAAAACATTTGCCCGATATCTCAGTGGGTGAGCTCAATGAGGTCTTCCTCAATGCATTTTTCCCCTGAAACTCGAAAAAGAATTACCCTTTTTGCTTTGTTGTTGTAATTTAGAATAATACACAATGTTTTACTTGTGTAATGGAAACTGTAATGACAAGTATATTTTTTCAGATGGAATTTTTTAATTAAGTCACTGTCTCCACTAACAGCAAAAAGTGTTTTTTCTTTTTGTTTTTTGTTTTAAATAGCTCAGGTGGCAATCAAGTCTATATGTAGGAGCTTCCCATGAACACACCCATGAGTAATAATTAAACTCAGTAGTTAAATCTTGCAACAATTACTTTATTGTGACACTAACATAACACTGATTAGCTGATGGATTGTCTGTCTCAAGATATTTTCAATATTCTGCAAGTACATTTTTGCCGACACGACTGACACCAACAGCTGGTGGGTAGAAAGGTAGATAATGAAGGTGAAATGGTACAGTGTACTGTGCAAGTGATAGGTAGTAAGAATAACTATAACTGTGTAGTTACTGCTATAATAGTTGCATGGTCTTGTAAAAGTGGCCAAAAAACTACAGATGATGCTTTTTGAATTCATCCTTAGGTGCAGTGATGAGCATTTCATTTGTAGTGCATTTTTATTCATATTTGTGATTGAGGTTTTTTATGGGCTTTGTCCTGAAAAAACAATCTAACCAAAAGGTCCATTTAGTTGCTCTTAAGCAGCTTTTAGTCATATCTCATGACCTACATCAGCAGATGGAGCCTAATCAGCCCAATTTCAGATATTTAATCTTGTTTGTATTAAATCTTTGTCCCTGTCCTGTGTTGACATGACAAAACCAGATTCCACATAATTTTCATAATGTAGTTTACATCTTCTACTTCTTACCTACCTGATTTTACCTCTTTTTCTGTAGTAGCATCATTAGTAGGTGTATTAGATGTGTGGGCAGTGTTCACTAACCACTAGGCACCAGCAGTGGATCTCATCAAGCCTCCAGGTTTCCTGCAGTACAGAAACCTGCAGCTTTCACTGTGCAACATGACACCTGAATAGACCTCTTAAACAGTGAGTGTTTGCCCTGCAGTATGTCTGCCTCACAGTTAGATTACAATTAGTGTCAGCATTCCATTCACTCACCTTTGCCCTGAGCTTTGTTTCTGTGTTTCTCAGTTTAGCCTCCCCTCGGGTTTATCTGAGCCTGTGCAGAAAGCTGAGTGTGACCACAGTAGTGAATCTTTAAAATTCTGTTCACAAGCTTTATGATTATATGTTTCTAGTATCAGGCATAGGGTTTATTACATTAATATGACGAAACTGCTTGCACTTTCAAAAACGGCATATTCTCTGTTTGCAGTGTGTGGTTGTCCTAGTACCAGCCCATTTTTATTTTCCATGGAAGGAGAGAAAAATCTTCAAAACACAGTCACTTACTGACTATGAGGTCCCAGAATTGATTTTATACCTTCCTTGATATGCAGTATGTCAGCTGCCAAGTTGAATATTAAAAACAACACCTCTAAAGTAAACCAGTGAGTTGGCTTCATCTGAAGGCAGTGGCAGTGCTGGCAGTGTTGGGTGACCTGAAATCAACTGAATGAAGCGTGACTGTTATTTAACCACCACACTGCATGGGTCAACGCTAGGCTGTTATGGATTGTTTTGGCCAGTCCAACCAAACTTGGCACACAGGCTGAAATCAGAGATAAAGTAAATTGGAAACTGTGTTAGTCACAGTCCAGGGGTCAACACTGCAGCACCTTTTTTTGGGCTGTGAAATGAAGGCATTTGTTGTGATCAATACAACACATGTAGTTTTGGATATATTTGTAATATTATTCATTAATTATCAATATATATGTATAGCGCACAGCACACATTTGATAACTGAGATGTTCATGCAGGTGCATAAATTCCTCATTACAAAGATGAATGCACATTCGAGTTCAGTGGAGCAGAAAGCAGAGGCTAGATAGTGATGCGCAAGAAAGTTAGTTTTTTGTTATTGTTTTGTTTGTTTTTTCCAGCAGTGTTTTATTTCAAGCTACTGTGAGCTTTTATTATGAAAAGTTATGAAAGTTCCAAAGGTTCTGCTGCTTGCTTGACAAATCTCTGACGGAGCGGACATACAATGTGCGATAATTAGAAAATAACACCAGTTCAGTGAATCAGTCTAACATATAATATGTGACTGTGGGTGGAAGATCTTATGATCCACAATCTACTTCGGTTGAATCGTACAGATCGTTTCTATATTTAGATATTTAATTCTAAAAGTTCAGTTTCTGCTTACCAGACCATGTTAACTGTTAAACAGCTAGCCTGCTAACTGCAGCTGGATACAGCAGTCCTTGTTCTGCTCAGCAGCCTCAGTGAGTTTGGTGTAGCTCCTCATGAACCAGTTCTCCACCTGAGCAGAACTAGTCACCAGCTGCAGTCCAAGACGGTGGAGTTCAGGATCTGCCTGAAGGACAAGAGAACTGCCTGCAGGCAGGACAACCTGAGGCGGGACATGCCAGGGCTAGCTAGTCTGCAGCAACTGAACTTTCAAATTAAAACACTTACATACAGCACCACATCAATAAATAACTGTGCTCATACATAGAAAAAAAGTGTGATTGGTTGAGACATAGTTTGTAAACAGAGGACCGCATTGTGGGTGAAGAGAAGCAGCAGGCAGACAAACATCCAACAGAAGCGGAAAAAAATCAGAGCAGACACAGAATGCAGATGGATATGGATTACGATTCTACCCAAAAAGATTGTCATATGATCTTTTTACCACTTTTGTGCCACATATGTGAACAGCAATAAAGTCAATTCCAGTTGCATTTTCATCAATCAGTTTCTTAAAGTAGATTATTGATTTAATTTGATCATGGTTTGGCCCGCCATGTAATGGATTAGAAAAAAGTTTGCCCGAGACCAAACTTACTTGCCGACCACTGTCTCAGAGGGAGGAGTCACTGATTGATCACAGATCAATACAAAGTTGTTCTGAGTGATCACTTTTATCCTGTGATGAAACATTTTCTGTCCTAATGGGGGGGGTCTCTTTAGGATGACAGTGCCTCCATCCACAGCTCACAGGGGTCACTGGTGGTCTGATGAAGATGAAGATGATGTAAATTATATGCTATGACTGTAAAGTCACCTCATCTTAGTCCATTTGAACTATTGGAGATTTTGGAGCAATTTGTTAGACATCGCCACATGAGGGAATATGTTTATGAAGTGTGGTATTTATCATCCAGTAGAGTTCAGAGACTCAACACCTGAGTAACACACTGTATGTGTGTGTGTGTGTGTGTCCATGTGTGTATAAGGTCAGCCTACCACAATGTGTCAGTGTAATAAACAGAGTAAAAAACAGAGCAGACTAGTTACACATCACGAGGGATCTGAGTGCAGTGGAACAAAAAAAAAGCTTGATAAAATTGTGTTATCACTTTGTGTTAGGCTTGGCTGTTGACTGATAAACCTATCCATCCACACAGACGACTACTTGTCACATACTCTGTGTGTGGCTATTTTTAGAAAAGTGTGACCATCCGCAGTCTCCCCAGCCGCTTCCTTGTTCCTTGAGTGAAAGGTGGCTCTGTCAAGGAAATATGAATCAAGTCAGTTCAAAACAGTTTCTACCATGAAATTCTTAGTTTGCTTTAGTCACTGACAGATGCCAAAAAAAATGTTTGAGACAATGACAAAAGAAATAGGAAACCCCAAAATATTTTTGTTTTTGTTTTTTTTGGGCAGAAAGGTGCAAATATATTTCAGCTTTTACTGTAGGACATAGAACTGTGGGTTTGACAGACTTCTACTAAAGATCGTAAACGTATGAAAGTTAAGCCAGTCAATATAAATACAACTAGCCCAAGTTGATGGTTTGGTAGATATCGAAAAACTACTTTGAGAGAATAGCAGGGCAGGTTTGTTTTGTTGATCAAGTTCTCAGGAAAGCAAAGGGGGAGGAGGAGGAAGTGGGTTGGAGGTGTGGCCAGTTTCAGGTGGAATTCCCCTTAACTCACCTGAGTCCGTCCTCTACTCCTTTACAGGAATATAAAGCTCCACAGGTGGAAGAAAAGATCACTGATACTTGAACAGGGGAAATTTCACAACACATACTCACACTGCGGACTGTCTTGGAGCATCACTCCTCTGCATCATACTGTGGCTTGTGCTCAGGTAAAGCTCATTAAGTAACTATTTACCTGAATGTTAGAGTGGTTGTGTGTTACATTACAAAGCTGGATGTGTTTATTAGCTATAAGTTCCTTTCAAATTAAATGCAGCTGGGGGGCTATTTGTTTGTTTATATTTGAACTGTTGTGTAAACAAGTATCCTCTTTTATGTTTGTCAGTGTCTCCATGTCATCACCGTGCCTCAGCAGCGTCCTGACTCATGCCAACCTCACCATGTATCAAACTGGCATCCCCGATGTCCTGCTGCAGCAGCCCAGGGTGCTGCCCAGCATTAATACTCTGCAGATCAGCAGTCCTGCATACAACACCAATATCAACAGTAAGAGGACCACTCATTTCTGTCTGTCATTGTTGTAAGTAAATGTGTGCTCTGTAACACCAAGAGAAATTCAAATGATTTCATCCCTGGGCTGTGAAGGCTAGTTAACCATTATAGTCTAGCCTGAGTTTCGTGGGCAGTTTCAGCTCAGACTAATCCCACAGTAAACACAATCCTTCATTTTCAAACTTCAGCCAATAAGACCATTAGCTCACTGAACTTTGCTTTGGCCTAGATGGTGTTGGCTTAATCATTCACCAGGCAGCTAATGTTTAACTCATCATAACTGTCAAACAGAAGAATGCTGCCACCTCATAGTTAAAACAGCTCAGGCTTTGTTTGTGTGACCTGAAAGACACAAATCCAGAGTGATATCAGTCACCATTACACATACACATAGACGTGGAAATTTAAGAAACAAGTGTTGACATGTTGTATGGCTTGGAAGACGTAATAGTTTTCATATGAAAATTTACCATTTCTAAATCTGTGTCTCATCATTTATAGCTTCCTAAATCTTTCTCTGCAGGTCAGTGGTACAGGCAGATCAGCCCTCACAGCTGGACAGCAGACAACGTCCTGGAGTGGATAAGCGACCACACAGAGAGGACCAAGTTCGATGCGAGCACCCTGAGTCTGGCGTACTGTGCTATGGATGGACCCGCCCTCTGCCAGATGAACTGTGACCAGATGATAGGGATCTTCGGCCCACAGCTCGGCCCACATCTCCACCAGAGTTTGCAGGAACATAAGACCAAATATGGTAAAACTACATCTGTCATGTGGCATAATAAATTTTCAGAGCTGAAATACATCCATACATAGATCTTGTTATTTAATTAATAAAGGTTTTAGTAACTATGTCAATGATGAAAAAGTGACTGTACGCCAATATTCACAAAGCACACCAAAATAAAAGTGGCCTGTATTAGGATTGCCAGTTATATGTTAATAAAAACAAATATTTGACCTGTGTTCGCAGAAGCTAGCAATATAGTTCCATACATGCTTTGCTTTTCTCTTGGATGAATGAAGTTTGTGGACTACATTTCATCTCATTTTCATCTCCTTTTTTCTTCCCAGAGCTACAGAGCCTGTCAGGCCCAGAGCTCAATGAGACCTGCCACCTCCTGGACAAGTTCCTGGGCAACCTAGACTTCCCTTTGCTCAGCACTATTAGAATTGGCCAAGGTACATATTGTATAGAGGTGTTAGATAACAGCATAAACTGGATACTGTGTGGAAATGATGTGACTAATACTGCTACTTACTACCAGCAGCTGAAGGAGACGTCAATAAGAAGGAATTTGACTACAGTGATGATTATGATCTGACCAGTCTGACCATGGAGCCCATGACACCTCTTGGAGACACTGGGTACCTGTCTGATAATCAGTCTGACAGCGAGTACAGCTCCTCCTCAAACAGTCAGTATTTAACATGTTTTCATGTTTACCTCTTCTACCTTTCAGTTTTTCATACGTATCTGAAACATATCTCTTATGTGTGCAGGTGGCATGTTTGGCTTCTCAAGCCTCAGCTCACCAGAATCTGGCAGTGGTGAATCAGACCCAGAGTTCTCCTACCCTCTGATTTCAAGTGAGTAAGCAGAAAAACTCATTGTTTGTAAGGGTTAGGGTAATTCCACAGCCTCAGCAGTGTCAATGAGTTTAAGTAAACACCTGATAATTAACTGTTGTGTTGACAGAGGCCCACATCAAAACTGAGAAAGGAGAGTCTCGACTTAAGCGTCCACGGGGGCGACCTCCTAAAGTGAGCAGAGAGCATGGCAGTAGCATTTATGACAATCCAAAGAAAAACAAACACGGTGAGGCCATGTCTGGAGAACCAGCACACTGTATTGTGCATCATGTAAAACACTGTTCAAAAGGCATCTGTACTCCAGCACTGCTGATCTTTTTTACTGATTCTACTTTGCATCCATTTTGCATCTTTATCAGGCTGCAGATGTACATGCTGTTTGACTTGCATGCTTATGTTTATACATCCATGCACACACAAACACACATTTAGCTGATTGTGCCCCACTGTTTGTCTGTAGCACCTCGTGGCACTCACCTATGGGAGTTCATAAGAGACATTTTGATCCACCCAGAGAGGAACCAGGGCCTGATGAAATGGGAGGATCGCCGCGAGGGTGTCTTTAAGTTCCTCAAGTCCGAGGCTGTGGCTCAGATGTGGGGTCAGAAGAAGAAGAACAGCAGCATGACATATGAGAAACTCAGCCGTGCCATGAGGTGAGTTCATGTAGCAGCTAAGAATTTCATCTGATGCACCATTTATAGAGAAGTGGTTTAGAAGTTACAGGCATATGGTTAAACATAGTTAAACATTAACACAAACCAGTAAACTGGGTTGTTTATAAACATGATGTTCCAACATAGACAACCATCTCAGACAATATAGCTCCACCTTGTATAACTAATTTAAAGGGCCACTCTGTTGATCCGGTCTTGGATTTCCAGGCATGTTCTTAGGATGTGTCAACCTCCAAAATGGTGGTTCCTGTATTTCTCAGGACACAACTTGACCTTGCTTTTCATCAGACCCTCCTGCCTGATGAACACATCCCCACTTTTTTACACAGTGTTTTTTATTTAAGTCTTCTAGCCAAGTTAAACCTGATGATGCCATAGCGATGTAATCAGGGTTAACTTAACTCATTTGGTTTACAAAGCTCCTCCAGAGTCACAGAAGACATTACACAACTGTTCTGACAGGCAGAGTAATACTTGCTATGACTGTTTAAGTGTGGCATGTAAAAGTGTTCAAGTGTCCTTTTAACCCTGGTCTGGTCCCCAGTGAAGGAACATTATAACATTTTCATCTATTAACAAGTGTCTTTGTGTCTTAAACCTGGACTAACCAACCCTCCTCCACCCTCAGGTATTACTACAAGAGGGAGATCCTGGAGCGTGTCGACGGCCGTAGGCTCGTATACAAATTTGGAAAGAACTCCAGCGGCTGGAAGATTGAGGAGATTGGCATGGGCATGTGAGGCATCAGTAACAGAGTGGGTAGAAACCAAAAAGCCAGTCAGGGTGGGAGTTGAGAAACTAGAAATGACCTTTGTGGCCTGTCTGGAAAGAAACCATGCTGCCCTAGATGTTTAAGACACTAACTTCCTCTCAGAAGGAAGGTGTTGCAGAAAATGTAAGCCAGTGTTTTTGGCTCTAGTAGGTTTTATGAACCAATATTATTGTTGTACCATTTTTGTGCTTTTGCTTGCCAAACATTACTATGTGCACAGTAACTATAATGTACATCATTCTGGATGCTTGCGAGTTTCTGTGAGAACCTAAAGGCTGAAAAGCAAACTTTTACAGTTGTACAGAATTCTGCAGTTTGTTTTGAAGTTTCTTTACTTAGCAGAACTAACTCATCCTCATCTGTCACTATGGAGTTTGTTTTGGTATATGGGCTTTAATGACTTTATTGTTGCACTGGAAATATTATAGACTTTTTTCTAACTTTTATATTACTGTCTTGTTATTCTAAATGGGTGAAAGTTTCATCCTCACTTAAATTTTATACTGGTAAATTCAATGTGAAGGACAAAGACAGAACAGAGAGGAAAAATGTAGGTGATGTTACTTCACATTAATACAGTAACAATGTGCACTACATGTCTATTGGTATCACTTATAAAGTGTATAAAGTGTGTTTACGCAATGTTTGAGTGAAAAGTAATTCATATATATATTCATCATCTGTACAAACAGTGATCATCATTAGTCACAAGTCGGTTGCATGATGTTTGTGTGATTGTTTTAATGTGATTCATCCAGTTTGGACTCATAAATGTTTATATATGTGGAGTAACTATCATATCGTAGATGATATTTGTTGATACATGTTGTTTTGGAGAATAAATTCATTTTACATACATATTAACTTCCTGTTTCAGGATTGATTTTTTAAAAGCTGTACACTGGAATCTTACTGGTGTATGTGTAACCATCCTGAAGGGTGGAAGATTTGAAAATGCAGTGTAATTGTGTGTTGAAGTCACAGTTAGACAATTATTACCCCCCTCTTGTCTGCAGTGCTCCTCCAAAGCTAAACTCTTCATTTTTCGAGGGCAATGTCAAATTACAAGAGGTTACAGAAAATTCTTTGCCTTTATTGGACTGAAAAAACTAGAAACAGAAAACATGGAAGGGAACTGACCTGGAGATGTTGCACCTGCTCCAGTGGTGACACAACCTTGAACACTATCCATAACCACTAAAATCATGCTTCAGCTATCATGAGCTGATATTTTAGGAAAGCAAATAAAATACAGTGAATCAATGACTTTTTTACAGATGTCTTATATATGAAAATTATTTTGAAACAAATCTCTTCCTCATTTCTCTTATCACTCAGCTGTTTACTCGCCCTCTGAGTTTCTGTCTATTCCCATAGCTTTTGTTGTACTGTTTATTTTTGCACAAAGGTTTCTCTTTGAAGAGCAGAAACATGACACTGTTCATTCTCTGTCCATTTTCTAAGATAGAATGGCACTTGTTGCTAATAAAATTTGGGTTCCTTCTCACATGAGCCTTCTAATCCTCACATATGAAATTCAGTAAAGAGAGAGAAGATGCTTGTTATACTTTTTCATTTTATTCAGGCGTTTGCTTTTCATTTGAACAAATCTATTTTTTTTTTTTGGATGGACTGCAACGTTACAAATGTCCCTGAGTGACTTGGTGGCTGACTGACTGACTAGTTGACTGACTGACTGACTGACTGACTGAGTCACTGACTGACTGTGTGACTGACTGACTGGCTGGCTGACTGAGTGACTGACTAGCTGACTGAGTGACTCACTGGCTGACTGAGTCACTGACTGACTAGCTAACTGACTGACTTGGTGGCTGACTGAGTCGCTGACTGACTAGCTAACTGACTGACTTGGTGGCTGACTGAGCGACTGGCTGACTGAGTCACTGACTGACTGGCTGAATGTGTGACTGACTGGCTGACTGAGTGACTGGCTGGCTGACTGAGTGACTGACTAACTGAACAAGTGACTGACCAGCTGACTGGTTGACTGACTGACTGACTTCGTGGCTGACTGACCGACTTAGTGGCTGACTGACTGACTGGCTGAATGTGTGACTGTGACTCGTATAGTATTATTTTGTTGTATGTGTTCTTTTTGTGTTTTGACAGGTGGTGTGATCGTTATGTATGCAAATGTATGTGTCAGGACCAGACGGTGATGGGGTGCCGCATGGTGGCAGATGATTGGCTCCTGTTCTGGCCACCAGGATTTAAAGAGCATGATGGGGCGACTGAGCAGGTAAGGGGAGAACCACTTCTTTCACCAGTCACAGCCACACTTTTTTCTTTCTTAACACATTTTCTCCTGTTTTTGTTAGATAGGGAGCTTAGTTGATGTATTTCAGTTTTGGTTATCTGTAGGCAAGTTATGTTTTGTTTTCAGGTAGACTTATTTTGTTTGTTATTTTGGCCTATGTCCACCCTGAAGATATAATTTACTAATTTCTGTAAATAAAGACTCCCATTGATAAATTGAGTAATTCGTTTTTGTGGCTACTTGGGACTCGGGGAAGAAGTGGTATTCTCAGTATGACTGACCGACTGGTTGACTGACTGAGTGGCTGGCTGTTTGATCATATTTCCACCACTGGTCAGCCGAGTGGCTTGTCATTGAGTTGGAGTTTCCGGCACAAAAAGGTTCTGTTAGGCGGGTGTTTTCAGCTGCTATAGACACTTATTTTCAACAGACTGGGTATAAATCTGGTACATGACCAGACTGTCTATGGATGCCAACTGAGGGCTTATGGCTACACCTCTTGTTACAGGCAGTCACCCAGCCATTCTGGTCTCCCGGCCGCTTGGGAATTGCAGGGAATCTGAGGAGCAATACTCTTACTGCAGCACAGAAATAAAAGCCCTGTTAAGAAATAAAGGGTTTCTGTCAACTGAAATGCAGCCTTTTAATTTGAAACAATTACAGGACGTGTTTTTATTAACATGTTTACAGTAACTTTAACACAACAGATGTGAGTGTCTAAAATCAAGGCTTCGTACTACAGTACCGCTCTGACCAATCCTACATATCAACCCAAACAGAGGGAGTTAGACATAAAGACCTGCCTCTAATAAAAGTCTGTTACCTTCTGAAGGTGAGGTAAATAAAGGCCTCACCCACTTTTTGAGGAAATACAGTAGTTGAAAACTGTTGTGGATCCCAGACAAAGTGACAAAGTAAGAATGATAGACATGTAAAGATGTAAATGAGAACAACTTTATGATGGATTCATCTGTATTGAAATACTGTATATGTGAGCAGAGAGAGGAGGAGAGAAGCAAACAGATAAAGAGCTAAAACTGTCAAACTTTCACGCATTGACCATTAGCGGTCCAACCATATACTAGGTTTTCAACTGGTCTTGCTTAATCCTAAATTCATTAGTATCCATGTGCGATGTGACTGTGGTGTGAATAACATAGGTAGTCTAGTCAGAACAGTAAGGTTACAGGACTGAACAGGCATGAGAACTAAATAACTGAAGTGGACAGATATCACACTGTGGGCAACAGATCATAATAATAATGATCAACTTTATTATAAATCTAGACAGATTGTTGTTGTGAACTGACTTTAATAACTGCACTGCAAATGAAAGCACAGAAAAGAAAGAAGCAAGCAATGATACTTTTACAGTCCCAAAACAGGGCCTCATACTGATGTATACTGAGCACTCACAAGTGTGCAGCCATAAAAACCAGTAAGACCTGTTTACTGGAGTGGTAAAATGCTAGTGTTACACAACGTTGCACAAGTCACCTTTAACTGGTACAATTGGTACCTGCACCTGATGGTATTATGCAACCAACACTTTTAACACTTTCAAATGAACCATATAATATGTGTCACTTCTGTATGAAAGTCAATATGCATGAGTAAAAGCAGACAGTGAGTGCTGATAGACTGTGCAGGTGCACTGTGTGTGTGTGTGTGTGTGTGTGTGTGTGTGTGTGTGTGTGTACAATGACATTATGACAGCATCATTTCTAAATGGTCTTTGACAGCTTTGTGATAGTAGACACACTATCAATCCATCATTGTTAGATTTCTAGCAGCAGAACTGAGCTTTGTGGTTTACGCGACTGTCTGCTTCTTCCAGCTGACACTAGCAGATGGTGGTTTCTGGTTTCAGCTTGGTGTACAACAGGTCTGGCCTGTTGGAGATGACGGATGATAACATCTAGATGATGACTCTGTGGTATAAGAACTTCCTTTAGTGCCAAAGACTGCCACCATTCAGTGTCATCTCCAGTGAATTATATCTATATCTGATGGTTCTGGAGCAATGCAGGAACTAGTGTGATGCACATACCTTGCATGAAATAGTAGGAATGTGGAGGATATGGGTGGTGGCTAGAGTGTGTGCAGTAGAAATGTGAAATTCATTTGTGTGCCCTCATGAAAGTGACGGTGCTCAAATCATGGTGAGCACTTTGCTCAATAACATGTTAACAAACATATTAAACTATCAAACTAATGGCTTGACCACTTGGTTAATTACAATGACATCTGCATCTCTGCCTTGGTCTACCTGCACCAGCATACTTCACTGCTTCAACCTAGAAGTTTGCTCCTAATTTCAACTGCGAGGGAAAGAGGCCTTCCTTGTCCATGGTTCCCTGATTTTTTCCTCTGACATGGGGCCGAAAATAAACAGGACGGTGATTCTTATTCACAGTCTAGTTGCTGTTGAGCTGCTTCAGCAGCAGAAATCAGTTCTCAAAGGCCGAATTGGTCTTTCAAGTCCTTTCTGCAACTATTTACAAACTCAACTTTCCAAAGGATCAACAACATCCCAAAAGATGTACAGGTCAAAAAGTTCCAAACATGCCACCATTCTGAAATGACCATCTCCTTGGTCTTGGAGGTGTTCAGAAGGAGGCAGTTTTTGTTGCTCCTTTCACTGAAGGCCATCGTCAGCTCCCTGTACTCCTTTTCCTGCCCGTGCACTTGAACCAAAGGAAAAACTGATTAGATGGTGGTCAAAAGTCAAAGGTCAAGGTCATGTTGACCTCAGAAAACACTTTTTAGCCACACAACAATTATGACAGAATTTAACACAAATGGTTGTTGGGACTCATTCAAGAGACCAGATGTTTCTTTGCTCCACAGACAAAGGAACTCACTTCCCCACAGTTCCTCACTGTTCACACCTGGGAACGACCCTCCCCCAGGGACCTCACTGACCAGTCAGTGTTGGTCAGTGTGTGACATGTGACCCCCCCCCAGAGTGTCACCAAACAAAACCAGATCTCCTACTCTGTTCATTCTCTTCTCTCCTCTCTTCTCAGCGTGCTCTGGAGAGCAGCTGCTGCTCTCTCCTCTCGGCTCTTCAAAGGGCAACAAGGCCCCAGCCCAGGTCAGCCCTGCTACCTGAGAACCAGCTCTCTCGCCGGCCTGCTCCCAGCAGACTGCAACACACTTCTCCTCATCAGCAGTGACCCCACACACTAGGTGGTCTCAGTGGCCAGTTTGTGTAGTTTCTTTGTTTACCGCCATCTTGTGTAGTCTTCTTTGTTCAAGTCATGTGGTCACAGAAACCACTTTGAATCGGCCATCTTGCCTTTGTCTGTGTCCCCACAGACACACCCCCATACACACATACACACAGACACACACACACATACACACACCACACACACACACACACACACACACACACACACACACACACACACACATATACACACACCTGTATATACTAGATTAGACATTGTGTTTTTACTCTGTTCCATTGTAAATAAATGTCTTTAAGTATAACTACTGGTGCATTTAATGTTGCACAAGTGTGACTATTGCCAACCTCTACTCAGTTGAATTCCAATCCTTCAACTTTAACTTACTGTTGATATGGTAATTTGGTTATAGTTATTAAGGTAATTATTAATCAGAGTTCCAGAGTAATAGTTATAATTTGAGACTGAAACAATATTGGCTATTTTGCCTATCAATTCATTTCAAAGTTATTATTTTATATTAATATTTTTAATATTAATATTTTCTTAATTTATGATAAATATATAGGCAACTGAAGATCCAACATTTATGGTGTCTAGCTCATGAGGCAGAGCTCAGACCCAACATGGTTAATATTTTATACGACTCTGGATAAACAGGGATGTAACCTGAAACTAGTCTGAGTGGAGGAGGCAGACAACCACAGACAACACTAGTTATTTTCATGCCTCCCTGCCAGGAGGCACATTGTTTTCAGTGTCTGTCCGTCCATCCATCCTGTTCTCGTGAACATGATATCTCAGTAGCTCATTGACGGAACTTCTTCAAATTTGGCATAAACATTCACTTGGACTCAAGGATGAACTGATTAGATTTTGGGAGTCAAAGGTCACAGGTGTGGTGACCTCACAAAACACAGTTTTGGCCTTGTGAATGCAATATCTGCATAGAACTGCTTAGATTTCGGTAGCTAAAGGTAAAAGGTCAGGGTCATGATGACCTCAGAACCCCCCCCCCCTTACTCTCTCTCCCGTCGAGGTTTCTACCTATTAAAAGAAGTTTTTCCTTCCTCTCTCACCATATGCTTCTCATGGCGGAGTGTTGTGTCTCTGTATATAATATTAAATAGTACGGTCTAGACCTGCTCTATATGAAAACTGCCCTGAAATAACTTGTTATGAGTCGCTGCTATACAAATAAAATCAACTTGACTTGGTTTGTTTGTGGTACAGACCAATGGCAGGTTGACATGATATGAGGCATGTGTATAACCACACAAATTTAGCCAATTCATATCAGCCGTGTCCCCAATTTGTTGTGGGATGCTTCATTTACTTTACTGGGTTTGCAATCACTTGTTGTTAGGGCAGGGGAAGTCCAGCTGCAAGTGTCTGTCTAAACTCTTTGTATCCACCGAGGACGATAAATGAGGCCAAGACTGCAATGTGAGTTCCTACATGTGTTTACACCTTTGATTCAGACCCCAAACTCCAGCCTTAGTGCAGCTGTTTGGTTTCCTCAAGGATCCCAGCATAATTTAACAGAGAAGACCAATAAGTGTTTGCCCTTTTAGTTGGATTTGTTTAGATTTGTGTCACTGGAGGTCTGATGGCAACCATACAACCAGAGTGTGTTCACTTGGAAAGGCTGTTGTCAGTCTGTTGTTTGTTTGTGGTCTGGATACAAGGAGTTTTTTGTTAAAATGAAAGGGCGTTAAATACTTAAAGAGGGGTGTTCCTCATTAAAAAGTGAGTTAAACATAACAACCTTACTGGTTGAAATCTGTACTAATAATCATAAGCACCAGTTTCTTGTTAAGCTGTTTGTTACACAAGATAAGAGCAAAATGTAAAGTGCCGTCAGTCAGTGGAGTCTGATTTTCCCCTGTGGGTCCTGAAGATGCATAATGGCAGCCAAACCTGGCTAATGAATGAGTTACTAAAACTATCATTCATTTTACATCTCTTTGTTTGTAGTAACTCAGAATCAACATACCGATATAACATCAATATAACATAACCAGCTATAAGAACAACTACACATTTCTGTTTGTTAGCAGTACTTTATGTATTGACTGAAATATTTCATATCTCTGTTGCACCAAGTTGATGATCCAGTAAGTTATTAAACCTCCATGCACTGTTGATTTAGAGCTCCGTCAACTGCAACAAACCTGATTTAATCCTCACTGTGGCCTGTTAATGAACAAGCTGAGCAGAGCACTCCCAAAACACATGTACACACACACACACATGCACACACCCATACACTCCTTAGTGTGGTGAGAATGACTCTGCTCTCCTCCTACTAGGTCAACATACCTGTCTAGCAGGTAGATTTGGCCACTGGCCAGAATGTGTGTGCAGCACGTACCTTACTGGAAACCTCACTATCTGTGCCAGAAAAAACAGAGGAGGAGGTGGGGGTTTACTGCTGTGATCTCAGTGCATTGTCACTGGGTAAACACAGATAGAGTCATTACGCCCTTCACAGTTACTAATTAAACTCACCTCTTACACTTTCGTTTTGTGTACCACATGCGCACACATACAGGTTCCCACACATGAACCACTCCCCCAGAAATAGATTGAGTACTTGCGCAGTATTTAGGTTGTTCACTATTGATTACAGCCATGGTAGGTAGGTAGGTTAGTTTATTTGTTTATTTGTAAATTTGGTTTGCAGTAAGAGTTATCAGTCTTACACATACACATTTAACACACAGCACAGACAATACCATGTGCACAAGTTAAATAAAGATTAATTAATTAAATAATTAAAACATTGCTTCTATGTAGTGTCACTATGACCTATTCATGTGAGTGATGGCTGCTGGAACAAAGCTCTCTTTATACCGTTTTGTTCCACACTTTGGGACTATGAACCTTCATTCATTTTTTCACAATTCATCATTATTATTGATGGAATTATCCTCTAGAATAGATCTTGCATTCTGCATTCTGAGGCAAATCCCTGCATTAACATTAAAAGTGCTTTTAGACAGTGAGTGGTTGCTGCCACAGCCACAGCTACCTTCAATCTTACCAGCCTGGGTTAGTGGGTTTGTCATGACCAAAGATAAAGTACTTTCCACAGTGGTAACTTTTCAGAGTTGTAAAACTTTTTCTGTGAGCACTGCGAATTGTGCAGTGTTTGGTGTTACCAACATGCCCCCACCAGAGCAGCCCACTCTGCTTTTTTTAACACAGGGATCTTTTTACTGTGAAACCTGATATCCATGACTTAGGGCCCTGGATAAGTCCAGGCCAGAATGTCTTTCCCTGTTGCACCAGGTCCCTTTTCCTTTCCTGGACAAGGGACATGGGGGATGCGACCATACCCCTTTCAGTAGCATGGATAGTGCTTCTCTGCCAGGCATGCCAACAGTAAAACATGCTGTCAACATAGAAATAAATATGCTATTGTTAAAGGAGCACTGACAGTAAAAATCTATTTCAGATTTTATTGTTGTTTTTACCATAGACCTTTCCATAGTTGGCTGCCTCATCGGCTGGCTGGTCAAAACTCCATTAGGTTTTTGGCAGCCCTCTCTGTGTTTCAGTCGATTTAGAGCAAGCTGTGTGGGGGTTCTGTCAATATTTGGTTTCTAATATTATCTAGCCTTATATTATTTGTTTTGATAACAATCTAGTGCAGATGACTTAATGAAGGCATGCCAATGGTGTAGCAAGTGTTGTGATGTTGTTTTCTCAGACATAAATGAGTAACCATGGGGCAGAAGTTGAGTCATACTGGAATTGTTTTCTGTTCTCTCACTCAGCAATGGCACATACATTTTTACATTATCAGGGCTTCAGGGGGAGAGGAGAGGGACGTGAGTAACATGGGGTCAGCCCTATGTTCCCACAGCCCTATGTTCCCACAGCCCTATGTTTCCACATTTCTAAGAATGTTTTGAAAATTAGGCCCTATTTTCCCACAGTCTTATATGTTCCCATAAACCCATGTCCACACTAACCCGGGTAATATTTATCCGGTTAGCCCTTCCGTCCACATTAGAATGGTGAATTCTGTAACTGAAAACGATGCTTTACAAAAACGATCGCTGAGGTGGATAAATGTGAAGACGCCGTGGAACGTGGATGCAAAGCGTTCTGAAAGGGTATAAAAGGGGAATATAGGGCTGTGAGAACATAGACACGCTCCCAGTAACATCCATCCATCCATCCATCATTGATTAAACACTAAATTTCTGAAGACTAAGCGAACAAAATATTTACTTCAGACATTGATTTTTGTACAGTACAGTATCAAAATCTCAAATATTTTCTGGTGTGTGGTTAAAAACTATACCTGTCACCAGTTGCCATGAGTCTTGTTGTCTTCTATGCAAGAGATGTTGAACTGGTCACAAAATGCAGAAACAAGAGCAGTCTCAGCTCATAGAGGGAGGAGCCCAAGTCAAATCTTTAACTCTTTGACAAGTCCAAGCCAAGTATTCAATCTTTCAGCACAAATTTAAACATACTGAATGAAAATACCATAAACCATTCAGTGATCTGTTTGAATGTAATTATTTCTGCTGAGTATTGGTCAGTTATAATATTTTTTAATGCCTGTTTGCCTTAACAGCTGTGAAATGAACCTATAACCCTAGATGGTAAAGAGAAGATAAAGGATAGATATTAGTTAGTAAAGATGTGTCCTGTCTCTGCCCACCTTTTTTGGTGTGTTTGTGTTGAGACTATACAGTTGTGCCCATAAGCTCACACAGTTCATCTCGACAGATGTTGCAATAATGTGAGATGATGCTCTAAACAGGGCTATGTAATTAATGGGACAGACAAGTGCTCTGATTTAAAGTGTCAGAGACTGAGAGAAATACTTCATTCTTACTAACTGGGAGACTTGTCTGTTTTTGCGATGAAGTGTAAGTTTATCTGACAGATCTGTTAAGAAAATATTTGGCACAGCATTGCTGAAGGCAAATTTCAATGACATCCAAATTTATTATCATAATTCGAATTACATTTATTATAAATGCATCATCAACATATGGGTGTGACAATTAATGTAAATGTGCTCTGAAAAAAAACATACAAACAAGCAGTTGAACAGGTATACCTAATAAAGTGCCCAGTGAATGTATATACATGTATATATATATGTAGGGCCTCTCTACATTCAAGATGGTGGAGACCATAAATTCTTTTGTTGAACAAAAGAACTCACCTCCCCACAATTCCTCACTTTTCTAGGAGCAACAAGGCTCCCAGCCCAAGTCAGCCTTGTTACCAGATACAACAGCTCTCTTGCTGGCCATATATGTGTGTGTCTGTATATATATATATATATATGTATGTATATGTTGTGGCATCACAAGGTGACAGGTAGTAGAGGGACGCTACATTCCCATACAGGAGCAGCTGCCACATTGCAAAATGGCCGCTGGGGCAATGACTACCTCTCCTAGAATGCCACTGCTCCATCCTAAAATGGCTACAGCGGCACACACTCCTACTCCCAGAGTGCCTCACTGCTCAGACAGGTGAGGTGGCTGAAGACGCAGTGTGTTGGACTCTTGGCTCCTTTCCTATCGGGTGAAGCACTTAAAGCATTTCACGATTTAGATGCTGATATAGCTCAAGACTATGACAAGTTAAAGCCAGAGTTTTCTGGGCCGCAATGGCCTTACCAAATTTAGCATGGCTCAACGTTTTCATAACTGGACTTTCAAAAATGGGCTAACTCCCCGTTCCCAAATGCATGAACTGATTCGAATAACCAAAAAATGGCTAGAGCCTGACACGAAAAGCCCTGCTGCAATTATAGAGACCCTGGTTATGGACCGTTATTTAAGAGCCCTGCCCTACAAGGCCAAAAAGATAATAAGTCACCAGAAATTAACAACAGCCATGGAGTTAGTAGAAGCCATGGAGCAGTACCAGGCTGCTTCAGACATGCTCCGCCCACCCCATAAAGAGCCTGTAGCCTCTGTCTCACGAGATCTGGTCAGCTGGTCCTGGTCAGGGGTGTAGCCGGAGGGCCAGAGGTTGACAGCAGGATAAGCTTTCGTGTTTGATTGACTTTTGCCAGATAACTTTGGAAGGAATTGGTGTTGGCCAAACGATGCAAAACCTTCAAAGATCTTCTAAACAAAGTTTGAATTTGTCAAAAAGGAAAAACGGCAAAATGTATTGATGCACACCTGTGTGTGATTCAATTTGGATTTGTTTGGCTTGTTAGAGTAGCAACAACAAAAATCACACACAAAAGTGTAAGAAAAAGGAGAACAAAGAACACGTGGAAAAATTGGCGAGTTGGTACCAAAGTAATAAAGCGAAGTTTAAGGCAAGAAACAAACGTGAGCGACTGCGCAAGTAAGAGTCAAAAACGTAAGAGAGAATGCGCCGGGGGGGGGGGGGGGGGGGCTTTGACAGTTATCGCCACCCCTTAGATTTTCCCTCTTTTCTTTGTTTCAATAGAGAAAGAGAGAAATAAAATCTTACGTTTGTTTTATTTAATTTGGTTTTATGCGCAAGTGTTGCGTATTCTACTCCCACCATGGCCCATTAATATTTAATAATGGCCTACATAAACTACATAGCTATTGCTTGGAATATACAACTAAACTAATGATGTTATCATGGATTAATAGTACACATTGAATACATGACTTGCACAAAGATAACAATTCTTAATCACACAAATACCTGGCTAAAGCTACGACATCAAATAGTAATAGTAAAGTGATGTATTGGATTGTTTATCGGTTAATTCCTTAGAGGATAAAGGGATCCATAGTGGTCCCTAGATGTCAGTATTGAAACGTGGTGGATATTTACCTCAGAACTGGTAAAAAATATGTCAGCTTCCTCTTGGGCTAAAGAAATGATCTTTCCAGAATAATAATAAATTAATTACATGGTGATGAGACATTTAGTTCAATGACATCTAAAACATGCTTTACAAATGTAGAACAATGGTTATCAGTTTGGGTTGGAATGTAGGATGGTTTATGGCAGGGGTCTATGATTCCTCATGAGACCCCCTTTGGGTATGAGAGGGTGTTAAAGATGATAGTAGTGTTTTCTCTTGTGAGAGAGAAATGAGTCCATAGTGTGAATTGTAATGGTTTGGCACCTTAATAGAGCTAAATATCCCTTTTCACGTTGCTTGATAAGAGGTGGCACCCACCTATCAGTCCCAGGTGAGTCTCATGGTTGCAACATGGACTCAGTGTCAGTCTGTGGGGAGTGTTGTGTTTGTCTCTGAATCGTTGTGGGGATGTTGATTCAGGATGACTTCCATGAACTAGCCATGATTTCCAATGATATCTTAACAGCTAGTTTATTTTGGTGAGAGGAACTCATTTCGTCCCTGTTTTCTGTCCAGGTGATAGTTTGATTATGAGAAAGCGGACATGGGAGGATCTCCTTGATACTCCAGAGTACCCCAGTGTCCTCACCATAACTCTTGTGTCCGGTAACTTGCGTCACCCAGTGTCCTCTACAGCAGAGTCTGGAAGCAGCCCACAAGCCCATTTTGCTGCCCTCCTGGGAGAAAGGAGGCTGACATGCCCAGTAACTGTGAATCAGCGGGATGCGGAAGAGTTGCTTGATTCTGGAAGTTCCAGGACCTTGGTCCATGAGTACCTGCTGGAGGCATGAGCCGGTTCCAGTTGTTTGTGGTCATGGAGACACCCGGGGTTTACCCCACAACTGTGGTGGAGCTAACCACAACTAAGGAATCATTCAATGTTGAGGTGGGAGTAACCAAGACCCTTCCAGTTCCCGTCCTGATTGGTCGTGACTGCCGAGCCTTCCCGAAGCTGTGGAGGGAAGCCCAAAAGAGGCGCAGTCGAGAGCCTCGAAAATGTAAGCCCAAAAATTGTCAAACGAATAAACCCTGGGTTAATCTTGCCAAGCCATGCTCTACCTCAACTGTTTTAGCCCAAGGTTTTGCGGTGGACTCTAGTGGCGCTGAATCAGTACTGGGGGAATCCGACGATTCTGAACCCCTGCCTGGCACAAGTGAAGAGGACGCCTCAGGCCCAGAAGTACCTCAAACCCTCAAAGGTCAATAAGGCACAGCGCATTTACAGGACGCCACTCTTAGCAATGCCTTAAAAATGTCCAGGTCCTAGAGGGAACTTAAGTGGGAACCGGGGTACAAGAAGATAGAGAACTACTGCCGCAGTTGCCCTGAGTGCCAGGTCACAGCCCCAAAACAGTCATACAGAAGTCCCCTAGTCCCTTTGCCATTCATCGAAACTCCCTTTGAGAGGGTGGGGATGGACGTTGTAGGCCCCCTCCCCAAGAGTGCACGAGACCATCAGTACGTCTTTGTCATAGTAGACTATGCCACCCGGTTCCCAGAAGCTTGCCAATGCAAAACAAATAGCAAAGGAACTGTTCTTCTTCAGCAGCCAGGTAGGGATCCCAAAAGAGATTCTTACCCCTTTCATGTCCAGTGTCCTCAGGGAGTTATGTGCTCTTTTGCAGGTGAAACAAGTGAGGACCTCAGTGTACCACCCCCAGACGGACGGGTTAGTGGAGAGGTTTAACAAGACACTCAAAGCCATGCTGAGGGGGGCCATCAACAAAGACGGAAGGAACTGGGACCAGCTTCTTCCCTATCTCCTGTTTGCGGTAAAAGAGGTTCCTCAGTCTTCCACTGGTTTCTCACCCTTTGACCTGTTATATTCCCACAGAGGAAGAAGTCTTCTGGACATAGCCAAGGAAACTTGGGAGGAGCAACCCTGTCCCCATCCTACCATGATTGAATATGTGGGGGCGATGCAAGACAGGATGGCTGCTGTGGTTCCCATTGTGAAGGGGCACATGGAGAAAGCGCAGCAAGAACAGAGCCGCCAAACCCCCAAGAGTTCAAACCAGGAGACAGAGTCCTGGTGTTGATCTCCACGGTGGAATGCAAGTTCTTGGCTACCTGGCAGGGACCCTTTGAAGTAATCGAAAAAGTTGGGGTACCAACCAGGGAAGAGGAAAGGTGAGCAAACCTACCACATTAACCTTCTAAAGAAATGGCATGACCGAGAGGCATTGTCCAGTGGTCTTCCCCCAGAGATCCAGAAGAACCTGCCTGGGACAAAGTGCAGTTCGGCTCGGACCTGTCCCCTCACCAACTGCAAGCAAGCAAAGGAACTAGATGGATGGATGGAAACCCGGATGTCTTTTCATCTCTCCCAGGCTACACCCACCTGGTGGAACAATAGATCCACACCCAGCCAGGAAATACGGTGAGCCAAAGGCCCTATCGGGTCCTGGAGGCCTGCAAGAAGCTGATTGAGGAGGAGGTAAGGAAGACGTTGGAGTTTAAGGTAACTGAAGAGTCCAAAAGTGCCTATGCGAGCTCCATCGTCCTGACAGACAAGCCAGACAACACAATACATTTCTGTTATGATTTCAGAAAAGTAAATGAACTATCTGAATTTGATGCATATCCCAGGCTTCGTGTCAATTAACTAATTGAAAGCCTTGGCAATGCCTGTTTCATAACCACCCTTGAACTCACAAAGGGGTATTGGCAGGTTCCCTTGTCTGCAGCAGCAATGGAGAAGACAGCCTTTGCCACTCTTGGGAGCATGTGGCAGTACCGAATGATGCCCTTTGGGTTGTCTGGAGCTCCTGCCACCTTCCAGCGCTTGATGTATCAGGTACTTAAACCTCATAATGATTATGCCTCTGCCTGTTTAGAGGATGTTGTCCTCCAGAGCCAACACTGAGAGAGCCACTTACCTCAGGTGCAGAAGGTTCTGGAGTCCCTCTGGCAAGCAGGCTTGACAGCGAATCCCAAGAAATGTGTTGGGTCTGAGCTCTGCCTCATGAGCTGGACACCAACTATGTTGAATTTCGGTTGTCTATGAATTTATTGGCTATCATAAATTAAGAAAATATTAATATTAGAAATATTAATGTTAAATAATAACTTTAAAATTAATTAAAGTTCACGGGGCACCAGCCTAAACAAATAGGCAAAAATACTATAACCAAACTACCAAGTCAACAGTAAATTAAGGTTGAAGGATTGGAATTCTAGAAAGTAGAGGTTGGCAACATTCACGCTTGTGCAACATTAAACACACCAGTAGTTATACTTAAAGGCATTTATTTACAATGAAACAGAGTAAAACACAATGTCTGATCTAGTATATACAGGTGTGTGTGTATGTGTGTGTGTGTTTGTGTGTGTGTTTGTGGGGACACAAACAAAGGCAAGATGGCCGATTCAAAGTGGTCACTGTGACCACATGACCTGAACAAAGAAGACTACACAAGATGGCGGTAAACAAAGAAACTACTCAAAATGGCCGCTGGACCACCTGGGGTGTGTGAGAGGGAAGGTGTGAGTTTCTTTGTTAGCCTAGCTCATGTAATCTAAAGGTACCAGGTTAGAGGGGGTTGGTTAGCTTCATGCAGGTTCTAGAACTGAGACGTACTGCTATGTGTGTGAACATACGAGTACCTGATTAACTGTATGACTGACCACAACCTAAGCAAACATTACAACAACAAGGCATCAATCAACAAGTACATTAACAAAGTTAAGACTTCTGCTGCTTAGTTATGCTGTGCTGTGCTATGCTGTGAAAGGTTAGGCCCAGTCAGTTAACGTTACCCAGTCCTGGAAACAAGCAAAGAGGTCCTTTCCAGTGTTGGTGTAAAGTCCAGTGAGTTAGGAGACTTCCTAGTGGAGTAAAGTCCTGTCTGGCTGTGTTGCTTAGCAGTTATCTCCTTTGTTCTCCTCACAGAGTTAGCTGTTCCGTGCTAACTCTGCTACAACTCCTGTTGCTTGGAAAACCAGCTGGCCTTGTGTCGTAGCTGCTGATTCTGACGAGGATTTGGGTCACTCACAGTTAATCCGAAGCAGGTCGCTGCTGTTGAGGAGAAGAGCTTTGGCAGGCTGCTGGTAGCAGGCCGGTGAGAGAGCTGGTTTCTCAGGTAGCAGGGCTGACCTGGGCTGGGGCCTTGTTGCCCTTTGAAGAACTGAAAGGAGAGAGCTGGGGCCGCTCTCCAGAGCAAGCCAAAGGAGAAGAGAGTGAGAAAAGGAGAAGGAGATCTGGTTTTGTTTGGTGACACCCTTGGGGGTCACATGTCACACGCTAACCCACACTGGCTGGCCAGTGGGGTCCGTGGGGGGAAGGGTCGTCCCCAGGTGTGAACGGTGAGGAACTGTGGAGTGTGAGTTCCTTTGTCCAGTGGAGCAAAGAAACATTTGGTCTCTTGAATGATTGAGTCCCAACAAATGTAAGCTGGCCTTCAGTGAAACAAACTATTTGGGATACACCATAGGACGAGGCCTTGTCCATGCAACTTCATGCCATCCAGGACTGGCCAAAACCGTTGACCAAGAAACAGGTGAGATCCTTTTTGGGCCTTGCAAATTATCCCTGATTTTTCCATGTTAGCTGCCCCTCTCACAGAACTGACAACCAAGAAACACTTTCGGATGGTGAAATGGACCCCGGAGGCAGAGAAAGCCTTTTGCCACCTGAAAGGGTGCTGTATTCCAAACGGGTCCTCACAGCCTCCGACTTCAGTAAGGAGTTTGTATTCCAGGTGGATGCCTCAGAGGTGGATCTGGGTCTGTCCCAGAGCAATGGAGGTGAGGAACATCCAGTTCTTTATTTGAGTTGGAAACTACTGAAAAGAGAGAAGAACTATGCCACAGATGAGAAGGAGTGCTTAGCTATAAAATGGGCCCTGGAAACACTAAAATACTACCTGCTTGGAAGGAGTTTCATGCTAGTGACGGATCATTCTCCATTACAATGGATGGCTAAAACCGAAGAGACAAATAGTAGGGTGACTAGGTGGTTCCATAGAAACGGAGATGCCCTGTCCTGCCGATGCTTTTTGCTCCTCATTCACCCTGCCGAAGGCGGCAGGCCTGGGGAGGGGGATGTGTGGAATGACAGGGGGACAGGTAGTAGAGGGATGCTACATTGTCATACAGGAGCAGCTGCCACATCACAAAATGGCCGCGGGGGCAACGACTACCTTTCCCAGATTGTCGCTGCTCCATCCTAAAATGGCCACCGCGGCACACACTCCAACTCCCACAGTGCCTCACTGCTCAGACAGGTGCAGGTGCTTAAGCCACCTGATTGCAGCAGGACTGAAAAATGTGGCAGTGTGGCTTCAATGGATTGAAGCCACACCGCAAAGGATTGTGAAAGGACCTACCTTTAAAGGAAAGTGGACTCTTTATGTTGGACTTTTATTGGAAATTCTGTTCAGGTTAAAATCGCCCTTCTCTCAGATAGGACCTTTTAAGTTGAGTCACAGGCCTTGATCTTGAGTGGAAAAACATACCAGAGTTACCTTTCTGTTAACCTGCCTGTTGGAAAATAAAAATTCCCCTTGTTTTGACCCGGCTACTTTGCCTGTGTTTTCCAGTCCATTCCCTCACCCTAGTCTGCCCTGGTGAATTCTCATTACATTATTACATATATATATATGTATAGTAATTGTACAGGAAGATGTTACCACCTGCTGGGCATTGCTGCCTGTCGCACCTCCTCCGGTGCCCATGGGTCAGCTGCAGGATCATCAGCCAGAAACCAACATTCACCAACGTTTCGCTCCTTTAATTCTGGTACGTCTCCTGGTGGCGGAGCAGTGACAGGGACGTCTCCCTGTCACCCCCTGCAGCTGATAGGTGTTCTCCCCTGCGGCTGTTATCTGGGGTTAGGTGTTCTTCCCCCAACACCTATCCTTCCTCCTCAGCCAGAGCCAAAAGCTCCATTTTTCAGCCTCCTCTGCCAGGTCCTTTGCTGCCTTCCTTACCCTCCCTCCGGTCACTCCTGCATCCCTCAAGAGGTGTGTGGTTGACAGTCCCAAGAAGCCTCGGCATCCGACCTCCACTGGGTAGATGATAGTCTTCCAGCCAGCCTCCCGGCACTCAGCAGCCAGCTCTGAGTACTTGGCCTTCTTGCCTTCGAAGGCAGCCTCAATCCCCTCCTCCAGTGGTACTGTGAGCTCGATGAGGTGCACAGCTCTTGCCTTGGTTGACCACACAACTATGTCTGGCCAGAGAGATGTGGTGGTGATCCCAGTGGGAAACCGGAGCTGCCTGTCAAGGTCAACCCTCATGTTCCACTCCTGGTCAGGGGAGAAAGGCCTTGCTGTTTCTCTCGGCCTGGTGCTTCTTCTTAAACCTCCTTCCGAGACAAAGATGGTGGGGTCCTCTGCTGATGGTGGTTCTTTGCTACCCTGATGACACTCCTCCAGCACTTTCTAGCTTTCTCAGGACCTGGTCATGGCGCCATCTGTAGTGCGCCTGTGAGAGCGCGATCTTGCAGCCTGACAAGATGTGCTGGAGGCTTGCATTGGGAGCATTGCAGAGTGCGCAGCATTCTTCATTCCCAAACAACTGGTGAAGGTTCCGAGGGCAGGGAAGCATGTCGTAGGTTGCACGAATAAGTAAGCTGAGCCTTGCCGGTGGGATCTTCCACACGTCTGACCAACTGATGTTCCTGTTCGCGATTCCCTCCCAGGTTGTCCAACTTCCTTGCCGACCCTGTGACACGGCCTTGATCTTATAGTGGTCTTCCTCCATCCTCGTCACCTCTGCCACCACCCTTGATTCCTCTCCTTGCAACTGGCCTTGGACCAAAAGCGTGGCGCCTCTCCCCATCCTAGCCCTGCTCTTCCTGCCTGGACTCTGCCCATGATCTCCCAGTGTTGCAGCCGACCGACGGCTTGGTCGACCTCGGTCTGGGCATTCCACTTGCGGCCAGTTGGAACCTTGGCATTTGCATTCCTTACTGACTCATCTGTGGACTCCCTTAGCTCGAGAACCAGTCTGGTCTTGTCTTGCATGTAGCCCAACCGTATTGATTGCAGTGGCAGCTGCAGCATATTCTTTCCGAAGACCGGTTTCAGATAGGCACCGTGGCAGCCCCAACCACCTTCGGATGAATGAGTTGGCTTTTCCATCTATCTTACTCACGGTCGATGAGGGGATCTCACTCATTTTCAGGGGCCACATTACCCTCCTGTAGAGAGTAAACTGATAGCACCAGACCTTGTACTTCCCAGGGAGTTGGCTTTGGTCTATCCTTGCCAGGCCGTCAGAGAGCTGTTTCATGACGGTTTTCCCCATCTGTTTGTCAGAAAGCTCTGCAGTGTACTGTCTCCCCAGGCTTTTGATGGGTTGCTCTGAGAGGAGTGGGATTTTTCTCCTCCAACGACAAAGGTGGTGCTGTCGTTTCTGACTCCTCTTCTGAGTGACAGGCTACGAGACTTGGAGGGCTTGATCCTCATTCTTGCCCATGACATCAACTCGTCCATCCTCTTCAGCAGTCTTGATGTGCATGCTGCTGTCTGTAGGAGGCTGGTGACATACATACATATATATATATATATATATATATATAATGTTAATGTAAATGCATTATAATGGTGCACCTGTTGTGTCCCTGCTGCTGGATCTTGCCTCATCAGCCTTATCAGTGGCCACAGAGACCTTTCCACCACAGAAGACACATTTCTTTTTTGACTGTCTTCTTTCTTTTCACCATTGTTTTTCACCAGAAATGCTTTGAGCTGTCTCTCTTATTTACCAAACTTGATGGAAAGTAAATTTCACCACTCAGTGCCGTTGAGCCAGTCAGATTTCGACTGGACCTGAGTCTTCCTGAACTTCCCAATGGCCAGTCCGCCCCTACCTGAGGACTGAGGATATCTTACTGACTTGTTAACTCTTTCAGTCACTGAATCAAAGTATGTGTCGGCTTATTTACTGTATATACAGTATGTTTTGTTTCCCTAGATGTAATTTTGCTTAATGATACACTGCATTGATAGATATTGTCCTGTAACTGATTTCTGATCAGGTAGATCTTGGTGGGATTTTTTCCTCATTTAAGGGGCAACCCAACTTATCTAGAGTTAGTACTGGAAAGGTCTTTACACATGAAGGACAGTTTACTCATCATGGTTACCACCATTCAGCCTGTGATAGCCTGTGGCGCTGGATGAGGGTTGTTCAGTCAGTCAAAATAATACTGATCAAGGTTATCTCAGATTGGAGAAAGAGAGCCTGTGTTGTAAAACAGAGGTGTGACATTTGAAAAATGTGAGCATAAAGGATGGATCTAACGAAAACATGTTATTGGTTGCATTATGGGAAATGTAGGATTGCATATTTTTGCAGCTTCACCGCTTGTGGGGACCAAAAGTCATTTTTTTCGGGGCACATTCATATTTGAAAGGGGAAAGTAAGAGATGGGAAATGAAGAAGAGAACAAATTGAACCAGGAATGTTGCATAATGTAAGCTTTTATATATGAAATAATAAATATTTTATAACCTCTTTTGACTCATTGTTTTGGTTTCATAAACTCTGCTCTCATCAGCCTCATTTCTGACAGCAACAGGCTGTTTTCAGAGAAAAAGCTCTGATAAAGCTACTGTCCACTTCCTGCAGAAAACAGCAGGCAGACTCAGTCAGAGAGCAGTCAGTGAACATAGTGGACCGAACACAGAGCTAATAGAGAGAGATCATTGGACTGAGATTCATTGGTTGGAAAAAACACCACTCCACATGAGTAATCATGGGATCATGTTGCTGTGTGTTTGATGGAAGTGGAAATAGGCAATTCATTGTGAACATGTTTCAACCTCAGTGCAATTTTGATTTTGCCACAGGGCCACTCTGCAAGACTCATTCTCTTCTCTCTTCATATTATAATATGTGTGTGTGTGTGTGTGTGTGTGTGCTATGTTTGTTTGTTTACATATAGTAGGTGAAAATGCAGGGTTTCCTGTTGGCATTGTACTATATTGTCATTTCCCTAACAAATGTTAAATTAGACTACCACAGATCAAATGACAGTACACAGTAAATAGTAAACCTGGGACCTCTCATCATCTGGAGCCACCTTTGCCCAGTTGATAATCCAGCGTAGTCAAGGTCATTCCAACAGTTTCCAGATTACATGCATCAGACAATCATAAAGTCAGCAGGAACATTTACAGTTGGCAGTAAAGGTTATAAAAACCAAGCACTAAACACTTCCTAGTAGGAGCTAAGAGATAGTGGGGGTCATAGCCAAGGAGTGGTCCTTATCATAATACACATGATCCTGTTATCACCGCAGCAGTCACTCTGACTGGAAATAATGGAAAGCTAAGGGGAGGGAGGGATGGTCAAAAATCACATTGAGGTTGGTGAAAGATGTAAATTTTATGTTGTTGGTCTGAAACTAACTGTTATCACTGCCTATCTAATTTCATTGAGGCTTTCCTTGTTAAATAGAGCTTCAAAATGATCATGATGTAATAATCAGTCAAAGGCCTCTTTAAGTCAGAGGCAAGTTGATGTCGTGGAAAAACCCACTTCTATGATCAATGCCTTTTGATCAAAAATAAACAGTACAAAATCTAAATACAACACATTCAGACCAAATCCTATTTGATTTGCTTATTGATGATGATAGGCATTCTTCACTGCATGCGCAAGTATAATGTATTGAAGTGAAAAATTAGTCTGAATGAAGTAAAAAAAAAGAAGCTTAATGCTATGTTTAACTCAGAATGAGCTGCTTTTGACAAGAGAAACGCACAGATGAACATTTCAATGTTTTCAGGGCACACTGAGCACAACCTGACAAAAAAGCCAGTTTTCTTCATATTCATCCTAAGAGAGTTACATACAATACTTTCTGTCAGATTCAATTATGTCAGACTGATTTGACGGATCACCCTCCCATGAGAATGAGCGAAGCCCCTCCCCTTTCCTGCAATGCAACGCATTTTTTTTTTGTTGAATACTTACCGAGATAATAGATGCAGTACAGCATTTTCCAGCTGAACATCCACCCGTTTGTCATAGTGCGATAGAAGGCATCCTGGAAGAAGAGAAGTCGCTGACGCTCGGTGCAGAAAGCACCCAGCCGACCATCAACCGCTCCTGGCTTCGAAGACGTCCTAAGCCCATTCTTGATACAGTCTCTGACAGCGTTCAACCGAATGATCTGGCAAGAGACGATCCAGCTCCATTGGGTAAGTCCGTCCCCGCTCACAAAGTTTGAATCAAGATCAGGTTTCCTGTAGACAAGTGGGGAGGGTCCGAGAGACAAGAGTGATTTCTGCTAAAGTCTAAATTAGAGTCTGAAATGCCAGCGCCATGCCTTCTTCCTAGCAATCTGTGAAAAGTTGTAAAGTTCTTTTTTTAAAATTATTTTTAAAATGGATGAAGACATAAACTTGGGGTGGTTGTATGAGCTTTGTCAATCTAACGTAGTTCCAATTGAATTAGAGTTAGCTGTGGAAGAACTTAACCAAGTTCCAGGCGCTTTTCAAGCAGAATTACCCGATAGCATACACACAAAAGAAAATTCCTCTGACCCTGACCCTGTTGCAGAAATCCGGCAAATCTGTTTTGCAGAAAACTATTTTCAATCTCTAGAAGACACTCTACGGCACATAAATCAAACCCAGCTGTGAACCCGCTCTCAGCAAAATGCATCTGGGTGTTGCACAACTGTTTCCACAATATGGAGATAAGACGAAAAATTGTGGTGTTTTACAGAAGCCCTGACCCACGCCTCTCTCAATTTAAGACAGACTTTTACGAATGTTCTAAGCTACTAAAAAGTTTCTATTTTAATTTCATAACCATTATTACAGAATAAAAACCTCAGAGGCTTTCTAGGAGCCAAATACATCTGTAATTAATGTTACAGTCGCTACAACAATCCCCATTTACACCTTTGTCAAGGGAGGGACTCGGAGTAGAGCCGCTGCTCCTCCATGTCGAGAGGAGCCAGTTGAGGTGGTTTGGGCATCTGGTGAGGATGCCTCCTGGACACCTCCCCAGGGAGGTGTTTCGGGCATGTCCCACTGGGAGAAGGCCGCGGGGCCGACCAAGGACATGCTGGAGGGATTATATCTCTCGGCTGGCCTTGGAACGCCTCGGGATTCTCCCGGAGGAGCTGGTGGAAGTGGCTGGGGAGAGGGTCGTCTGGACCTCTTTGCTGAGGCTGCTGCCCCCGTGACCAAAAACCCTTGCAATACCCTCACCTGAACTTACGCCGCAGCCAGTGGCCAGAGTGGGTAGCATGCATTAAAAACATCTTTATCCAGCATGCCTTAAACAAGGGGGAAAAACAAATAGGTCCGTACTTTGTAGATGGCTATGCCAAGATCGGGGGTGTAAAGTACACCTGGGAGTTTCAGTGATGTTTTTACCACGGCTGTCCGACATGTTATCAACCTCACGACACTTGCCCTTTGAGAGACGTTCACTTTGAGGAGCTGAACGCAGCTAGCGAGGCGAAGCTACAGACGTTAAAGTAAGTTTACAACGTCCGCATGGTCGTCATGAGAGAACATGATTGGACAGAGATTCTCAAGGAACCCTCCCAAACCTCTCCTCCCGCGTCAAGCTATTTTTTGGAGGCAGGATGAGCGCTGTGAGGCTGGGGTACATGGCAGGACCCAGCGAAACCATGCACTATGTAGACGTCACCTCTCTGTACCCGTACGTCAATTGCAGTATTTCTTATCCGATAGGTCACCCAACCATCATCCACAAAGACTTGGACTAGCCTCAAAACTACTTTGGACTAATCAAAGCTACCCAGTCTACCCACCTCGCGTACTCTTTTTCCCCTTGTTACCTTAAAAAACCTCTCAAGGGAAATTGGTCTTTGCCCTCTGCCATACCTGCGCCAAAATCCATAATCAGAGGTGAAAAATCAAGGTGAACAAGTGTCTAAATTGTGTCTCAACAGCTTCTGGGGAAAGTCTGCGCAGAGAAGCAGTCTACCTCGGATCGCCCTCGTCAACAAGTCCAAAGAGTTTTTCTGTTTCATGTTTTCGGGAAAATATAAAGTGCGGTACTTTACCTTCCTCAACGACAAAACTGATTCAATGAAAAATGATTCAATGAGTCAACAGCGAGCGCTGCATCATGCCCCTCAGCAAAGTCAATAATGTATTTGTCGCTGCGTTCATCACTGCTTATGCGCGGCTAAAGTTGTATGGTTATCTGGAACGGTTGTGAGAGAATGTGCTCTACACTGATACAGATAGCTCAATATGTGGTGAAAGACGGGGACGCTCCCCTGGAATTGGGAAAATATTTGGGGATAGCAATAGCATTCAGGAATTTGTGGCAGCCAGCACCAAGAGTTATGCGTACCAAACCAAAAACAGAAAAAAGTAGGGTATCACGCAGACCCAGGAATGTTGTGACCGGGTCAACTTTGACAGTGTCAGAGAGCTGGTCGAGGGTTACCTTGACAACTCTCAAGAGAGGGTGATTGAGACCGCTCAGCACAACGGTTTTTGTGTTGAAAAACTCTACATTTTTGAAAAAGTTTATAGTGGTATATGACAAAAGACATCTCTTTGCCAACAGGATGACTCTGCCTTTCAGGTATTAGGATATAGTGAGAGGGAAATAAAATTAAAAAAAAAAAATGTCTCACCATGCTGTTATGGAAGAGATTGATTTTAAACCCCATGCCTTTCTCATGTCTGATTGAGGGACCTAGCAGTTGTGGGAAAACCTATTTTGTGAAAAGTGTACTGGAAAACTGTGAACATGTGATGAACACTATGCCCAACAACATTGTATTGATTTAGACCTCTTTTCAACCATTGTATGTCGAACTGCAAAAGATTTATTTGACGACGTAGACTTTTCCTCCTGATCAGAATCTTTTGATAAATGTGGACAATGCTATTTTTCAAGCATCTGACCATCCTGGAGTGGTTAAAATTTTCACGCAGTACAGACATCACAGAATTATGAGTGTCATGATGCTGACGCCAAATGTATTTCACTGGGGTAAACACAGTCGTACCATTAGTCTGAACAGCAATTATCTAGGGATGCTTTAAAACCCTCGGGATAATTACAGATGAATATATTGGCTCATCAGATCTTCCCCTCGCAAAAGGCATTTTTTTGGAAAGCTTCTAAGACGCCACCAGAGAACCACGCGGATATTTAATCATCAACCTCACACCCTCCTGCCCAAAATGATACAGACGGGTATACTTCCTCACCAATGGCCAACCGTTTATGTTCCCAAATCAAAGTAAGTTGCCATGTATGCGCGCCAGTGGCGATTGTTCTAAGACTGCAAGGGAAGCTCAGCTTCCCCTAAAATGTCAACAAAATAAGTGGTCAAATATGTACTGTTGTGTGTACATTTCATTGACTAAATATGCACTAGAACATGTTCATCTTTTGTTCAGAATCAGCTACTTATCACAGGTAACCGACACGACTTCCTTCTCATTCATCCCCGCAGCGCCACAGTGCTTTACACAGTGTAGACGCCGAGCATCTACTGACTTTAATGGGGAAGCATAGAGTGGGTTGTTCCACTGCAGCGAAACTAGACACTCATTGGATAAATGCTGGGCTTTGTCCTGCCCATCGGATGCTCAGTGTCTCTGGGGGTCTATGGGGCAGTGGGCTGGCCCGGACGCTCGGTCCAAGCACCTGTTGCGATCCATTTTAACCTCAATGTGAATTTTTTTGATGTAACTTTGCAACACAGGTATGTAATGTATTGTATTGTGCCTGATGCTTATAGTGTCCCCAAAATTGCCTGATATTTATTACATCCAGCAAGCTGTCGCCAGCTGCTGGTCCACCATTAACCCGCTTTCAAGCCTAGCATGTAGCATAAGGGAGGATGCTTGCAGATTCTGTACTGACTATGGCCTTTAAAATCTATACACTTGGTCACGTTGTTGTAGAAAGCATTGGCAGAGAAGTCGTACTTTTTCATGGCCAGGATTATTTGCTCCAGGAGGTCCTTTGGGCGGTTGTAATATCCGCCTCGGCTGAATTTCACGCTCACCAGGGACTGCAGGTCGTCTGTCACTGTATGCAGTTCAGAATCAAGTGCGGCTACAAAGAATACCAAGTATGGGGGTAAATGATTTCGCATAGACCCACCGTCCATTCTCCACTCTTCAGTCCAGCTCACCAAAACCTGTTTTACACCCCTGATGGCATGTCATTTTAAAATTTCCTCCACTTGATACAGCCATTTTTACTTTTTGCAAATCTGCCTCGTAAAACGAGCCCTAGATATGTTCTCTGTCGTAATCCTTGGGTCTGTATTTTGCAAACACTTCTGTCAACTTGGATATTCTGACAAGATCGCCCTTTTATGAACTTAAACTTCAATTTATCCTGATGCCAGGCAGGAAACGAGACGTACAGGTTTTTAAACACCTGGTAGACATTCTCCAAGGTCACCTGCGGCCGAAGCTACCTGTATGGTGAACCATTTCTCGGCCATCCCACCTTCTACACCCGCTATGGTTTTACTGAATAAAAACATGCGAGAACCACTTCTTTATTCATTTAACTTGCTAACTATTTACATAGCGAGAGAGAGAGAGATACATATTTTGAAAAGTAAAAAAACAAAACAAGTTAAACAATTTTCTAAAAACAACTACATTTTCTAACAACATTGCTAACATTTTATTATCTACAAGGCTTTGTCTAAAATAGACTTATCAAGGGTATTGTGAATAACATTCTCAATTTCTTGATTTCTTAATTCAGTCAAGATGCTTACAGACATGTTTTGCACTCGGTAACACACTACAGTTACAAACAAGGCAAACAATACTACAAACATCTACAAACAATAAATGACCGGGCTTTATATCATCGCCGATCCACTCATTTACAATTTTTTCAAAAGTATTCAAAAAACAACATTAACTTCAACGCGTTGCGGTTATCCAGAATGTTTTTCCAGTCGATCAATTTCTACATCTCTGACAAGAGCGTTTGTGTTTCCACATGGCAATCACCTGATCCAAAAGGTCTATCAACTGACACATGATAACGTGGTCCTTTAGACACGTTACAATTTTTCTCCAATAATTACCCCTTTTTTTTAAGCACTGTTCCAACACACTGTTACCAGTTTAAGCTGTCCTATATACACCACATCCTGTCAGATCAGATTATCGTACATCTCAGGAATGCAGTAGCTGATCTTTATCTCTGATTTGAGCTTGTGTAAAAGCGCCACGGTTTTGATTCTGTCGTCGTCCACACGCATGTTGCGCTAGGTCAGCAGCTGTTGAATGGAAGGGATGAATTTGAAAACTAAGGGGATTTCAGTTAAAATGGAAGGTATTTCATTTGAAACGGAAGTTTCGGTTAGTGATGGGAATTCTGACTCTTTTTAGTGAGCCAGATCATTTGGCTCATCTCACCAAGAAGAGCCGGCTCTTACGGCTCCCAAATGGCTCTTCATTTTACCACTTCTGCCTTTCATAATTTCAGCCAAATTTAGTGCTGTTTTGACCTATTAGTATGTGTGGTGTGCATATATATCACTTAAGTTATTCAATGTAATTATACTAAAGCATATTCATTTCACTCCTCCTTGAACCGTCACCTTACCGTGGTGGAGGAGTTTGAGAGCCCTAATGACCCTAGAAGCTATGTTGTCGGGGGCATTTTGCCCCTGGTAGGGTCTCCCAAGGCAGATTGGTCCCAGGTGAAGGGCCAGACAAAGAACGGTTCAGAAGATCCCAATGAAAAGAAATATCAAGAACTCGAGTACCCGGCTCGGAGGGATACCGGGGCCCCGCCCTGGAGCCAGGCCTGGGGTTGGGGCCCGTGGGCGAGTTCCTGGTGGCCGGGCCTTGGCCCATGGGGCCCGGCCGGGCCCAGCCCGAACCGGCTACATGGGTTCGTCTCCCAGTGGGCTCACCACCTGCAGGAAGAGTCAGCGGGATCCGGTGCAGTGTGGATTGGGCAGCAGACCAAGGCAGGGGCCTTGGCGGTCCGATCCTCGGTTACGGAAACTGGTTTTTGGAACATGGAACGTCACCTCTCTGGTGGGGAAGGAGCGGGAGCTTGTGGAAGAGGTTGAGCGATACCGGCTACATATAGTCGGCCTCACCTCGACACATAGCGTCGGCTCTGGAACCCAAGTCCTTGAGAGGGGCTGGTCTCTCCTCTTTGCTGGAGTTGCTCCGGGTGAGAGGCGGAGGGCCGGGGTGGGCTTTTTGGTGTCCCCCAGGCTCTCTGCCTGTATGTTGGAGTTTACCCCGGTGGACGAAAGGGTTGCGTCCCTGCGCCTTCGGGTCGGGCATCGGGTTCTGACTGTTGTCGGTGCCTATGCACCGAACAGCAGTTCAGACTACCTGCCCTTTTTGGAGTCCTTGGGACAGGTGCTGGAAAGTGCCCCGAAAGGGGACTCCATTGTCCTATTGGGAGACTTCAACACTCACGTGGGCAATGACAGCGTGACCTGGAAGGGTGTGGTGGGGAGGAACGGCCTGCCCGATCTGAACCCGAGCGGCGTTCAGTTATTGGACTTCTGTGCTAGTCACAGCTTGGCCATAACTAACACCATGTTCAAACATAAGGATGTCCACAGGTGCACTTGGCACCAGGACACCCTAGGTCGCAGGTCTATGATCGACTTTGTAGTCGTATCATCAGACCTGCGGCCGCATGTTTTGGACACTCGGGTAAAGAGAGGAGCAGAGTTGTCAACCGACCATCACCTGGTGATGAGTTGGATCAGATGGCGGGGGAAGACCAGGAAGACCTGGCAGGCCCAAACGGGTTGTGAGGGTCTGCTGGGAAAACCTGGCGGAAGAACCCGTCAAGATGATTTTCAACGCACACCTTCGGCAGAGTTTCGATCGCGTCCTGAGGGCAGTAGGGGACATTGAGTCCGAATGGGCCTTGTTCCGCTCTGCTGTTGTTGAGGCGGCTGTTGCGAGCTGCGGCCGCAAGGTAGCTGGGGCCAGTCGTGGCGGTAACCCCTGTACCCGCTGGTGGACACCAGGGGTGGGGGAAGCCGTCAGGCTGAAGAAGGAGGCCTACAGGACGTGGTTGGCCTGTGGGTCTCCGGAATCAGCTGACTGGTACCAGCGGGCCAAGCCGAGCGCAGCCGCAGCAGTTGCTGAGGCAAAAACTCGGTCGTGGGAGGAGTTCTGTGAGACAATGGAGGAAGACTATCGATCGGCTCCAAAAAGGTTCTGGCAAACCGTCCGGCGCCTCAGGGGGGGAAGGCGGCAACTCGCTCACACTGTTTACAGTGGGGGCGGGGAGCTGCTGACGTCAACTGAGGATATAGTCGGACGGTGGAAGGAATACTTTGAGGAGCTCCTCAATCCCACCAACACGTATTCTGTGGAGGAAACAGAGCCAAGAGACCTCGGGATGGATGATCTAATCTCTGGGGCAGAAGTCACCGAGGTAGTGAAACAACTGCGCAGTAGCGGAGCCCCGGGGATGAGATCCGCCCTGGATATCTCAAGGCTCTCGATGTTGTAGGGCTGTCTTGGTTGACACGCCTCTGCAACATTGCGTGGACATCGGGGGCAGTGCCTTTGGAGGGGGTGGTGGTCCCCATCTTTAAGAAGGGTGACCAGAGGGTGTGTTCCAACTACCGGGGAATTACACTCCTCAGCCTCCCTGGTAAGGTCTATGCCAGGGTACTGGAAAAGAGGGTCCGGTCAATAGTTGAACCTCAGATCGAGGAGGAGCAATGTGGTTTTCGTCCTGGGCGTGGAACTGTGGACCAGCTCTTTACCCTCGCTGGGGTGCTGGAGGGAGCATGGGAGTTTGCCAATCCAGTCCACATGTGTTTTGTGGATTTGGATAAAGCTTACGACCGTGTTCCCAGAGGCTCCCTATGGGGGGCGCTCCGGGAGTATGGGGTGGATGGCCCCTTGTTAGCGGCCATTAAGTCCCTGTACCAAAGGAGTGTGAGTCTGGTTCGCGTAGCCGGCAGTAAATCAGACCTGTTCCCGGTGGGAGTTGGACTCCGCCAGGGCTGCCCTTTGTCACCGGTTCTGTTCATAACTTTTATGGACAGAATTTCTAGGCGCAGCTGGGTGGTGGAGGGGTTTGGGTTCGGTGGCGGGAGGATCTCGTCTCTGCTTTTTGCAGATGATGTGGTCCTCTTAGGGTCATCGGACACCGACCTTCAGCTCTCGCTTGGGCGGTTCGCAGCCGAGTGTGAAGCGGCTGGGATGAAGATCAGCACCTCCAAGTCTGAGGCCATGGTTCTCAGCCGGAAACGGGTGGATTGCCCACTCCATGTTGGGGGGGAGGCTCTGCCTCAGGTGGAGGAGCTTAAGTATCTTGGGATCTTGTTCACGAATGAGGGTAGGATGGAGCGGGAGATCGACAGGCAAATTGGGGCGGCGTCAGCATTGATGCGGGCGCTGAAGCGGTCCGTTGTGGGGAAGAGAGAGCTAAGCCGAAAGGCAAAGCTCTCGATTTACCGGTCGATCTACGTTCCAATCCTCACTTATGGTCATGAGCTTTGGGTAATGACCGAAAGAAGAGATCGCGAATACAAGCGGCCGAAATGAGTTTCCTCCGCAGGGTGGCCGGGCTCAGCCTTAGAGATAGGGTGAGGAGCTTGGTCATCCAGGAGGGACTCGGAGTAGAGCCGCTGCTCCTCCATGTCGAGAGGAGCCAGTTGAGTTGGTTCGGGCATCTGGTGAGGATGCCTCCTGGACGACTCCCCAGGGAGGTGTTTCGGGCATGTCCAACCGGGAGGAGGCCTCGGGGCCGACCAAGGACATGCTGGAGGGATTATATCTCTCGGCTCATTTCAGAATTTTACATTATGTTTGGTATAAAAAGATTAAATGTAAAAACATCAAACACTATTACACGTGTATTAAATGTTTTATTTATGCTGAACATTACCATAACAGTCAAATAACATAAATAACAAATAATAAAATAAATAAAAATAAATAAATTACAACATGCAAAACAGCAGCATCCAACAGTTTTAGTTGTATCTATCAACTTACAACTATCAATCAACTAACATTTTAACATTTCCTTTAGGGCAGATTGGCATTGAGGAAGGCTAAGTGCCTCAGCTTAGAAGCTGATCCGGCTTCTTCTCTCTGTTATTATCTTTCCTGTTTTGGAGAAGATCCTTTCCGAGGGGACTGATGTTGCTACGATGCACAGTCTCCCTGCCATCACCTTGATCAGTCATGGGTAGACTGAAGCTTTGGATTCCCACCAGCTCAGAGGGTCTGCGGTTCTTTGGTTAAGGGGCTCCTCAAGATAGGATCTTACTTCCAGTATTGCATCTGCTGAGGGATTCCTTCTTGCAGTGTCTTCTGTTGCTCTTTCATCAAAGAGCCTCTAAACAGCAGACGTTTGTGGCTCCACTTCTGGTGCATGTGCTCCCTCTTCTCCCTCTTGGCCTCCTGGTGGTGGAGCTGGCTGGCTGCTGGGGCTGCATCTTGCTGCTGCTGCTGTTACTCTTTGAAGTGCCTCATCAACAGCTCTGCTGTCATTAAAGCCCAGCTTTTTGAACCTCGGGTCCGGTACAGTGGTTTCTGAGAGAACAATGCTGTATTCCATTTTGTGGAACTTTCTGTCCATAGATGTACAGAGAGCAGTCACCAACTCTGTCACTTTCCCCATGGTCACTTTTGTCTGGTGGTAGGCTGTTATTCTCTGCAGACCCTTGCACAGGAGTAGCATTTTGGAGGCTGTCACATAGCTGAAAAAAGAGAAAACGGTAACTCTAACTTTTTGATTATGTGGACTTTGTTCAGTTTATACTCAAGTGCTTGCTTGGTTGTGAGACCTGTTGTGTTTCTCTTTTTAAAGTTTTGACCTTGTAAAGTGCCTTGAGATAATGTGTATGTATTACTGACATTCACCTCTAATATGCCCCTTAATGTGCCATTATATAATAAATAATGTAATAACAATTGTCCACTGTACCTGTCTGCGCTGATCTCCACAGTGACCTGTTCAAAGGGTTCCAGAACAGTGCATGTCTCTCGCAGTACCTCCCATTCTTCTTGTCTCAGAGCATCAACAGGTATATTGATAATGACTCCAAAACCCATTTCAGCATATAAAATGTTGAATCCACCTTGTAATACAGTCTTGCTTGGGCCTCAGCTCAGGCATACCCATCTTGTGCTGAGTAGACTTCAGCTTCTCTGTGGCTATTGTGCTCTTATGGAAGAATTCCACCATCGCCTTCACTTTGTCCAGAGTAGGCTTCATTACCTTCAGGGCATCTCTTACCATCAAGTTGAATGTGTGTGCAAGACATGGGTGGTGGGTCCATTTCCAAATTTTAATGACTTTTGTTATGTTAGCTGCATTGTCACTAACACAGCAAACCATTTTCTTTTCAACTTGCCACTCTTTTGCCACTCTTAGCAGTTCCTCTGCTAAGTTCTCTGCGGTGTGTCTGTCACTGAACTCAAAACAGTCCAGAAGACAGGACACTGTTTTATAATTTTCAATGAAGTGACATTTAACGGACATGAAGGAAGCGGTGGTTCTTGATGTCCAGAAATCAGTTAGGCAAACTGCAGTAGCCTCTTTCACCCTCTCTTGCAGTTGTGGCGAGGGTAGGGTGGATGCTAACACTAACAGAGGCCAAATAGGGTCAAGAAATTTGCACGGTTGCCCAACAACGCCACCCTGGGAATTTCACCCAGGGAATTTTGGATTTAAGTACGGACACACACAGGTTCGCTCTATTCACTTGGCGGGAGACGTGGTTCAAGGTATAAAAATATATCTTTTATTGTAATCAGTTAAAATAAATAATAGTCAAAATCATTCACACAAAAGGGCAACTAGTCAGGAGCAGAGGCTTGTCAGGTGGACAGGTATTAGTGAATGGGGAGTGGTTGACCCAAAATAAATAAATAGAAATAAATCACCCACACACACATACACACTTTGAAGTAACCACCACCAGGGAGCACAGCACATCAAATGGGGGGACACCACCACCAGTCACCAACACCACCACCGGCCTCCGACAACTGAAACAGGGATAAAATATAATTAGGGGAGTTGCAACTCAAAACAAAAGAAATAAACAACAATTAATGGGCAGGTTAAACCTAGGAAACAGATGTACAAACAAACTAAAAAAACCTAAATATCCAAATGATAACGGCCCAATAGAAATCAAAGCAAAATACCTAATTCAAAGAAAATACATAATTCAAAATATCATTTAACACAAAAAAAAAATAAAGGAAATCAAGTTGACACTAATCAAAAGTAACCCAAAGAAAAGAAACAAAAAAAAGTAATAACCCAAGTACTTAACCCAAATTTGATTTATACAACCCAACCCTCACTCATACAATTAAAGCAGTAAAAGGGAAATCAAGCTCAGTCCAAGCCAGCGTAGCGATGCCATGCAAAAGTACTGTGGGAACCTGACGGCTTCAGGTAGACAGCAGCCACAAGTCTTATTTTAAAAAAAACAATAGTTTTAAAAGGATCCGTCGAGCACTGCAAACAGTTGAAACGCCACCCAAGCAGCAGGTACAGCAACAGAGCAGCGGCAGCAAAGCAGGCAAAAGCGGGAAGCAAGCTGGAAATAGAGCCGAGACAAAGCAGCAGCAGTCCGATCTGTGGTTTCACCTAACCAAAACATATTGTTAGCGCTGCTGTTCAATTAAACCAAAAACAATGCAGTTGCAATCTGGACGGTAGCCGGCTCCCATTGTTCACTTAAAAGAGCCGGCTCTTTGAACTGGCTCGTTTGACCGACTGACACATCACTAGAAGGCGTTTCAGTTGAAGGCATGGTTTTTTTTTGTTCAGTTGGTGTTATTGCGAAAGTCATAGCAGATAGCTGGTGCTAGTTAATTGATCTGGTTGACAGGCAAACTGAAAGCTAACTGTTGTAACTGACACACAGCCGTATGCTGACATTACTTTGATTAATTAATTTAACCTACTCCAATCGTGGTATACTCCAGATCCTGCTTTCACTTTCCTTCAGTTGTTAACTACTCCTGCATACTTTGTGCTATATAAACTGTTGGGTCTGAGCTCTACCTCATGAGCTGGTCACCAAATATGTTGAATTTCGGTTGTCTATGAATTTGTTGAATTTGTTGAATTTGTTGTTCATAAATTAAGAAAATGTTAATATTAAAAATATTAATGGTAAATAATAACTTTAAAATTAATTAAAGTTCTCAGGGCACCAGCCTAAACTAATAGGCAAAATAGCCAATATAGTTTTAGTCTCAAATTATTACCATTAATCTGGAACTCTGATTAACAATTAGCTTACTAACTGTAACCAAACTACCAAATCAACAGTAAGTTAAAGTTGAAGGATTGGAATTCTAGAAAGTAGAGGTTGGCAACATTCAACATTCTTGTGCAACATGAAACACACCAGTAGTTTTACTTAAAGGTATTTATTTACAATGAAGCAGAGTAAAACACAATGTCTGATCTAGTATATACAGGTGTGTGTATGTGTGTGTGTGTGTGTTTGTGGGGACACAAACAAAGGCAAGATGGCCGATTCAAAGTGGTCACTGTGACCAATTGACCTGAACAAAGAAGACTACACAAGATGGCGGTAAACAAAGAAACTACTCACAATGGCCGCTGGACCACCTGGGGTGTGTGAGAGGGAAGGTGTGAGTTTCTTTGTTAGCCTAGCTCATGTAATCTAAAGGTACCAGGTTAGAGGGGGGTGGTTAGCTTCATGCAGGTTCTAGAACTGAGACGTACTGCTATGTGTGTTAACATACGAGTACCTGATTAACTGTATGACTGACCACAACCTAAGCAAACATTACAAAAACAAGACATCAATCAACAAGTACATTAACAAAGTTAAGACTTCTGTTGCTTAGTTATGCTGTGCTGTGCCATGCTGTGCTGGGAGAGGTTAGGCCCAGTCAGTTAACGTTACCCAGCCCTTGGAACAAACCAAGAGGTCCTTTCCAGTGTTGTTGTAAAGTCCAGTGAGTTGGGAGTCTTCCTGGTGGAGTAAAGTCCTGTCTGGCTGTGTTGTTTTACTGTTATCTCCTTTGTTCTCCTTGCAGAGTTAGCTGTTCCATGCTAACTCTGCTATGACTCCCGTCGCTTGGAAAATCAGCTGGCCTTGTGTCGTAGCTGCTGATTCTGAAGAGAATTTGGTTTACTCTCAGTTAATCCGAAGCAGGTCGCTGCTGTTGAGGAGGAGAGCGTTTGCAGGCTGCTGTGAGCAGGCCGGCAAGGGAGCTGGTTTCTCAGGTAGCAGAGCTGACCTGGGCTGGGGCCTTGTTGCCCTTTGAAGAACCGAGAGGAGAGAGCTGGAGCTGCTCTCCAGAGCAAGCCGAGGGAGAAGAGAGCGAGAAGAGGGCCAGAGATCTGGTTTTGTTTGGTGACACCCTTGGGGGTCACATATCACACGCTGGCTGGCCAGTAAGGTCCGTTGGGGAAAGGGTCATCCCCAGGTGTGAACGGTGAGGAACTGTGGAGTGTGAGTTCCTTTGTCCAGTGGAGCAAAGAAACATCTGGTCCTTTGAATGATGAGTCCCAACAAAACCGTTCAACTATCAAAACGTTCAGCTTCTCCAGGAGATGTATCCTTACCTTAAACTTCTTGATATTCTTCAGCATTTTTGAAATAATTAGTTTTTTCTGCAATTTTTACACTTTAAGTGAATGGAGATGATGTTCAAATCCTTGAAAACTTCTACATCTTTGAAATTCAACATCTTTGAAAACAGCTACATACTTTCAGCCACAGACTTTAATCGAACTTTAAAGTGTTCACAACACTTATAGGTATTAAGTGATTATTCAGCTTATTGATATCTTAAATTAAAGTTTCTAATGTTTAGGATACGGTTCATCTTTCATCATCTTTTCTTTTTCACGTTTTTAAGGCATTTTATTCCTACTTCCACTTTTGCCAATTTGGCTTTCAGCTGTTTCAACAACATGTTTCAATTCTCAGCTTTTGCAGCTAATGGACTTCAACTCTTCCAGTTTAACATTTTGGTATCTAATTTTTCAAAGCACTGTACTTCACTTAAAGGTATAATGTGTAAGATTGTGCTACTTGATCCACCTCCATAGGGAGCAGCATTTCACTTCTTCGCCCCTGTCCAGTTAATCATGTTGTTGTTTTCCCCTTGTTCCTTATAATTAATTATTAATATGTGCATTTACTGTTGATAGCTAAAATTACTGATAGCACTGAAACAAATTATGAGTACTTGTAATACAAACTGTATGTTTATATTTACCTTTAAAAATATGAATGCAAGGGGATATTGCATGACACATGGGTGTCAGGCTACAGCAGCATGAGGAAGGGATGATGACATCATCACAAAGGCAGAATCAGAAAATAAGGTTTATTGCCAGGTAGGTTTTTACTTACAAGATACTTGGCTCGGTGTTTGGTGCAGTATACAATAAACATATGTAGCCCCTGTGAGAAAATGAGGGGTTATATAAAGGTACTTTATAAAAGAGGAAAGACCTAATAATATAAGAAATTAAGTGGAATTAAGATTATTTTCATAACACTTAATAAGGTTGTTTTCACAATAATTAATAGAGACACACTGAATATTAATAAATTAATGGAGATTTCAGTTAAAAAGAATAAGTGCATTTTAAGTTCATTTTGAAGACAAATAGTTAAATATCGCGAGATCTGCATTTAGAGAATTCATGTGGCTTTGTTCTATTGTTTTATTGGTTGGGTACGTGGTCTGTTGGATTCACCTGTGATGATTGGAGGAGAATGCTGAAAAAAGGGGGGAGTGAAAAAAAAGGAAAAGGGGACACGGCAGGAGGCAGCAGCTAAGCTAGCACCGAGAGGAGCACAATGTAATGTATCTCGAGTATTGAGAAAAATTATAAACACTACCGCACTGTTCCTCATTAACTCAGAGTTTATTGAGGCTAGTATTAGTGTGTGTGTGGGTGTCTGGTCAACGTGAAGTTAAAGGACAACTTGTCGGACGGAAGGAGGAAGACTTCGCCGTCGCGGCCGTCTGGTGCCCGCCGAAGATTTTTCCAGCTGAACTGTGAGTTTGCCTGGCGGCACTTGGGGGTGTGGAGCAGAGGATTTCTCCAGCTGAGCTGTGAATTTGCCTGGCGGTTTTTCTGCGGGAAGAGCGGAGGATTTCGTCAGCTGAGCTGTGAGTCGGATTGGCTGCGTAGTTTTCGCTGGGAGGAGAGGACTTCTTCGTCTGAACTGTGAGCCTGCTGTGTGGTTTCTCTCGTGGGAAGAGCGGATGTTCATCGGCCGCAAGGCAACCGAGCATCAAACAGGCCTGCAACAGGGGTTTCTGTTAGCGTGAGTGTGTGTGTGAGTGTGCGTGTGTGGGCCCACGTTAGTGTATAGTATTTTCAGTTATTGAGTATCAGTTATTGAGTATTAAACCATTAAGGTATTTGGTTATACATTTGTGATGAACAATTGAGGGGTATTTTTTAGTATTGCTCAGTAAAGTACTGTTGAGTTAGTCCAGAGGTTATTATTTATTTCTTTTAAGGGGGGTATAAGGTGTGTTTTGGAGACACTATATATAATTTTGTTTGTTTGTTTCATTTTAATTTAAAGGGTAAATATTTGTATTGCCGCAAAACCTTAAGTAAACTACATTTGTTTAATTTTATAACGTTGTCTGGTTCGATTAATAAGTTAGAACAAGTGTATTGGTTTGAATTATTTTTGAATATCAGTAACAGTAATATCAGATTACTTAAAATAGGTAAACCTTTGGGTAGCTACCATAACACCAAACAAACCCAAAATCACCCCATTAGTCTAGGGTACAGTGGGGTGCTACACATATTAACAGGAAATAGCAATAAAAAGGTAAAATACTGCAACAGTCATACACATATTCAAAAAATAAAACTGAAAAAAACTATGTACAAAAGTGTTGACAAAACTGTGCAACAGATCACAGTATAGACAATATGTGTTCTATGCAGGGATAATACTCCAAGGTGTTACTTTAATGTGGTTGTTGATGATTGATGAGGCCAGAGGCACAAGAAAAGGCAGGTGCTGGTCCATCACTGGGGATGACTGGACTGGAATTCTGGTCCTGATACAAACATGAGATAGGACAATTAGTTTAGATCATACAAGTTCTTTATATTCAAACATGCTAGGTCTGTAGTGTGTGTATTGTGATGGAAATCTGAAAATGAACAGTTGACACAATGATCAAGTTGTCTTGGTATATTTTAATAAGAGCTTTGCAAAGGATCAGTGTACAGTCACACAGAGTGCAACTGCAGACTGATATCGAACAAAGAGTGTACATGAACTTTATAGAAAGAAAGAAATAAGGATGCAGGGTCAGGGCGTGTGTGTGTGGTGCCATCCTGACTGTCTAACTGCTGAGAAGAAGCAGGTGTGTGTTCAAGGAAAAACTACTCCCTAGTTTGTACAGGACAGTACCAGATAAGGAGCACACATGTGGGAACAGATTCACATTCATGGATATACAAAGCCAGGTCACACAAAGTTCAAACCCGGTTATACAAAGTGCAGAATATGATTTTTCTATTACATTTCCTCCCTTTTGGTCATATTTGATCACTATTAAAGGAAAAATCATCAAAGATTATATTTTCATAATAAGTGAACATCCTCACATATGATAACACAATAAAAAAAAAACATCTGTAGTGTTACCTCAATTATGATTTAAATCATTACTTCATAAAAATATCCCTGCGCAAAATGCAAGACGCTGTTTTTGTGGATGTAAGCATTCCATATAAAGTTCAGGCAACTTAGGAAGGAAAATTATAATCATTTATACCACAATGTCAGAGTCAGAGTCTTCATCAAGATCAGGGATGTCTTGAGCATGGTATGGCGGAATCCAATCAGAAGTAGCTACCTGAATCATCTGATGGGAAACTGACTTGTCAACTGTACGGACAATCAAACTCCTGACACACAGGACCAGACAACAACCACAAAATACAAACAGCCAGGACCACAGCAAGTGTCGTGAAGGTCGGTTGCGTCTAGTTGCAATATGGTAATGTTAGCTGGTCAGAGTCCTGTTATTGCATTTGTGTTTGTTTGTGCATGGTGTGTGTCTAAAAAGAAGACTGGAATCACAATCAGTAATGAGATTACTAAAAGAAATCACATTGAACCCCACAGGCCACACCATCCAGAGCGTCTGAATCAGTGCCATTGCTGTTGTTCGGGTTCTATCGCTGAACCCACAATGGTGACACTGAGGTTCACTTAGCACGTCACTTAGTTGGAGCTTGACACGGTCTTGTTGGACAGTATGCCAATACTGTCGCTTCTACTTCTCTTCCTGGTCTGTGCGTGTGTGTTATTGTGCTGTGTTGGTCACCTGAGAGCAGCGATTCGCCTACACTCTCGCAGAGTCATCAATTGCGCTGTGGGTACTTACTCTGTTGTAGGTGTCTCTGGTGGAGGTGGGACTCTTTTGCAGTGGCTGGCATGGATCCAGGTGACTCTTTTGGCGACTTTTAATGCTGTCTGTGTGATCAGCAGCACCTGGAATGGGCCCGTCGATCGCTTAGGACGCCAAGTCTTTTTTCCCAGGTCTCTCACCACTGACCAGTCACCAGGCTTCAGGTCATGAAGAAGTCCTGTGGCTGGAGTTGGTAGTGCCTCTTTCACCTGGTTGTGAATGTTGGATAGAACAGAGGATAAATTTGCACAGTAACAAAGCATTTCATCTTCACAGTGGACTGTGGAAAGTAATTGTCTTTTAACAGGTCAAATGCCTGTGTTGGCTAGATGTCCGAATAGGATTTCAAATGGACTAAGACCGTATTTTGGTCTGACCCTAGCTCTCATTTGCATAAGAACAATAGGGAGTGCCTTTGTCCATGACAAACCTGTTTGTTACAGTTTGCCTATCAGTCGTCCAGGGGGGTGGAAGATGCCATCTTAACACTACTGCACTTACTGCATACTCATCTTGAGAAACCAAAGTTCAAAGCTAAGATTTTATTTGTGGACTTTTAATCTGCTTTTAATAATATTCAACCCAGCATTTTAGCAGATATACTATCTACAGAATTCTCCCTAGAAGCCGGACTGATCTTATGGATTGTTGATTTTCTTAGTTTCAGAATCCAGCAGGTCAGAGTGGGCTTGTCACTCTGACAAAATGATCACCTGTACAGGCTCACCTCAGGGCTGTGTTTTATCATCTTTTGTTCATTTTATATACCAACTCCTGCACCAGCACTTTCACTAACAGGCACTTTATTAAGTATGCTGATGACACAGCATTGTTGAGCCTTTTACATGATGAAGAGGAGGAGCACGGGCCAGTTTTAGACTACTTTCTAAACTGGTGTGAGAAGTACAATCTTCTCCTGAATACATCCAAAACTAAGGTGATGTCCATAGACTTTAGAAGGGCCAAAACCATCAACCTACTCTTATCAGAGGGGAACCAATAGAAGCTGTCGCAGAATACAAGTACCTTGGTATTATTCTTGACCATAAGCTAAAATGGGACACTTGGACTGATCAAGTGAACACCAAAACACAGCAGAGAATGTATTTTTTAAAGAAATTGCTGTCTTTTAATGAGCATAACAATATGCTGAAAATGTTTTACTGTGCTTTTATTGAAAATGTTGTAACCTTTTGTATCATCTGCTGGTTTGGTAACGCTACTGAGGCACAGAAACAGTTGGTCAGAAAAACTGTATTAATGGCAAGTAAACTGCTCGGGATCACGCTGCCTACTATTGAACACATTTACAGGGAGAGAACTCTGAGAGAGGCAAACAGCATTGTGGGTGACCAGCAGCACCCCTTGCTCCATCTTTCGAACTGTTGCCACCTGGGTGACACTACGTCCGCCCCCATTCACCCAAAATAGGTCAAAGTTTTCATGTGTACCACAAGCCATTAACCTCTTAAACAAATAATGCACTTTTCTGTTTAGTCACCTTAGCTGTTCACTGTGCACCTACTGTCCAGCTGGTCTGGGCAGCAGGTGCGACCATCTTAGCCATTATGTTTTTAATAATGCTGCAAGGCGTGAAGTGGAAATGTTTCATGTTGTATGTCCTAAGCTGTCTTTATTGTATGTTGTTTTTTCTTTTTTTTTTGAAATGCCTGGGATAATGCTGCAAACCAATTTCCCCACAGGGACAAATAAAGAGACTGGTAGGTTGACAGAGGGCGGGGTCAGTCTTCCGGTTTCCACCTCAACCACTTCATCCCAGGTACATGCGTGTGTCTCATAGCTTGTGATTAAGAATATTGTGTATTATCATTTCATGCAAACATAAAATTCATTTTTGATCTAAAATCTTTTTCCTCAAGCCAGTGCCAAATACTTCCAAGCTCCTGGCAACACCTGCCAGAGCAGGAGAAATAGCGAATTGTCTTCTCTCCCAGATACCAGGACAGCCAGCGAGTCCAAAGACTGGACATTGACTGTTTCCCTGGTAAAAATGTTGTAAATAGTTTCCACTGGGCACAATGCTATTACTGTATGTAAGAATTAATTTGTAATTTGTGCTTTCTTTTATTTTTGCAGCTTACATCATGTGCTGTGGAACAGTGGATGGTTGGGCATCGGTTAGAGAAAACTATGGTCATCACATGACTCACTATCACAGGGTGAGGAGCCCTGGAGAGAGAATATCAGTTTCACCTGTACCTCAAATTCTATTAGTAAGTTAAATGATGATGTTTATTGCGTTACAGTAACTCACTATTGCCTCTTGAGGAACAAAGTGGTATTAAAAGATGAGACGGACTGTTCAGGACATCTAGCACCAGTTACAGTGTACCTTATTAAGGCAATCTGCAGTCACTTATTTCTGCCCCATTAACCCCATTACCATTCTGTTCAAAAGAATGCCTTTTATTAAGTGTTGCTGTTGTAATTGTAATTTCAACTTCTTTGTAAGACACCCAGTCTCCCACCTTCTCACCAAGATATCAGACTTTTAATTGTAATTGTAAATTCAATTCCTTTGCATTTCAACTACCTGAGACACCCAACCTCTCACTTTCTCATCAATATTCAAACCCTTTTGTATTTTAAATTGTGTTGGCTAGACCTCTACTTCACACTTCAGGGGGTCGGTGCCGATACCTGCGAATGACAAAAGAGTGTGAAAGCACACCATAGGTAAGAGGCCGACCCCACAGCAGACAAAGGATGTGAAACACACCCCAGGGGTGGGTTTTTTCCCTCAGGTATAAATGTTCAGGGTTCCCCATGCTCGGGGTCTTTCTTCATTTTGAACCGCTCGCATGTTGATTGACCTTTTCTTTGCAAAGAAAATAAAACCTTGTCGGCCGACGGAAGCCTCTATTTCATTCTTCACCAAGAGCAGAAAATTTCCACGACACTGTATATTGGGTAAACTTTAAATAAAGGGCTGATTTGTTTTAGCATTTTTAAGTGTCCTTGATTTTTTTTGTTGTAATTCATATATATGTATTAGGTGAACCTGGATGAAACTAATGCAGTATAATTGAACAGGCCTGCAGTAAATCCTCCTTCATGAGGATTATAATGTTCAGTATTTACTTAATCTGTTTGAGAAGTGTTGGTTTATTTTAATGGTTGTGGAGGCTGTAATTGTAATTGTGGTAATGTTTACGTGTACTGGGATGTACTGAGAAGTGTGCCTAATATTTTGTCAAATGTAATTCCTATAAATGAGATGGACAAAATATTAGGAAAACCTCTCAGTAGAGGGTTAGTTTATACACAGTGGTGTCCCAAAGTCTGAGACCACTTTCCCGTGTAGCCTCACATATTGCTCCATAGTAGCTCTGGTATCACTGAATTTCATTTACAAAGGAGAATAAAAGGAGCCATTAAAAACACTGAATTGAGTTCAGCAGGGTATCTCCTTAAGTCTCAAGTCGTCGTTTTTCAGCTATTCCTCCTAGTGAATTTTAGGAGAAAAATATGAGAAACAGCATTTCAAACAAAATATAAACTAAAATGAAGCTGAAATGAGAATCACAGTTTTGTCTCCTGAGCTGTAGAAGAGCAAAATTTCTTCAGGAATTTCCTAGTTGTGTGCCTGAAATGCAATAGCCTTGAAGGCATATATTATTATTATGCATACTTATTCATCTTGTATCGAAATTTTGGCGTGTAACTAGTCCCGCAGCTTTGAGAAAACCCAGTTGCCTTTGCAGGTGGGCGTACTTAGCGACCTCGGTGACACAGGTCAGATCGACCCCTCACTCCTCCCCAGCTCCACCCTCTCATCCAAATATGGTTTCTTCTGGCTCCAAAAAGCCAAGATGGCAACGTCCATTAAGCCAAACTCAAGGCTTCCAAACGGCAGTTCACAAACCAATGGGTGACGTCACGGCAGTTTGCCACTTGGTTCAAGGATAAACTACTCCCTAAGAGCATACATGTGGGAACAGATTCACATTCATGGATATACAAAGCCAGGTCACACAAAGTTCAAACCCGGTTCTGCAAAGTGCAGAATGTGATTTTTCTATTACAGTACTATAATAAATAGTAAGGATAGATATGAATATGCTAAAATAAATACAGTTTTAGGCAGTGGATCCTGAACCTGCTGGTTCTGCATAAAACAGTCTCTTTGTCTTACTTGTAAAAAAAAAAGTTATTGATGCATCTAGCTGGACAACAGCCACAGGAACAGGCTAAATTCTACTAAATCACTAAAACGTCAACATCATACATTTATGCCACTTGAAGTGTTTGACAGTATGGTTTGTCATTTGCACAAATTATACTTTTCACTACAGACCAACAATAGATGTTACTCACCAGTCTAGAAGAAAAGTCTCATCTCTTTACTTGCCCGGAGCTGTCTCCCGCAGTGGAAAAACACACCAGCATTCACCCGTGTGGTTTCTTGTCAGAGCAGTTCTTCGGGATGGAGATAAAGGTCGTTTTGTAGGCGCTTCAGCTAACTCTGCGTTGCTGTGATGCTCATCGGCAGCTGTAGCATAACTTCAAGCTCAGGAGGAAACTCTTGTTCTCTGTGGGACTGAAGGCATACTAGACCCTACACTGACTCACAAAGCATCTAGTGTGTCTGGGTGGTATTACAACATGGTCCAGGACGTGGCTAGTTGGTTAGCATGCTCATTGCATTAGATATCTCTGAAATACAATATATGGTGGTCTTGATCATAACAAACTAAACTAAAATGGCCAAATTTGGCCACATCTTACACATTGCATCTTTAATATGAACTGCTTTCTCAACTATTTTAGCAGTGTGTCAGATGTTTTGCTTTTAGTTTTCTTCTGTCTCTTTCTGTTTTGTACATTTTGTACATTTTTTTTTATAGTTTTGTGCTGTTTGTTAAATTTTTCAGCAACAATTCAGGTCCTTTTGCCATTCAACCTCCAGCTTACAATTTCTGCTTTTAATCTTCAGCCATTGCTTGAGCTACTTTAGAATTGCTTCAGCAGTTGCTTCAGCTTCCTCAGGATTGCTTCAGCAATCACATTCAGCTCTCAGCATTCACGTGCATTTTCAGCAGGAAATGCATTTTCTAGTTAGTGTGAATGCTGAGGCACAAAGCTGAGGCACACTATTGTTTTTCAAATCTTTATATTTTATTATTCTTACTTCTTCCACCTTTCCACGGTCTCTAACTACTCCTTCATACCATATCGTACAGAAACCATTCAACAATCAAAACGTTCAGCTTGTTCTGTAGATTATCGGATGTATACAACTGTTTTCTACTATGTATAATTTTCTGAATATTAAGATTTTTCAAAAAAAAAAAATTGAGACTGTTCAAATCCTTGAAAGCTTCAGCCTCTTTAAGCTTCAACTATTTCAGTATACTTTCAGTGACAGACTTCATTCAAACTTTAAAATCTTCAAAATATTTTCAGCTATTATACTTTTATTCAACTTTTTGATATCTTGTACATTTTTTTTTAAATTATCAGTTTTAGTTTCATGCTTTTTCCAGATAATTTTTGAGTTTATAACGGGTGTGTATTGCACAGAATGTTCAGGGCAAGAGTGGATGACATCATCTCTAGAGTGGGAGAAGCTCTAAAATTTGAAATGTGCAACTCATTTGGCTGTAATTTCAGTTTTCAATCTAACTGACTCCACATTATATATATTCTAATAGGTGGACTAATTTTGGAGCTCATTCTGATTGATGGATTACTTTCAACAAGTGTTTTCCAGTTGCTACCTTTTTCAGAGATAAAGAAAGGTAGGCAGCCAGACAGACGGACAGCATTATCACCATGGCAACCTCTGAGTGCAGGGAGGGGATACACTGCTAGGTCGAATTACCTGATTAGAGACTCCTCTGATATGACTTTACTGACATTTCTATCAAAATCCCACTACAGACTGCTCCACCACTAAATACAGACAATGATTTACACACCTCTAAACTGTTTTCACTGGAAATATGTTTCAGTCCAGTTATAGTCAGGAAGCATTCGGCAGTTAATTTCAGTTTGTCATTCTAACTGACACAGAAACACACATAAATATAGACAAGCAGAGAGGCACACAGACAGATAGAAACACACACAAACACACACACGCAACCAAACAGATACACACGCACACACACACACACACACACACACACACACAAACACACACACACAGACACACACACACGCACACACACGCACACAGACAGAAAGCTGTCTACAGGTTACTACTCATAGAGGAAGATGACAGTTCAGATCATACAGAACAACAGTAAATACAGCAGACATATTCAATTTAACCTGCACCACTGGTGTTTTACTCCAGATCCTCCTTTTACTTTCCTTCGGTTGTTAACTACTCCTGCATACTTAGTGCTACATAAACCGTTCAACTATCAAAATGTTCAGCTTCTTCAGGAGATGTATGCTTTCCTTCAAGTTTTTGATACAATGAATTGAAATAATAAGCTTTTTCTCTACAATTTCTTTCAATGTAAGTGAATGGAGATGATATTCAATTCATTCAAAAACTCAATTCTTGAAATTCAACTATTCAAGCATAATTTCAGCTATAGACCTTATTCAAACTTTCAACTGTTCACAAGACTTTCAGCTATTAAGTGATTATTCAGCTTATTGATATATTGAATTAAAGTGTCTACTGTTTAGGATGCTGTCCATCTTTCTTATACTAATATATATGATCACTTCACATTTTTAAGGCATTTTATTCCTACTTCCACCTTTGGCAATAAATAATTTGGCTTTCAAATGTTTCAACAACATGTTTCAGTTCTCAGCTTTTGCAACTAATGAACTTCAGCTGCTTCAGGTTAACATCTTGGCAACTCATTTTTCAAATCACTGTTGACCAGTTAATATGAGCTGCTTTTTCAACTAATTTAGCATTATGTCAGTAATCTCCTTCAGGTGTGAAATTACAACTTGATTGTACATTTCTTCTTTCTTTCTTTAAAAAAAAGAACTATTTAGGCCATTTAGCTTTCAACTAAACTGTTTTTCTCAATCAACAACTCATTCGGAGTTAGATACAGTATTAACCTACTTTTCCAGCATGCGGAGTCATTTATCACTTAAACTCAACCATTTCAGGAAATTAAACTTCCAGCTTACAAGTTCTACTTTTAATTGTCAGCTATAGCTTCAGCTTTTGCTTTAGCTTCTTCAGCATTGCTTCAGCAATCTCATTCAGCTCTCAGCATTCACACGCATTTTCAGCAGGAAATGCATTTTCTAGTTCGTCTTATTCAGCCTCCATATCAAATTTCAAAATATTTCAGCGCGTAACTAATCCTACAGCTTTGAGAAAACCCAGACAATAAATATACATATATATTTATATATATATATATTTATATATATATATATCAACACATGCGCCTCAAATGGGAATTGTTTGCTATGACTTTTCTAGGCGATTCGAGTAACCATGGTGATGTATATTGCGATAAAAGGCGAAAAAATTCCCATCGAGAATGAATGGGGAGACGTCTTCAAAATGACCAACTTTGGAGCTCCACTGCTCATACTTCAATGTAGAAAAATGAGAAGCTCTAGAGCTCCTCTTAAAAATTTATTTTTAACTTGTCCTTACAGCCACATATTTCAGTCTTCACACATTACGGCTTCCTTAATAGTAGACATATTTGTCCTATTTCATAGACCTTAGCACAGACACTTACAGAATTTGAACATGAGCCTCAAAGCGATGGGAGCTCCCTCCACCTCTCCCATTGACTGCAATACAAATTCAGGAGCTGATTTCCCAAGAAATGCAGAAGTGAAATTTTTCTGTAACTCGCTCCCATGTCCACATTTTTAGCTCTAGAAACACCAAATCCAGATATGCAGTGCACAAAGGTCTTGTGCCGGTCATGGTCTGCTCATGGTTCTGATAGGAGTTACAGTTTTTTCACAAATAGCAATCCTTTGAGAGACTCGCTGAGCCAAATTCACACCCAGATCTGTGTCAGCTCTGTGTCTTCCAATTAGACACAGGTCTTCGAACCAGCTCATTTGATCTCTGTGGTGTTTACAAACACAGTCCCACACACACACACATGCACACATGCACACACACAGGCAAGTGCTACTAGCAGTATCCGGGCAGCATTAGCTTCTCTCTCTCTCCCTCTATCTCGCTCACTTGGGGTGTTGTTGTAACTTCAGCGTAGAGGATTGTGATGTTTATTACATCATCAGCAATGTCTGCTGTCTTTAGGTACAGCTCCACTCGCTAACTGGAGCCAGCTATGAACTCTAACTGGTTTCCCTGAAAATTTTACTCATAAAGAGCCAGAAAAACTCTTTTTAAATCCTACAATTCCCAACCTTCATTGACTATTTTATATCAAAAATACTGAGATTTTTTTGTCCTGTATCACCCAGTTTTGTTCTCATTCTGTCGTATTTTACAGTTTTTGAGGAAGTGATGGGAGTACCCTCCACCTCTCCCATTGACTGCAATACAAATTCAGGAGCAAGTGTTTCTGGGCAGAAATGGGCAAAGCTGATTCTGATTGGCTAGTTAAACTCATTAATTCTTAGCCTTTTAACTCATGTATGAGAGCAACTCTAAGATAAATCAACACAGTGTATTTGCATGTACTTGTGTGTGCATGTTGATGTGTGTCTCTTTGCGTATGTGTACATGTCTTTTTATAATTGTGAGGACAATTTTGGTTAAAAAACATTATTATGAGATCATTTTGGCCAGGTCAGTGTCAGGATAAGTCTCTACAACATGAATGAGACTGAAAGTAATGTCCTTTGTACAGATGAAATGTGAGGAGTGAAGTGCATGCTCCAAGCAGCAGGCACATTCAAAATTTCTCCAGGAATTTTCTAGTTTATTATTACTGTCAGCTATTCTGCAAGGGTATTCACCAATATAAGGCTGTGTGAAATGTCTACATTTACTGTAGGAGTTAGTTAGCCTTGTCATTAACATCACAGCTGTAACGGCTGCACTGACCTTGACAGCCTTTATTTATTAAGCTCTAGTGTGGTCTTTATGTTAACAAACGTGTATGTTACCAGCATTGTGTGTGAGGATGCAGTTTGGTAGGTGTGGGACCTGCAAAGCTGATGTATAAACTCAACCGTTTTAAAGGCTGTCATTGACAACATGGACTACTGAGGCTACCCATTGTATGACTGCACCTGGATAACTGGAGAGAGCCAGGCTGAAACTGGCAACAGGTTCTCCTCCTGCTTTTGTTGGAGACTAAATGTCAGTCTTTTTAAATAATGCATGTGAAGAAATAAGATGTTTTTTCTTAAATTCTAATAAATGATGTGAATGGATTGTTATGATTTAGGGGTGTTAATTAAATGTATTACCTTCACATTAAATAGGTGTTTTGTAGTACATCTCAATGTATTACATGAGTGACAATACAATAAGAGTAGTTATTCTGATTCCAGTTCACAGCAGAGATGCAGCCAGTTTGGGCACCAGTGCAGGCCAGTGGGGCGAGGACTGATAGGGCATAAATGACACAGAAATCTACTGTGATAACTTTGTGGTCTCCCACTATTGTGAGTTTAAACAATGTTTGATCACACAGATTACATACATCACATACAGATTTGTAATACAAATATGATGTAGTGATGTATATAAGTACATTTTAATGTACGTGTAACTATGAGAAACAAGAGAGAAATGCTTTTTGTTTAGCCCCTTCCTCTTGATCGTCCTTAAGGACAGGGAAATGAGAAGAGTTCAGAAATTTTGATTATAAAATAATAACACTTCAAGAATTAGAGTTGTGATGCATTGGATTTGCTTTCTAAATTTCCAATCGATCTTCATTAAGAAGATAGTGAACTTGCCAGAATTCTCTGCAGAGAAAACATGGGTCTGGTAAAACCCAGAGGAGGGTCAGCAGGTCTACATGAGAGCTGATTGTTTCTCTTACAATGAACTAAATATTGCCAACCTGAGCTTCTATCAGGACATCTTACTGTAATCAATCTTGAAAAATCAGGGGAAAATTACCTTTATTTGCAAGTTACATCATAACTTACTGACATTATACATAAAACTTCTTTCACCTGAAAGAGTTATTATGTATATGCAGTAATAACTACCATTCAGGGATGCTGCATTCATGGCAGTGCAACTTAAATTAAGAATTAAGCAAAACCTATCCCAGTTTCAGAAAAATTAAGCAAGGCTGCAAATTATGTTCTCTATTTAAAACTCCCCACATTGTATACCAGTATGTCAGGATATTCCTCTGCCACTATCTATGGGATGATGGGACAACATACAAAATAAAGCAATCACTATTGAATAAGCAAAATTAGTGTTTGGCATATTAACACTGATGGATAAATGATGGATAACTTCAACTACGAATATTGCTTTTATTTATTTTTGAATGAGGCAGAGATAATGCCAAAAACCAAGATGAAAAAAATAATATGTTTATACACTGACTGTACATAGATAAACCTCTCTAAGCATCCAGTAAATTAAAAGACACTATTTAAATTCAATACTTAATCAAAGTATTATAAATCACTATCTGTTTTTAGTTTGTACTTAAATGAAACAAAATGGGCTTTTCATTATAATCATTCAAAGTGCCTTGGGTGTTTTTACTTCCTGTTTACAACGGTTTCCACTGACATTACACATCTTATCAAACTTTGATAAGAAATTGTATTTATAAAAAAATGTTATTAAATTGTATGGGACCCCTCTGGATTACTGTTATCTTTGATTAATACAAATTCTACAATAATTAATGTTATTTTTTCAGTATAACAACTTGGGATGTAGAGTCCCAGCAGCGTTTATGTCTTAGTTCTTTGCACTGAGCAAGCCAGATCCTGTGACAGCCAGATTCAGGTGCCAGCTGTCTCTTGGTAGGTATAGTCAGGGACTCAGATAGTAGCAGCTGTGTGTTGAAACCTCAACACATGAATCCGAGGTGAGCAACTCCATCCCCAGCAGTCATCCCTGGTGCCTCTCAAGCCCTCTGATCTGGTCCTTTGCTGTGAAAGAAATTGCTGTAATGTTTCAAACAAATTCCCAGTAAGATGGTAGCTGAAGTGTGAATTTCTTTTATAAACTTGTAGAACAGACACATCTCTAAGGCTGATGAGGCCTGAGTGCTGATACATCTTACCAACCTGGGACAGATGAACAAGGCGTAAGGGGCCTGTGTGTGGTGGTGTGAGTACGAAGACGTGGAAAACAAACAGAGAAAAATCACTGAAAAAATTTTAAAATTCCAAATAGAGTAGAACATATAATGCTAACTTTTCATCAGCAAAGGTTTGAGAGGGGAAGTGTAGTGAAACCATGACTTTGAAATTAATCTCTCTTCTTTCTTTAGAGGGTGTTTATATCCACAGATGAACAGTGTAGAAGTGTAGGTTTAGTTTTTAGTTGTAACTACAATTCCCCCATTTTAATGGATCACATATAATTTGATCAGTTAAAATAAACTTTGGTTATGTAGTCTGATATTTGAAGTCAAATCTTTTTATTCATTGACTGTCTGGTCTATGATTCATAGACATCAGAAGATCTGTGATATCTGCCCTTTTGATGCTCGCTAAGCCTCAACTGCAAACTGACCTTTAAATTTATGTCTAATTTTGTGACACACCTGGTCAGATGGACTGAGGCCATGTGAATGACTTTGCCAGCCCACTGTTGGGCGGTAAATACCTCTCTGCCTGCACTGGCTGTATGTTTAAGATTGCCATCTTCCTGCAATGTCCTGAAATTGCCAAAATATGTAGGGAAAAAGAAGAAAAAAAGAGGCTTCAGTTGCTTCACTGTTCACCCACTATGGCTCTGAATTGCTCAATGCCCAGCCAGTGCTTTAATTTAGGTCATTCTTTCATTTAAAATCAAACAAGCTTGACCACAGAGCCAAAACAACTAACATCTTACTGCCCAAATTACATACTGAACTGTATGTCAGCTAACCTGTTGACAATTTCAGCCTGGCCCTCTCCAGTTATCCAGGTGCAGTCATACAGTAGGTAGCCTCAGTGGTCCATGTTGTCGATGACAGCCTTTAACACGGTTGAGTTTATACATCAGCTTTGCAGGACCCACACCTATCAAACAGAAGTACAGGACATTTATTAAATTAGTCCAAACATTTCTTTGGTCTGTAGAGTCTGAATCCTCACACACAATGCTGGTAACATACACGTTTGTTAACATAAAGACCACAATAGAGCTAAATGAAAATTGTCAAAGTCAGTGCAGCCGTTACAGCTGTGATGTTAATGACAAGGCTAACTAACTCCTACAGTAAATGTAGAGATTTCACACAGCCTTACATTGGTGAATACCCTCTGAGATGCAGAAGAGCTGACAGTAATAATAAATTATAGCCACAGGCGACAATTTATGGGTTCTAACCATTTTGCGCTAGAAGCAGCCGAATTTTAGCTACTTAATGCTTTGGGAAACCTACTCACTGTAAAGACATGAAGCTATTTACCCAAGTTTTATGATGATCGGACCAATGGTTAATGAGTTATGGCCAATATTAGCTAAGCCCCACCCTTCGCAAAGATATTTCGGTCGACGGCAGCCAAGTTTTTCAACCAATCTTGCTCATTTGTAATTGAAATAGAGCTACGATACCAATTTCCGTGTGTCTGCTCAATTTGCAGAGAGCCGGAATGAGCCAAAGACTTAAGATTGCACATATTGATGAATAGGCCCAGCCTACTTTCATCAATCAATATGGCACTTCAGCTTTTCATTAACACTCACCTCAAGAACATGTGTACCAATTTTGGTGAAAATCTGTTCAACAGACTTTGAGATATGTATTTTTGGCATTTATGGCGCCCCCTAGAGGTCAGGCTCAAAATGCTTTGGTAGGCCTACTCCTACTATGAACTAAGTTTCATGATGATTTGACTAATGGTTATTGAGTTATGACCAATATTAGCCAAGCCCCGCCTTTTACAAAGATATTTTTGTTGATGGTAGCCATGTTTTTTGACCAATCCTGCCCATTATAAAAGAAATTTGCAAATTCATCTCATGAGGGGGTCTACCAAATTTGGTGTTTCTAATCTCAAAATTCATAAAGTTCTATTCATTTTACTTTTTTCAAATTATGCAAATTAGGAAAAAATCTATCCAGGCACACTTTAATGGTCCAACATTGAGCTGGACATCTGTGTCAAAATTCAAGTCAATCAGACAAATGGTGTGAGGGGCATGGCCTTTTGAAAATGACTTTTTTGGGCCTTAATTGATAAATTGAATTAATGACTCTTAATTATATTGCCACCATATGGCCAAATGTGACAATATTTTTTGTGAAGTATTTACACACCATTTTGAGTTATGATACCAATTTTCGTGCGTCTGGCTCATTCCAGCTCTCCGTAAATTGAGCAAAGGCTTCAGATGACACAAATTGATGAATAGGCCCCACCCACTTCCATCAATCAATATGGCACTTCAGATTTTCATTAATACTCACCTCCTGGCATTTATGGCACCCCCTAGAGGTCAGGTTCAAAATGCTTTGGTAGGCCTACTCCCTGTCCCGGCCCAAAGATATGGACCAAGTTTTCTGATGATTGTAGCAATGGTTAATGAGTTATGGCCAATATTAGCTAAGCCCCGGCCTTTGCAAAGATATTTTTGTTGGTGGCAGCCATGTTTTTCGACTGGTGTCTCTTTTTGGTGTTTCTAATCTCAAAATTCTTAAAGTTCTATTCATTTTACTGTTTTTCAAATTATGCAAATTACCAAAAGAATTATTGAGACGGACTTTTATAGTTTAATTGGCTTTTTTGTAGAGCACATTGAGGTGTACATGTGTGTCAAATTTCAAGTCAATCAGACAAATGGTGTGAGGGGTGTGGCCTTTCCAAACTTTAATTTTAAATTTTTGATTACAGCACCACCATGTGGCCGATTGCACTCACAGCAGTTTGAGCCGTGGCAAAAGACACATAATCATAATAAACCTGAGCAAAAACAAAAGCATTCTACCCCTTCGGGGTTACAACTCTAATAATAATAATAAACCTGAGCAAAAACAATAGGGTTAGGGTTAGAGCATTTCAGTTGTGTGTGTGTGTGTGTGTGTGTGTGTGTGTGTGTGTGTGTGTGTGTGTGTGTGTGTGTGTGTAAGCCAACTGCATGTCATAATGTGAATGACTGTGTATGAAGGTACATAGACTTCCTACAGTAGAAGTACTAGATGCAGTGATGTGTGTTTGAATCAGATAAATACAGTGAGACGTGACACATCACACCCTATGTTCAATTTATTCTTATCTTTGATGTGCATGTAAAAGTTCACACACACATCATATGACCTGTATGGTGATTGATGCCCAGTGGTAGAAATACATTTCCATACGTACTGCTCTTTAGTCTAATTCTGAGGTGTTTGTCCTTTTATTGAGTTTTTCCATTTTATCCTATTTTTACCCTGTAAGAGTTGTCCACTAACTTTCCTCTGAACATCACTGTGACAGCTTGAGATGCAGATAAATATTTTTAGAAACCCTGAAAAAAGCTGATGCACTGTTATACAGTAAATTAAACCACTCTATAATAATATAATTAACAGACTTTAATTTAATATTTGCTGCATAATGAGTGCTTCAATTACTTTAGTAAATATTACTGATAATACAGGTACTACGTTTTGATGGAAAGACTTTTATTTGTAATGAAGTATTTTATTTGTTCAGTTTTTACTCGAGTTAAAGATTTGAACACTTTTCACCTGGAACTCAAGAACAGGACCAAAGAGACAGTATCAGTGACTGTGTACCACTTTCACCATAAAATGACTCTGGAAGTGATACACACATGTGAAATGTGATGTTATTTAACCATTTCATAAAGTTTCTCTCCTTACACAATGGTGTAAATACTATTTCTAAGCCTTCAGTGGACACATGTAATCTCTACTATAATATGAATTTAATTCAATGTCTAAAATCGTCAAATCAAAGCATGTGGAGTCAACAAAACTATCATATTAAACCTTTGAAGCGTTTGCGTGTAACTTTAGAATAAAACTCCTCCTCAGGTCACTCAATTCCCAAATTCCCAGAAACAATACAGTTACTGTGTATTTATTTATTTATTTAAATGAATCTAATATTTGCTTGGAGCCAAATGAATGTGTTGTATTATATATCTTCAACCACTTGGTGGCAGTGTTGAATGTGTTTGAACATGTGTCAGCCTGGCCTTTTTTTCTCAGCTGTTCTGCTGCAGGAAATAAATGATGTCTTTCAGTTTTATGTTGACAATAAGGAAGAAGAATCCACAAATGTCTCATTTAAAGGAAAGGGTAAGAAACAGGAGCTGAATCTCTCTCTGAATGTTTCCTCACTGATTCTGTGAAATACACTGAGTAGAGACCAGGCTCCTCTGAAAGGGTGGCCTTTACACTCATCAACAGTTAATCATCCTCAGTCTTCTTGTTGTTTATTAGCGAAAGTGTCTCTCACCGAAATCTCCAGTCTGGTTTTACTGACTGACTCCAGCTTTGATAACCCCTGACTCCAGTTAGCTTCTCCTCATGTTATGTTATGTTATGTTATGTTATCATTAGCTGGTGGCTTCACACACTGTCTGAGCTACACTGTGAATGTTTGAACGAGAACAACACAATGATGTGTTATTAGTTGAAACAGATTGTGTTTGTTCATTAAATACATTTATACAAAAATGGAGGTGAATCCAAAACATTCACTGACCTGTATAATGCTGACATCTCTCCAGTCACATCCACAGAGACAGAGATAGTCAGACAGCTAATCTTATCAGTGATGGTTGGTGGACTGATTTGGGATCAGTGGTTCATTGGTTGATCTAATTTTAACCAGTTGAAAACCATTTGGTAAAGTAAAGATAACTTATTCCAGCTTAGAGTGATGCTGCACTACCTGATGATTAACTCAGTACTTGGTGGATAACCAGAGAGAGGGAGGATTTAGCCTTCCACTGAGGTGAAGCTCTGGTAGGATGAATACCATTTGTTGTGTCCTGTTATGTATACATCTGTTTTGCATGCTGACTGTCACAGTCCATCTGTACATACTTTCAATGCTGGAAAACTCTAGAGGAAATAAGTGTGTTGGTGGTTAAGGGCTCAGATCATGGCGTTGTGTCAACTGCTGATGCTGTTCAGCTTCAGTCGGAGCTCACACTACATGAACATGAGCAACTGACAAATTCACACTACTGGAATAATTCACTCCATTATCACAGGGATGTAGTAGACATTATGTACTAAGAGTAACATACTGTATATTTGTCTGTGACGGGAAGTTTGTGAACACCTCAGATTACAAATGGATGAAACAATTAGCATTTAATCCATGTATTAAAAACATAAAAACGTATTTAAAGTAAATAAAATAATGAAAAGACCATTATTCTGTTAATTATAAATAAAATTTCAAAATGAATTGATGTTGAAAAAATGTTTAAATCATACATTTAATTCTTACTCAATTTTAGTGTCAGTTGATAATAGTCTACATCACAGTTGACATTTGCAGCTGGCCAATCAGAGGTCGTACTGCTGCTCTGTGGGTGGGAACTCATTTAATGTTTACACACCTTTAATTTAAAGAAAGCAACTCTAGACTATCAAATTATACTTTTTTAAACTATGAAGTTTAATAATTGAAATTATTCACACTCCAGACTCATGATGATCTTGTGTTTTTTAAGTTAATTAAGTTAATGAAGATGACTTTGAGGCTGGCACAGCAGAAGTCAGAGGACGTGGGTCATGTGCAAGTCTACTGAGATGATCACATTAACATGATACTGAGCAGGTTTAATGGGCCATGTTGTGTTTGTGTGTTAGCCAGGTGTGCTGATGTGAACTCAAGTGTGTACAGCTCTTGAGTGAACTCACCAGACTGGTTTGACACAGAAACATGATCTTGTGTCAGTGTGACATAATTACTGCACCTGTGTCAATGTAATATTTCAGGAGTGGATGACCTAGATCGTCTATTCAGCAGCTGGAGCTGCGGCAGGAAACCTCCACCTGGTTCACAAGTGGCAGACCAGTTCATCACACCATCAGGGCTGGTGCTTGGTGACCCCCATTTCTGGGCCCCCCGCCCTTTTACAGACGTACTACCTGTCAATGACTTTGTGGTAGTATGATGAAAAACAATAAAAGTTCATTAATGTTGATGTCAGTGTCAAATTAAATTCTACAAGTCTTACAACTAGATGTGGACAAAGACTGTCTCTACAACACAGGGCCTCAACATTAGGTCATACTGCAGGGCCTTAGATTAGTGAACATGGGGTCTTTGGGGCACCCCCTAGAGTCTGGACCTCTGAGGCAGCTGCTGGTGAGATTTGGAAAACAAGTTTATATGTTCATAAACCTGAACTATCTATCACTCTTCTTTATATTCTAACAAAAAACCCCCACAAAAGTCTCATGAAGCCACCAGGTATTGAAGAAGGGAACTATCTGAAATTGTTCTTACCAAGAACTTTTTCTTCATGCTTGAAAATCTAGATCCACTTTTTCACGTTTGTTTTAAGATGAAACTATGGAGTCACAGGAGTGCCATAAAAAGAAGCCTTTGATTGTACTTTCATCACTTTTAAATACAACTTTCCCATATGACCACATGTGGGCACAAGTGAAACGGGCACACCTAGGTAACCATGAAAACAACATGCCTCTAAATTCCTCCCATGTCTTCTCCACACTCGAGTCACACAGATGAGAGGTATTTCCAATCTTTATTGAAACAGAGCTCTGATATGTACAAATTCAGCAATAAAAAAACAGGTTTTCATTCAAGCAAATGGCTTCAGTTACATGTACGACCACATACTGGAAATCCTGCTGAACTAAAGGTGAAGTCACCTGAACACAACCACATCCAGGTGTCTGGTTCCTGTTAGGATGAGAAGCACAGGAACAACACAAGATCAGCCAAACCTGCACTGATCCACTATGAAGTCCGGGGTTGGTGGGTGGGTGGGGGGGTGGGTGGGGGGTGGGGGGGGTGGGGGGTGGGGTGGTGGTTGCATAGAAGAGTGTTGCATGTAAAACAAATGACCAACAGGTCATTAGAGTTTAGTCAGACTGACAGGAGAGGACAACATCCAGCAGCTAGCTGGGCATGACAGGGTCTGCTTTGATATCTGACGTACATTCCTCTCAATGAAATTCAAGAAAAGCAGTTCTGAATCGTACATAATCATTTACTCATCTCCACTTCAGGATGATCATTTCTACTCAGCACAAATATTCACACACAGGTGAGACACAGGAGGAGAGCTGAGGTGAGTCTGAGCTAAAGGTGTGTAAACATCTGTATCAGTGTAAACCTAGTTCCCACAATGCAGCAGTATAACAGAAAGAAACAGTTGAGCTGTGTCGCTGACACAATCCAATACTTTTCAAACATCATTAATGAGAGGGAAACAGCACACACACCAAGCTGCTGCTCTGAGATCTGCCAGCTCTGTTTCTAACTGAGGAATGTGTGTGTTGGAAAAAGAAACGATGGCTCAAAAGGAAAAGGTGAACGTGTAAAAACATGAGGTAGAACAATTGAAAACAAAAGGATTCTGTTAAATGACTCAGGTCCCAGTTCAACACACAACTCCAAGTTTTCTTCTTCTTTTGACATTTGGTTTGATGAAAATAAAAGCTGTAGTCCACTGTGAAACACACCAAGAAGGATTTAGTTTTTTTTCACATTCGTTTTCTGACCACAGTCACTTCACTCAGGCCTGGGACTATTATCAATACTTGTATCCGAACAAGACACAGATCCAGGTCAGAACAGGGTTTCACTGCGACTCTGCTGCTTTAACATGAGACCTTCACTTCCCTTTAAAACCAGACATCGCTCAGCAAACACATGGGCTACAGAAAAACAGATAAACATTTATCTTAATGTCAAATCTCAATATTATTCACTTTTATTTTGGAGGGGGGGCTCATCACGTCCACATACCTTGGATCACGTATCTGGAGTATTAAATCAAAAATAAAATAGCAGCAAGCAAATCTCACCTGACTACCTGTCAGTTTCAAGGCACCAGAGGTGTAAAGAGCTGAAATTAAAGATGACAGATTAACAAATAACCTCCATGTAGTCAAAATGAAAGTCTCCAGACATTAACATTCACTCACATGTGTCTAATCTAGGACGTGTTTATGATTCCAACCTGTATTAATAAACTCATGTTTTCACATTTATGATTGTAATGTGTTGTACCTGATGGAGGATTGTGAGTCTCCATTGATCCTCTGGACAGACATGATCACAACATGACAGTAAAAACCCAGGCTGAAAACTATTACATGATCCAATGGCTAATTAATGTAACTGTGTCACTAAAAGCATCAGAACATTACAGATGATGCTGTGAACCAATGAACAGGACTTTTCATGACAATATTCCAAAAGTCTGGATTGAATTTGTGGAAAATTGATTACATCATGATTCATACCACTACTGTAATATAAAACTATGTATACCATGACAAAGGATTTTTACAGATCACCCTCCTGTTTTATCCTCCACCTGTAAACCAACAGACATCTGGAGAAATTTAAACCCAACCACAGAAGAAGAGCAGTGACACCATTTCCTGTCAAATCTCAGCGGGACAATACATGGCACTGATGTTAACAGAGTGCCGCTGTACCAACAGGAAGCAGGGACTGTCAGCACAGTGACACGTCCAACACAACACACGCTGAACTGACAAAGCAACACAAAGAACAAAACCTTCCTCACATCAAGGTTCCCAGCAGTAGAGTGTGTCTGACGTTACAGTGTTTTTATTAGGGAGAACACACACACACACACACACACACACACACACACCACATACACACACACACACACACACACAACACACACACACACCACAACACACACACACACACACACACACACACACACCACACACACACACACAAATCACTGTCTCCTGTGGGATTTCTCCAGACCTCTGTTCTGGTGATGGAGGTGTGGCATACATCACGTCAAAAACAGACCTGATGCTTTTCTTGGGGGCGGGACAAACGAGTCTGTATCAGGACTCTGCACAAGGCCTCGCTGTAAACAACGCCACAGAAAACAACATTCATTCCACTTCAGCTCCACACTGCAGGACGGAATTTTGGCTTCCATTTCTTCTTCCATTATCTTTCACAGTCTTCAAGGCTTGAGACAACGTGTACCCCTACTGGTGCCTGTATGCAGCTCCAGGTTGAGACACGCTCTCAGAGGACACAGGGAAAAACAACAACCATCAAACAAACAAGTACCTAAAATTAGCAACAGGTGTGTTCAAACTGCTCAAGGGTAACATCACATCTGGAGTGTTCGA